>NC_133618.1:340388572-340991697 GCF_048593235.1 Sminthopsis crassicaudata | reverse complement strand
TTGCTTTTGGACTCTGGAAGAGAAAGTGATGCTATTGACTGAAATCCAACTCACTTGCATATCATGGCATCATCTCTCATCTGTCATGGTCTTCTTTTAGACAAAAGGACAAACAACAACAGCAGCACCAATATCTTCCAAAGTTTTCTCCTTAAATCCCTCCCATAGTGTAGATTAGAAATAAACAACAAAGTCAGAACTTAATTGACTTGGGATTGGTTACAGCCCAAATTCTGGACAAAATTTCCTAGGGGCCTTTGATTGTACTGCCCTGGAGCAAAAAACTTCCCAGCCAAATGGAGAAGCGTTGGGAGCAAGGATCCTCTAATTTACTGGATGTCTACAGACTGCACAAGTCAAAACATGTTGCCCTACTGAACAGATACATTTCCAGGTCAAAAATTGCTTCTATAGAATTACTACTGAATCCTTATTACATACCCTTGCTATATTAGGGCTAAGTAAACTTCCTTTTGTTAACTTCAAAGATTTAAGAGTGCCTTATTTAGTCCCAACATCAAAACAGAAGTAACAGAGTACCTGCATCAGGGGCCTGCCCTAACATTTGATATTGTTGGTAATTGGGATGAGTTGAGATGGTCTTGAAGCATGGGAATGCTGGTAAATGTTTAACAACAGGTTCTCTGGAAAAAAAAAAAAAAAGTACATGCAACAGACTTATTTTTAATCTACATTATTAACATTTTTTCCATCACTTTAAGCCTAAACAATCAACAAAACAATAAATCAAACCTTGACTTGTAGCTCTGCCAATTTCTAAGATACACTGAAAATTTAATAATCAGCTCAGAAGCGGGTAAGAGCTGGTATCAGCATACCCTTGCTGCAAAGTACATAATATTAAGGGAGTTGAGGGTAAAGGTATTTCAAAGCTGGAGAGCAAGGTGATTGAAGGACAGATAAATACAAGGCCCTTCTAATATTATATGGGGAGACCTCTCAATAGAACAGAATGATTAGCTCAGCGGGTGCTTAAAAAGGCTTTCTAGGTAAAGAAAACACCAAATCTAGCATTTCTTGGTTGACCATTATACAGTAGAAATGTACTGATGTAATAAGACAGAAAGAGAAGAGTTTGTTTAACAACTAGACACAGAGTTCTTAGCTATTATACACTGAGCAAAAAAGACCAAGGAGCAGTCAATGAAGCTGGTGACTGAAAATGAAGGAATTGTCACCAGAAACTCAGCCTATAGATGTACTAGTAAAATTGAAAAGGTGTCTTTCAAGTTCTCAAAAGCCCTATCTTATTTGAATCATTTGGGGAAGGTTGAGAAGGGCAGACCACAGAGGGAATGAGGTAATCTTTAGAGTTTCTTAGCCATCTGAAGTAATCAATGCAAAACAAGAACAGATCTTGGGAGAATGTAAGATTATTTCTTCTCTAACATGATGGAAGCTGGAATACTTTGTTGTATTAGCTATCCTTATACAACATGCCTATAGTGCCTACGAGGAAGTTAGATGACACCTAGCAGCTTATACTAAAGGGAGCTAAATGAAGTTGCCATGCTTATCAGTATATTTGTTCCTAATCTCATCAATGTAATATATCACAGTGAGTGGCATATATGGTTACTGATCTCTGTCATGGCAGCACAGTATGATGTAGAGCAACCTGAAAAAGATGCCTCCCTTTCTGAACTCAATGGTGTACACAGTTATACTGACAATATGCTGTTGACCACTACAAATGAGGCAATTGTGACAGAAATCCTAGATCCATAAGTGATCCATGTGAGGGACAAAGGAGAATTCAACCCCAAAATGTCCACAGTCCAGCCCATTCAGTCAGGTTTTAGGGGAAAGAATAGGTTTCATTCTGTTATCTGGGTGGAATTAGTTGAGTTCAAGACCACTCCTACTTAGCCTGAGCTTGAGATTGAGATTTCTATCCAACTCTATTGAGTTGGATTAGTCAAGGGACACTCATTTAATTCCAAGATTCTCTATTCTGATTCAGCTCAAATTGCTCCCAGCCCCCACCAAGAACTGCCCATAAAAGAAGCTTCCTTCAGCTCAACTCCTTGCAGAGGACCTAACATGCCATGCCAAGGAAACTCTCTTCCCTTGGCATAGCTGCAGCTCTCTGCCCGCTGAAATGACATTCTCTTTCAGCATTACTTTCTCTTTATCTCTTTCACCTATTTCCCTAGCAAGACCTTACTCACTTCTCTATCAGGATTTTTCTGCTAGAAACCTTCTCTGCTAGATCTTTAATAATAAACTTCTTTTGCCAGTTTAAGTTTTTGGATTCGTAAATTCATTTATGAAGGACCTGCGTTGACCAGAAGGAGGTTTCCACAACTCCCTGCCCTATGCCGAATCTCATCATTTGGCTCCCTGACGGGGAATCGAGGGGACCCTAATTGTACAGAAATAATAGGCTCCCCTTGTCATCAATCAAAACAGCCATCTAACTCAAGTGGTTCTCAATCTGTCCCCCAAATGGCAAATGGCAATCTCCAATTGCTAAACAAATCAAGAGGTATACCACCATATACCTGACTGCCTAAGTCAGGTGTCAAATCTCCCAAAAGCCAGGTCTGTGACAAGTCAAAGGGAAAGGGCTATTTTGTCTAGTAATTTCTAGGATCTAGCTCTATAGAGAAACAGACTTGTTTCTCCCCCAGGGCGGAATAACCTTGGTTTGAAAGTTTTTGCCTTCTTTAAAGGGTTCCATATACCTTAGACAAGTAACTCAAATCCTACTGACATGGCTATCTTTACTCTGGGATAATTCAGACAGTTCCTTCTCAGAATGGTTTGGAGAAACCAAGAAATGGTATTATCAGCTTTTTTAAAGTAAGGGGGAAATGAAACTCACTATCTAATGATGTTGGATATATATTTCCTTGGGAAAAATGAGGATATTCAAGATAATTTGGTAGCAATTCTGAGCCCTCAGATTAGAGAAAAGAAAAGTTCTTATATAGCCCCTGTGAAAGATTTCACATCAAGTGAAGATTTCATATCACTCCTCTGTTGTGGCTCTCATGAAGGGGAAAGTTTTTGGTGGGTAAATCAGTAAATACTGAATGGGAAGCAGTTTGAAAGAGCCTTAGTATCTCAAATACCAGGAGAAGTTACATGCAAGAGGCTTATGACCTCATAAGTCATTTTACTACAGATGACCCTAATAATATGAAGAATTGTTGTCTGTGCTAGAAGTATCAGCTGCACTTTAGTCCTGATGTTCTGGTGTTGTTTCTGCTCACTGTTATCACCTCTTACATCAGGAGATCTGTGTCGGAAATGTTATCATTCTGTGCTATGTCCCTAATATCCCTGGTACCACTGCTCCAGTTTATCATCACAACCTTAAGAGATCCACTGTAAATTGCAAAGATTTAGCATCACCCACCTCATGGTCCATATCACTGTAATCTAAAACTTGGTCCATCTGAATGAGGAGAGAAAAGCTTAAGGGTTTCTGGCTTTTGTTTTCTTCCACATTTTTTCCTTTTGTCTTTTCTTTATGTTGATTCTTGGTGAAGGGAAGGAGTGTATTTTTTTTTTTATTTTTATTTTTTCCAGATATATACTATGCTAGGATAAGATGATTATTCATCATCAAGCCCTTAAAACATTTAAATGGAGGAAGGTCTTCTTGAAGATTCTTAGGACCTTGAAGCATTGAAAGCTCCAATCTTCCCCCTCTGACTCTTTCCCTCCCAAATATTAAGAAAAGGCAATATGAATAATTCCAGGAAGGACAGATTTCAAAAAGGACCTTCTCCAATGGAGCTTCCTAGTGGCCTCTAGCTATGTGGGGTTGCACTTCTCTAACTTAGTGGATATCTCAAAACTATAATCTATCCTGATTATCAGGCACATTTCTATAGTGACAAAGATTTATAGAAGTTAGGTGCTACTGGATCCTTGTTGCATATTCTTGCTATATTAGAACTAACTAAAAAAACAAAACAAAACAAAAAAAAAACCCTTTTGTTAAATATTTAATGAATTCCAAGTTTTTTATTAAATCCCAATACTAAGCTAAATAAATAGAACTAAACTAATAAAGGAAAGTATTCTAGAACAATGAGACAAGTCAAGCTCATCTCTCTTTTCTGGAATATCCTCCTGACCCAGAGGTGTCATTTCAAGGTTCTTGTTTTTAATCCTCCTCTAGTCTCCCTACATTCTTTTACATAAAAGACTCTCTCAAACTTAACAAGTCCAAACAGAAGCCATGAAGTCATTATCTTTTCTTCAAAACCTAAGACTTCCCTATTTCTACTGAAATCATCATACTTATTAGTTAGTCATCCTTGATTGTTCCTCCCACCAACCTCACTTCCTATGCAGTTAGCAAATCTTGTCAATCTTTCACAATTTTTCATGTACTTATTCTATTTTATCCATTTAAATTTCCAGTGTTCTGTGCTAAGTGAAATGAGCAGAACCAGGAGATCGTTATACACTTCAACAACAATACTATATGAGGATCAATTCTGATGGAAGTGGCTATCTTTGGCAATGAGAGAATCCAATTCAGTTGCAATTGATCAATGATGAACAGAACCAGCTACACCCAGCTAAAGAACACTGGGTATGGACTGCTTGCATTTTTGTTTTTCTTCCCAGGTAACTTTTACTTTTCTAAACCAGATTTTTCTTGTGCAACAAGAGAACCGTATAAATATGTACACATATATTGTATTTAAGATATCCTTTAACATGTTTAACATGGATGAGACTGCCTGCCATCTAGGGGAGGAAGTAAAGGGAAGGAGGGGAAAAGCTAGACAGAAGTGTTTTGCAAGAGTCAATGTTGAAAAATTACCCATGCATATGTTCTGCCAATAAAAAGCTATTAAATATATATATATGGAAAAAAAATTTGCAGCACCCTGGTTCCACTTTTTATCCAGAGTATTACAATAATTTCTGGTTATAACCAATATAAGAATTTTATTTTGCTGTATACATGTCATACTATTAAGCAAAATTATTTCTTTAAGAGATTTTAATAAGAGTTTTAAGATGTTTAGTCACATAAATTTATTTGTTCTCAATGTCAACATATTTTGGAGATAATCTTTTTCCCAGAACAGAGGTATATCAAGCAGGCTGTGCTCTGAATTTGGCATACCAATATTTGCACTCAGGATATCATCCTCTGACAATGTGTAATGCTTGGACCAGCACCAGGGGTTCACTGAGGTGAACTTAGGTCCCCCTATATTTCCAAGGTCATTCATCACATATTCACAATCCTGCTCCTTTGTCACTGACAGATATTGCACTCTTGTTTCCATCACCTAACTGGTTTTTTGCAGGGTGGACATGAATGAGAAGAAATTGTGAAAATCAAATATGGCTTCATTTACTTTAGAGTTGGAGTAGGCCTGAAAGTCCTTGAGCCAATGGGCTCAAGGACATGCCCAAGTCCCTTTCATTGGAGGCTACCCTCCAATGACATCATTTTCTCCCTAATTCAATCCTTATTGACCAAAGTTCAATTTCCTGGATAGTTCCTACATTTAGAATGTAAGACCTTCAGCCAATGAGGATGATGATCATTAGTAGGAGGGCTATTTAGGGACTATTTAAAGTATAAAACCTGTCCCAAAAAGGTGCCTCCTCCTTTTGATTGCTTGCCTGACTGGAGGGACACCGGCTTCTCATGAAAATGTACAATAAACTTTTGTTTTGCTCTTAAGAGATATCTCCAGTTTTTTTTATTAAATAGTGACCATTCACCACTCTGGGACACACAGACATGACCCCCAAAACTTGAAACAATATGGGAACAGTAACCCAAGGCCTTGAGGACTTCCATTTGCAAATATTATTTTCCTCACTCTGAAATTAAACTTCTGTTTGTATCATGACTCTCCAGTCTCAAGCCTGCTGTGTTTGTTTGGCTCCAGTCATTCACAGATTTCAAGTCAGTTGTTCCAATCCAGTCTGCATCAGTAAATAGAACAAAATTAGCCAAAATAATACAAAGGTAATTAATCCTTTATTTAAGGATTCTTACCAAAAAAAAAAAGTATGTAACCCTTGGTTTTTATTAAAAACAGTTAATAGAATATCACTGATTTCATAGTATAAAAATATTCATTTAACTAATGCAGACAAGATTAGAAGGGAAGCAATAAATTGGAAAAACATTTTTGTATTAATATTTAAATATATTTTATAAAGGCCTCATTTCTAAAATATAAAGAACTGACTCAAATTTATAAGAATTCAAGAAATCAAATCCAATTGATAAATGGTCAAAGGATATGAACAGACAATTTTCAGATGAAGAAACTGAAACTATTTTTGGTCATATTGGCGGGGATGAACCCTGAAACTGTCCTCCCTGACTATAGAGAGGAAGCCATGGGGGTGAACTCTGAGAAACTCCCCTCTGGGAGAGGCCCACATCAGGGAATCAAGATAAAGTTGCTTCATTCTGTTATCTTGGTAGCGACTAGCTGCACCCTCTATTGAATAGAAAATTTGTCCAGGACCACTCCTACTTAGCTCAAACTTAAGTGGTCTCATTCAACTAGAAATCTAGGCCTAGGGGCAGTGACAACATTGAAGGAATCTCATTCAATTTCTTATAAAATTCAATTCCTATAAAAAAGGCAATTTTAAACTCATATCCTTGCAGAAGTCCAGAGTAGGAATTATGCCATGCCAAGGGACCTACCAAGACTCCTGCCCACTGTGAAGAAACCTTCTTCTCAGTGAAAACCTTGTTATTTCTCTACCAGGACCTTGTCACTGAGGAAGTCAGTCTTCCTAGCAAAGCTGACTTCTCAGTGCCAATAATATTTCCTTTTTTGCCACTAATATTTCGGGTTCGTGAATTCTTTCACATTGGACCTGTCTCTCCTATCAAAAAGGGGATTCCCACAACTCTCTGCACTGCCACTAACTACATGAATATGAAATCACTATTGATCAAAGAAATGCAAATTTAGACAACTCTGAGATATCACTACACACCTCTCAGATAATGATGAATGTTGGAGGGGATGTGGGAAAACTGGAACACTAATACAGTGTTGATGAAACTGTGAACAGATCCAACCATTCTGGAGAGCAATATCAAACTATGTTCAAAGAGTTATCAAAGTCTGCATGTCCTTTGATCCAGCAGTGTTTCTACTGTGCTTATATCCCAAAGAGATCTTAAAGGAGGGAAAGGGACCCACATGTGCAAAAAATGTTCGTGGCAGCCCTTTTAGTAATGGCAAAAAATTGGAAACTGAAGGGGTACCCATCAATTGGAGAATGGCTGAAGAAGTTATGGTATATGAATGTTATATAATATTATTGTTCTGTAAGAAATGACCAACAGGATGATTTCAGAGGAGCCTGGAGAGACTTACATGAACTGATGGTAAGTGAAATGAGCAGGACTAGGAGATCATCATACACGGCAATAAGAAGACTATACTATACGATGATCAATTCTGATGGACATGGCTCTTTTTAACAATGACATGATTCAAACCAGTTCCAATTGTTCAGTGATGAAGAGAGCCATATACACCCAAAGAGAGGCCTGTGGGAACTGAGAGTGGTTCACAACATATTTTCAGTCTTTTTGTTGTTCTTTACTTGCACTTTATTCTGCTTCTTTTTCTTGTGCAGCAAATAACTGTATAAAAACATATGCATATATTGGATTTAACATATATTTCTACCAGGTTTAACATATGTTGGATTACCTGTCATCTAGGGGAGGGTGTGAGATAAGAGGGGGAAAATTGGAACACAGGGTTTTGCAAGGGCTAATGTTGAAGAATTGTCCACACATGCGTTTTGAAAACTTTCCAATTATTTAAATCTGATTTTATTTTTGTGGCAAGTGTTTTGTAATTTTTCTCATATAATTCCTGACTTTTCTTTGGTAGATGGATTCCCAAATATTTTATACTCTCAACATTTGTTTGGAATGGAATTTCTCTTTGTATCTCTTGCTGTTGCATTTTGTTAGTGATATATAAAAATGCCGAGGATTTATGTGGATTTATTTTGTATCCTGCCACTTTGCTGAAATTTTGAATTATTTCTAGTAGTTTTTTAGCAGAGTCTTTGGGGTTCTCTAAGTATACCATCATGTCATCTGCAAAAAGTGATAGTTTGATTTCCTCATTTCCTACTCTAATTCCTTGAATCTCTTTCTCGGCTCTTATTGCCGAGGCTAGCGTTTCTAGTACTATATTGAATAGTAATGGTGATAGTGGGCAACCTTGTTTCACTCCTGATCTTACTGGGAAAGGTTGCAGTTTATTTCTATTGCATATTATGCTTACTGACGGTCTTAAATATATACTCCTGATTATTCTAAGGAATAATCCATTTATTCCTATACTCTCAAGAGTTTTTAGTAGGAATGGATGTTGGATTTTGTCAAATGCTTTTTCTGCATCTATTGAGATGATCATATGGTTCTTATTAATTTGATTATTAATATGGTCAATTATATTAATAGTTTTCCTAATATTAAACCAGCCCTGCATTCCTGGAATAAATCCTACTTGATCATAGTGTATTATCTTGGAGATGATTTTCTGAAGTCTTTTTGCTAATATCTTATTTAAGATTTTAGCATCAATATTCATTAAGGAGATTGGTCTATAATTTTCTTTCTCAGTTTTCGATCTACCAGGTTTAGGTATCAGTACCATGTCTGTGTCATAAAAGGAGTTTGGTAGGACTCCTTCATCCCCTATTTTTTCAAATAATTTATATAACATTGGGGCTAATTGTTCTTTAAATGTTTGGTAGAATTCACATGTGAATCCATCTGGCCCTGGGGATTTTTTCCTGGGGAGTTGATTAATAGCTTGTTCTATTTCTTTTTCTGAAATGGGACTATTTAAGCAATTTATCTCCTCCTCTGTTAATCTAGGGAGCCTATATTTTTGGAGAAAGTCATCCATTTCACTTAAGTTATCAAATTTATTGGCATAAAGTTGGGCAAAGTAACTCCTTATTATTTCTCTAATTTCCTCTTCATTGGTGGAAAGATCCCCCTTTTCATTTGTAAGACTATCAATTTGATTTTCCTCTTTCTTTTTTTTGATCAAATTTACCAAAGGTTTATCTATTTTATTGGCTTTTTCATAAAACCAACTCTTGGTTTTATTTATTAATTCAATAGTTTTTTTACTTTCAATTTTATTGATTTCTCCTTTTAATTTTTGTATTTCGAGTTTAATTTTTGGTTGGGGGTGCGTTTTGAAAACTAAAAAGTTTTAATAAAATTATATATATTCCTTTAAAATTGCATTGAATAAATAAAAGGAATCTTTTCAAACTTAAATTTAGTAGCTGATTGTATCTCTTTGGTCAGAGGCTAGAGCAAAGAGAATAAGCATTTAAATAGTGCTTATTATGTGGCAAGAATTTGCTAAGTGCTTTACAAATATTATTTAACTTGATCTTCACAACAACCCTAAGAAGTAGGTGCTGTTACTATTCCCATTTTACAGTTAGGGAAATGTAGTCAAATAAAGCTTAAATGACTTGTTGACACTATATTTGAATTCAGGCCCTATCCCACATCTTAAGCTTTATTTACTAGGGTACCATCTATGAAGAAATGAAAGAGATGGTAAAATTCTTTGGAAGTCTATAGATTTTCAGGAAGCCACAGGTTAATCTGACAAAATTATTTCTTAGCACTAACATATTGTGAATTCCTGGGGAAGAGCTTGTGTGCCTGGGAGGAGATCTGCTGTGTCGACTCAAATCTCTCGGACAGATTCTTCTTCCTGTTGTCTCCAGACAGTTGCCATTAACTCTCGTCCAAAGAAGTAAGTTCCCTTCCTGCAGAGAGCTCTGGAGTGCTGCCCTCCTTATCCTCCCAGAGAATGGGCGTGGGATAATGCAAGGTCTTCTGGGAAGAACCACTTCAACCAATGAGCTTGCTCCTCCCAATTAGGCACGCAAGCTCTTCCCCAGGAATTCACAAGTCAAACTACCAGGAAAGGCCAGAACTAGAAAATTGTCAAGTACCGACTTAGCACTTAGTAAAACCCACTATCTCATTATCTCATTAGCACTTAGTAAGAACCTAACATATCAATATAATTGTGTCTTCTGAATACTGCCTATTCATACCTTTTAACCATATATCAGTTTAGGGAAAGGCTCTTATTCTTGCAAATTTTACTCAGTTCCCCATATTTTTTAGAAATGAGACCTTTTTCTTTTTTTTTTTTTAATTAATAATTTTTTATTATATATATATTTTTTATAATATTATCCCTTGTATTCATTTTTCCAAATTATCCTCCCCTCCCTCTATTCCCTCCCCCCATGACAGGCAATCCCATACATTTTACATGTGTTACAATATAGTCTAGATACAATACATGTGTGTGAATATCATTTTCTTGTTGCACAATAAACATTAGATTCCAAAGGTACATGCAACCTGGGCAGACAGATATTAGTGCTAACAATTTACATTCACTTCCCAGTGTTTCTTCTCTGGGTGTAGCTACCTCTGTCCATCATTGATCGACTGGAAGTGAGTTGGCTTTTCTTTATGTTGAAGATTTCCACTTCCATCAGAATACATCCTCATACAGTATTGTTGTTGAAGTGTATAGTGATCTTCTGGTTCTGCTCATTTCACTCAGCAACAGTTGATTTAAGTCTCTCCAGGCCTCTCTGTATTCCTCCTGCTGGTCATTTCTTACAGAGCAATAATATTCCATAACCTTCATATACCATAATTTACCCAACCATTCTCCAACTGATGGACATCCATTCATCTTCCAGTTTCTAGCTACAACAAAAAGAGCTGCCACAAACATTTTGGCACATATATGTCTCTTTCCGCTCTTTAGTATTTCTTTGGGATATAAGGCCAGTAGTAGCGCTGCTGGGTCAAAGGGTATGCACAGTTTGATAACTTTTTGGGCATAATTCCAGATTGCTCTCCAGAATGGCTGGATTCTTTCGCAACTCCACCAGCAATGTATTAGTGTCCCAGTTTCCCCACATCCCCTCCAACATTCATCATTATTTGTTCCTGTCATCTTAGCCAATCTGACAGGTGTGTAGTGGTATCTCAGAGTGGTCTTAATTTGCATTTCTCTGATCAGTAGTGATTTGGAACACTCTTTCATGTTAGTGGATATAGTTTCAATTTCTTCATCTGAGAATTGTCTGTTCATATCCTTTGACCATTTATCAATTGGAGAATGGTTTGATTTCTTATAAATTAGGGTCAGTTCTCTATATATTTTGGAAATGAGACCTTTGTCAGAACCTTTGTTTTTAAAAATATTTTCCCAATTTGTTACTTCCCTTCTAATCTTGTTTGCATTAGTATTACTTGTACAGAAACTTTTTAGTTTGATGTAATCAAAATCTTCTATTTTGTGATCAATAATGATCTCTAGTTCTCCTCTGGTCATAAATTCCTTCCTCCTCCACAAGTCTGAGAGGTAGATTATCCTCTGTTCCTCTAATCTATTTATTATCTCCCTCTTTATGCCTAAATCATGGACCCGAAATGAGACCTTTTTCGATGAAACTTAGCTACAATGAATTTTTTTTTTCTGGTTTCATCCTTTTCTCCTAATTTTAGATATGATGGTTTAGTTACTGTAAAAACTTCAATTTTATGTAATCAAAATTGTCATTTTATTTTTCATTAATCTTTCTATCTCGTTCCATCATAAATTCTTCCCCTACTCATATATCTGGCAGATAATTTCTTCATGTTCCCCTAATTTAACCTTTATGTCTAAATTACATATCCATTTTCATTATCTTGATATAAAATATGAAATGCTGGTCTATGACTAGTTTCTTCCAGATTACTTTCTAGCTTTTCCAACAGTTTTTATCAATAGTGAGTTCTTTCCCCAAAAGTTGGAATCTTTGGGTTAATTATTTGTTTCCCTATCCTCCAACTTCCCAAACTCTCTCATTCTATCACCTTGACCCTGAGATCTTTCTGAATATCCTTGAGTTGTAGTACGGAGGTAAGGAATGATAGCAAGAACTGAGTCCAGAAGCAAGAAGCTTTAATACAGAGCACATCAGAAAATACATTGACTTTCACTGAATTAATTGTGTGTTGTCTCCTACTGGGAGCACTACAAAATATGAACTCCAATCCCTGTTAACATTGTCTGTGCTAGGTAAAATAATAGGTTTTCAAAAATGCAAATCATTTTATCAATTTAGTTATCTGGCAAAGCTAAATTTATTGCATTCTTACTTGAAATGAAATTTATCTTTTGTTATCGTAAATTAGTTGATTTAATTTTCAGTTATTGTGTTTAAATTTCTGGCTCTTCCCAAATATTGTTTTGTGCTTCTTGAACAAGAAAGGGCCTGACTTAGAAGCCATATAAATCACTGAGGCCCAGGGAGGTGAAGTGACTTGTCCCAGGTCACAAAGGTAGTATCAGAAGTGCTTTTTTGAACCCAAATCTATGGCATACAGCACTGTTCTTATCATACCTTGAGATATATGGATATAGAAATAGATATAGATAGAATATATTATTAGAAATGTTCACTTCACTTGGCCTGATTAAGTTTTGGCATGGATTACAAAGGTTTGGTTTATTTGACTAAAATCTTCAGGCCAAAGACTAACAGAAGCTACGTCTATTCCCAAAGCCTAACAAAGCACACCTCACACATGGTTGGCATAGCTGCAATGAAATTAAAAGGATTTTAGCAATGTTTTTAATTTTGTAGAGGAAAACAAGGCCCTAAGTGTTTTCAGGAGTTTGCCACATTAATATTTATTGAGAATACCACTAGGGAGGAGGTAGAGCTAAGATTCTAAATAAGGTTATTTTGTTTTGTTAAATGAGATTTCAAAGTACTGGAATGTAACTTTTATCCACTATCATCAGGGCATAAGATAGAACATGGGATGTGTGTGTGTGTGTGTGTGTGTGTGTGTGTGTGTGTGTGTGTGTGTAGTACTAACAAAATTTCAAAATTTAAACCATTTTGTATGTATCTTTTAAAAAATGTATTACTTAATTCTTTGCTTTCTAAGAGAAGTCCTGAAAATAAATTTTACCTTGATTAAAAAAGGAAAAAATTATCAGGATAAATGTTCTTAAAAGTACTAACTATTTATTATATAGTATCAGATGACAGTCAATAAGTTTACTAAGCACCTATTTTATTCCAGCAACCATACTAAATGTTGGGGATACAAAGGTAAATGGCAATTCCTACTCTCACAGTTTAATAGAAGAGACAACATGCAAACAACTATGTACAAACAGTTGGTAGGTACTAGAATTAGTGGAGGTTGGAGAAAACTTCCTATAAATGGCACAATTTCAGTGGAGACTTGAAGCAAGCTAGGGAAGTGAAGATGTGAAGATGAGGAGGGAGAGAATTCCAAACAGACAGAGGGAAGATCCAAATGAAAACATCTAGATTCTAGAAATGGAGTGCTGGGTGTGAGAAAGCATAATGAGACCAGTGTCTCTGGATTGAAGAGTATCAACAGGTAATTAACAATTTCATGAAACTTAAATGAAAACTTGTTTTATTACGAGAATAAATGTGCTCGTAGTACCTGAAGAATTTACAATCCATAAAGAAGGTTGTATTTTTATAATAGCAGGACAAAGGAAGGAGGATGTACCAGAAATCTCTACTTAAGGGGGTATAGCATAGGAGGGAGAAAGGTGCAGTAAAAGGAAGAAAAAGGACAAAATCCCTCCCAAAAGTGATTTGCAAAACAATGTCAAAAGCTACATTCTTTTTATTTGGAAACTACTAGACTATCTACAAGGGACCCAGCCATATAAGCAATTTCTCAGCCTATTACAGATTGACTGGCAAGGACATATAGAAAATCCAGCTTGGGATACAAACGCATTATGTCAGCTCCAGAGGAAGTTCTTCCTTAATACATTTAGGATCGCCTGCATAGTCTGGGTTCAATGTTTCTGGAAAATATGACAACTCAAAAAGACAAGTTCAGGGGACCCCTTAACATTCCTTAATAAGTAGAAGAGGCAAGGAGAGGCAAGGTAAGGTATAAAAAGACTAGAAAAAGAAAGAACAAATTACAAAAAAGATTTTGAACACCTGAGAATTTTATATGAATATCCTATTACTGTGCTATATATGATAGTAATATCAAGAGAATATTAGAGCTGTTTTCACCTAAGTAATTTCAATCTTCATAGTTTTCGATTTCATCTCCACATCATTTTTCTATGTTCTCCCTTCCTCATTGTTGGCTATTATTTTTAGTAGCAGTCAGAAAGTATGCCTCTTAAGTTTACAACATTTCTTCACCTGTAATAAGGAGACAAAAATGCTTTTACTGCCTCTTGCAAGGCTTGTACAAGAAGAGTGCCTACCAAAATTTAAGAAGTGTTACTTAAATGAGTTACTGTTATTGTTTTCATTGCGATTCCATTAATCAGTACCATAGTTCCTTACATATAAGGAACCATAGTTCCTTACATATAATAAGTGTTCAGTAAAAGTTTGTTTAATTAAAGATTCAAGATGTTGTTATGAGTAAAGTATATAAAATTTAGTGCTCAGACTTTTTAACAAGTAACAAGACACAGAGGGTCCCTTTTTACTCATACCCTGCTTCTTTAAACACCATTAAAATGGGCTTCTGGCCAAGATGGTGGAGAGGACACACACACCTATTGAGTCTCTGTCTTTGCTCTCAGAATTTATTTCATGACAAGGCCTCAGAATTAGTGCTTGACTGGAAAAACCCCCACAAATAATTATCAACAGAAGACATCCTTGAAATTCACCAGAAAAGGTCTGTTTTTGCTCCAAGGGGGAGACGATCAGATCTGGTGCAGGCTGAGGGCAGGCATCAAGAGCTTGGCAGGCAGCTCACACTGCACAGACCAGAACGGGGAGGGGTGCGATATCTGCCGTTTCTGTGGAAAGACCTTTACCACAGTGTCAATATTCTGTCCTGGCAGCAAGCCAGGATCAGCAGAGAAGCTGTAAACAGAGGAGGTAAAGACTATAACTAAAGCTAGAGTCTCTCAGGACCTGGCCACGCTACCCAGAGTATCTCAGCACATGCTTAGAGCCTCAGTCTCAGAGTTCAGACGCTGGGCAGCTATTGCTGGCCTGCTAGTGCCTTGCTGCAGTCCCCTGTAGTCTATAGAACAAGCTTGGTAACACCATCCAGCCTCTCCCTCCCCCCAGCAAAAAAAGGAGACTACATTTGTTTGTTTGTTTTCTTTGATTCTTCTCTGACAAAATGAGCAAAGTATTAAAAAGGACTCTAACCACTGATAGCTTCTATATGGATAGAGAGCAGACTTTAAACTCTGAGGAGATTAAAAACAGATTCCCTCCAGAAGAATCCCCAAAGGAGGATATCATGTGCTCTTCAGTGCACAAGACTCTCATAGAAGAAATAAAAAAGGCTCTCACAAGAGAAAGAAAAATGGGAAAAGGAAAGGGAAGCCTGGCAAGAAAGTCTGGATAAGTCATCCCACTCATTTAAAGATAAGAGTGGATAAAGAAATCAAATCCTTGAAAAACAGAATTAATGAGTTGGAAAAAGAAAATAGCTCTCTAAAAAATAAAATTGGCGAAATGGAAAAAAGTTCCATAGAACAAAACAATTCACTAAAAACTCAATTGGACAATTAGAAAAAGATAACAAAAAAATAAAAAGAGTGAAGGAAATACTTCATTGAAAATCAGAATCGAACAAAGAGAATTGAATGATTCCAGAAGACAGTGAGAATCAATCAAGCAAAACCAGAAAAATGAAACAATGGGAAAAAATGTCAAATACCTTTTTGGGAAAACAACAGACCTGGAAAATAGCTCCAGAAGGGAAAATCTGAGAATTATTGGACTCCCTGAAAAATATGATGAAAAAAAGAATCTAGACACTATTTTCCAGGAAATTATCAAAGATAATGCCCAGATGCTTTAGAAACAGAGGGTAAACTATGCCCAAAAAGTTATCAAACTGTGCATACCCTTTGACCCAGCATTGCTGTTATTGGGATTATATCCCAAAGAAATACTAAAGAGTGGAAAGGGACCTGTATGTGCCAAAATGTTTGTGGCAGCTCTTTTTGTTGTAGCTAGAAACTGGAAGTTGAATGGATGTCCATCAATTGGAGAATGGTTGGGTAAATTGTGGTATATGAAGATTATGGAATATTATTGCTCTGTAAGAAATGACCAGCAGGAGGAATACAGAGAGGCTTGGAGAGACTTAAATCAACTGTTGCTGAGTGAAATGAGCAGAACCAGAAGATCATTATACACTTCAACAACAATACTGTATGAGGATGTATTCTGATGGAAGTGGAAATCTTCAACATAAAGAAGATCCAACTCACTTCCAGTTGATCAATGATGGACAGAAATAACTACACCCAGAGAAGGAACACTGGGAAGTGAATGTAAATTGTTAGCACTACTGTCTATCTACCCAGGTTACTTATACCTTTGGAAGCTAATAATTAATGTGCAACAAGAAAATGGTATTTACACACATATATTGTATCTAGGTTATATTGTAACACATGTAAAATGTATGGGATTACCTGTCATCAGGGGGAGGGAGTGGAGGGGGGGAGGGGATAATTTGGAAAAATGAATAAAAAAAAAAAAAAAAAAAAGAAACAGAGGGTAAAATGGAAATTGAAAAAATTCATCAATCACCTACTGAAAGGGACTCTAAAATCAAAACACCAAGAAATATAGTGGCCAAATTCCAGAACCATCAGACGAAAGAAAAAATACTGCAAGCTGCTAGAAAAAAATTAATTCAAATATGGAGGAGCCACAATAAGGATAACTCAGGATCTAGCAGCATCCACATTAAAGGATCGAAGTGCCTGGAATGATATTCTGAAAAATAAAGAAATTGGTATGCAAACAAATATAACTTACTCAGCAAAAATGAGCATCTTTTTCCAGGGAAGAAGATGGGCACTGAACAAAATAAGTGAATTTCCTCTATTCTTGATGAAAAAACCAGATCTAAACAAAAAGTTTGATCTCTAAATATAGAACAAGAGATTCCTAAAAATGTAAAAAGAAATCTTGAGAACTGTATTTCTGCCATAAAGATATATAAAGAACACATATAGTATAATTTACATATAGTAAAATTTGTTCTAGAAACTAGAGGTGGAAAGGAAATTGTACCAGAAAAAGGGTAAAATAGTGGTACTACATCTCACGAAGAGGCAAAGGTAACCTATTATATTTGAGAGAAAGAATGGAGGACAATGAACATAGTGTGTATCATAATCTCATTAGAATAAGACAAAAGAGAAAAATATAGACAAATTTGATTTATGGTGAAACTTCTTCCACTTCACTGAAAAGTGGGAGGGAAAAGTGAAAAGGGAAGGAGTAAGCTAAACGGAAGGGAATACAGAAATTGTGAGGAAAAGGGGTAAAATAGGGGGAGGAACTCTGAAGTGGGGGAGGGATACTAAAAAGGGAGGGCTGTGAAAAGCAAGTGGCACTGATAAGTTTAATATTGGGGAGGGGAGTAAAGAGGAAGGAAAGGAGAAAAGCATAAGCAGGGGTTAACAAGATGGCAAGTAATACAGAATTAGGAATGTTAACCATAAATGTGAATGGGGTAAACTTTCCCATAAAGAGGAAGCAGTTAGCAGACTGGATTAAAAGCCAGAATTCTACAATATTTTGTTTACAGGAAACACCCCTGAAGCAGAGTGACACATGCAGAATAAAGGTAAAAGGCTGGAATAGAATCTACTATGCTTGAGGTGAAGCCAAAAAAGCAGGAGTAGCCATCCTCATCTCAGATCAAGCAAAAGCAAAAATTGGTCTAATTAAAAGAGATAAGGAAGGGCACTATATCTTGCTAAAGGGGAGCATAGATAATGAAGCATTATCAATATTAAACTTATATGCAGCAAGTGGTGCAGCATCTAAATTCTTAAAAGAGAAATTATGAGAGCTACAAGAAGAAATGGACAGCAAAACTATAATAGTGGGAGATCTGAACCTTGCAGTCTCAGAATTAGATAAATCAAACCACAAAATAAATAAGAAAGAAGTCAAAGAGGTAAATAGAATACTAGAAAAGTTTGATATGATAGATCTTTGGCGAAAACTAAATGGAGACAGAAAGGAGTACATTTTCTTCTCAGCAGTTCATGGAAGCTATACAAAAACTGACCATATATAAGGACATAAAAACTTTAAACTCAAATGCAGTAAGGCAGAAATATTAAATGCATCCTTTTCAGACCATGATGCAATGAAAATTACATTCAATAAAAAGCCAGGGGAAAACAGACAAAAAATAATTAGAAACTACATAATCTCATACTTTAAAGAATGATTGGGTGAAACAGCAAATTGTAGACATAATAACTTCACCCAAGAAAATGACAATAATGAGACATCATACCAAAATATGTGGGATGCAGCCAAAGCAGCAATAAGGGGAAATTTTATCTCTCTAGAGGCCTACTTGCATAAAATAGAGAAAGAGAAGGTCAATGAATTGGGCTTGCAACTAAAAATGCTAGAAAAAGAACAAATTAAGAACAAACATGAAACTTGAAATTCTAAATATAAAAGGAGACATTAATAAAATTGAAAGTAAAAAAAACTATTGAATTAATTTTTAAAAACTAAGAGTTGGTTCTACAAAAAAACCAACAAAATAGACAAACCCTTAGTAAATCTGATTTAAAAAAGGAAAGAGGAAAAGCAAATTGTTAGTCTTAAAAATGAAAAGGGAGAACTCGCCACTAATGAAGAGAAAATCAGAGCAATAATTAGGAGTTACTTTGCCCAACTTTATGCCAATAAATCTGATAACTTAAATGAAATGGAAGAATACCTTCAAAAATATAGCTTGCCCAGATTAACAGAAGAAGTAAATTGGTTAAACAGTCCCATCTTAGAAAAAAAAAAAAAAAAATAGAAAAAGCTATTAACCAATTCTCTAATAAAAAAATCCCCAGGACCAGATGAATTTACATGTGAATTCTACCAAACATTTAAAGAACAATTAACTCCAATGTTATATAAACTATTTGAAAAAATAGGGATTGAAGGAGTCCTACCAAATTTCTTTTATGACACAGACATGGTACTGATACCTAAACCAGGAAGTTTGAAAACAGAGAAAGGAAATTATAGACCAGTCTCCCTAATGAATATTGATGCTAAAATCTTAAATGAAATATTAGCAAAAAGATTACAGAAAATCATCCCCAGGATAATACACTATGACCAAGTAGGATTTGTACCAGGAATGTAGGAGTGGTTCAATATTAGGGAAACTATTAGCATAATCAACTATATCAATAACCAAATTAACAAAAACTATATGACATCTCAACAGATGCAGAAAAAGCATTTGACAAAATCCAACATCCATTCCTAATAAAAATACTTGAGAGTACAGAAATAAATGGACTCTTCCTTAAAACAGTCAGGAACATATATTTAAAACTATCAGTAAGCATCATATGTAATGGTGATAAACTGGAACCTTTCCCAGTAAGATCAGGAGTGAAACAAGGTTGCCCAATATCACCATTGCTATTCAAAATTGTACACTACCCTCGACAATAAGAGTCGAGAAAGAGATTAAAGGAATTAGAGTAGGTAATGAGGAAACCAAACTATCACTTTTTGCAGATGATATGATGGTATACTTAGAGAACCCCAGAGATTCTACTAAAAAGCTATAAGAAATAATTCACAACTTTGGAAAAGTTGCAGGATACAAAATAAATCCTATACATAAATCTTCAGCATTTTTATACATCACAAACAAAATCCAGCAGCAAGAGATACAAAGAGACATTCCATTCAAAATAACTGTCGAGAGTATAAGATATTTGGAAATCTATCTACTAAAGGAAAATCAGAAATTATATGAGCAAAATTACAAAACACTTGCCACAAAAATAAAGTCTGATTTAAATAATTGGAAAAACGTCAAGTGCTCTTGGATAGGCCGAGCGAATATAATAAAAATGACAATACTTCCTAAATTAATCTATTTATTTAGTGTTATACCAATCAGACTCCCAAGAAACTATTTTAATGACCTAGAAAAAATAACAACAAAATTCATATGGAAGAACAAAAGTCAAGAATTTCAAGGGAATTAATGAAAAAAAAAAAAAAATCAAATGAAGGTAGCCTAGTTGTACCTGATCTAAAACTATACTATAAAGCAGTAGTGACCAAAACCATTTGGTATTGGCTAAGAAATAGTCTAGTTGATCAGTGGAATAAATTAAGTTGTTAAGACAAAATAGTCAATAACTATAGCAATCTAGTGTTTGACAAACCCAAAGACCCCAACTTTTGGGATAAGAATTCATTATTTGACAAAAACTGCTGGGAAAACTGGAAATTAGAATGGCAGAAATTAGGCATGGACTCACACTTAACACAACATACCAAGATAAGACCAAAATGGGTCCATGATTTAGGTATAAAGAAGGAGATCATAAATAAATTAGAGGAACATAGGATAATTTACCTCTCAGACTTATGGAGGAGGAAGGAATTTGTGACCAAAGAAAAACTAGAGATCGTTATTGATCACAAAATAGAAAATTTTGATTATATCAAATTAAAAGATTTGTATACAAATAAAACTAATGCAAACAAGATTAGAAGGGAAGTAACAAACTGGGAAAACATTTTTACAGCTAAAGGTTCTGATAAAGAATTCATTTCCAAAATATATAGAGAACTGTCTTTAATTTATAAGAAATCAAGCCATTCTTCAATTGATAAATTGTCAAAAGATATGAACAGACAATTTTCAGAGGATGAAATTGAAACTATTTCTACTCATATGAAAGAGTGTTCCAAATCACTATTGATCTGAGAAACACAAATTAAGACAATCTGAGATACCACTACACACATAATCATGAATGTTGGAGAGGATGAGGGAAAACTGAGAAATTAATGCATTGTTGTTGGAGTTATGAACGAATCCAAACATTCTAGAGAGCAATCTGGAATTACGCCCAAAAAGTTATCAAACTATGCATACCCTTTGATCCAGCAGTGCTAGTACTAGGCTCATATTCCAAAGAAATATGAAAGAAGGGAAAGGAACCTGTATATGCCAAAATGTTTGTGGCAGCCCTTTTTATAGTGGCTAGAAATTGGAAAATGAATGGATGCCCATCAATTGGAGAATGGTTGTATAAATTGTGGTATATAAATGTTATGGAATATTATTGTTCTGTAAGAAATGACCAGCAGGATGAATGCAAAGAGGCTTGGAGAGACTTAAATCAACTGATGCTGAGTGAAATGAGCAGAACTAGGAGATCATTATACACTTCAACAACAATACTGTATGAGGATGTATTCTGATGGAAGTGGATATCTTCAACAAAGAGAAGATCTAATTCAGTTCCAATTGATCAATGATGGACAGAATCAGCTATACCCAGAGAAGGAACACTGGGAAATGAGTGTAAACTGTTTGCATTTTTGTTTTTCTTCCCAGGTTATTTTTACCTTCTGAATCCCATTCTTCCTGTATAATAAGAAATTTGGTTCTACACACATATACTGTATCTAAAATATACTATAACATATCTAACATGTATAAGACTGCCTGCCATTTAGGGGAAGGGGTGGAGGGAAGGAAGGGAAAAATTGGAACGTGAATGCAAGGGACAATGTTGTAAAAAATTACCTATGCATATGTACTGTGTCAAAAAAAAAAGTTATAATTATAATTTTTTTAAATTAAAAAAAAAAAGAGAAAGAATGAGTTCAGTGATTTAGAAAAACATGGAAAGGCCTCATACATTTTCGTGCTTTTGTTCACACTGGTTCCTTGGTCTGAAGTATTCTCCCAAATTCTCCTGATGTATTGAATATCTACTCATTTAAAACTGCTTCAATGGCAATAACTCCATGAAGATTTCTCTGACTTTCATTTTTTTTTTTTTTTTATTATTCATTTTTCCAAATTATCCCCTCCCTCCCTCCACTCCCTCCCCCCGATGGCAGGTAATCCCATACATTTTACATGTGTTACAATATAACCTAGATACAATATATGTGTGTAAATACCATTTTCTTGTTGCACATTAATTATTAGCTTCCGAAGGTATAAGTAACCTGGGTAGATAGACAGTAGTGCTAACAATTTACATTCGCTTCCCAGTGTTCCTTCTCTGGGTGTAGTTATTTCTGTCCATCATTGATCAACTGGAAGTGAGTTGGATCTTCTTTATGTTGAAGATTTCCACTTCCATCAGAATACATCCTCATACAGTATTGTTGTTGAAGTGTATAGTGATCTTCTGGTTCTGCTCATTTCATTCAGCAACAGTTGATTTAAGTCTGACTTTCATTATTGATGATATATGTCACATGTCTCATTTGCTTTGTACCACTCTGCTGTACTTCTATTATTATTGTTGTATGTTTCATATTCTACTATTAAAGAGTAATATCTGTAATATTAAGGATGATTTATACTTAAACTGTCCCTTCTAAATCCTATAATGCTCTGTAATTCTTCATGTTTTTTTAAAAATTAAATTGAATTGAATCATTCTGAAAAAAAAAACAAAAAACAAAAAACATCATTAAAATAGAGACAGCACTGCTACGACCATCACCAATCAAGTGCCATTTTGGGGCAAGCAAAAAACCACATAAGCCAGAAGAATGAACAACTATGAGGAGAAACAAGAGGCAGCAAATAGGATTCAGTGCCTAAAAGCTCCATGAATAACAGAAAGGGCTCTACTTGGCCACCACAATCTATCATTAGGCCAACAGTCTCCCTTTGTTATTGTTGTCCAAGAAAAAACCCTAATGAAGACTAAACCCAGAAACTGTTGTTCTGACACTATCACCTCCTCAGCAATCACAGCTATTGAAGATCTAGAAAGTTTTTACTACCAAAGTTTTTGTTTGGCATCTTCAAATGATTCAGTATCAAAAACAAATATGGTTTTATCAAAGTGACACTATGCTTATATGTAAACTTTATCTCCCCCTCTACTCTAGCCAAATTAGGTGTCATGCCATTTACATGCAAATGACATGCTATCTGCCCAATCATTCTACCTTCCAACCATCCAATGCCTGATAAAGATAATGGCCTTGCCCTCTCCTACTTCACTGTGAAGACCATTAGTTCTTGTCATCTACTTTTCAGCTCAATCCTTCTATTAAAATTAAAGAGAACAGGGGCTATTTTCCATGGGCATCCCTTAGCACTTAACCATACTGAACTGCAAATAGTAAACACTAAATTTATGGTCATTCATTCTTGGTTGAAATATCAAAAAAGTCAAGTCAATAAGCATTTATTAAGCTTTATTTTTAAAATTATATTATACATAAAAATTTTTATATCCAGGCACTGCACAAGCTCTAAGGCTATACAGGAAGGAAACAATCATCCTTAATCTCAAAGAAATCATGGTCAGTGAGATAAAAAGAAAACAACTATGTACAAACAAGATCTATGCAGGATAAACAATCAGAATAGGGAAGGTACTAACTTTAAGAAAAATCAGAAAAGATCTGTCATACAACAATTACATTAGGAAGAAAGAAAAATTTGAAAACAAATTTCTGAATTATCTTAGCTCCTGTTAAACAATTAAAATTGTTTTCATAAAACTCTCTCTTCATTTAAATGATAAAGGATACATGGTACCAGAATATCTATCTTTACTCAAATAATATGGCTTGATAAGTAAAACTGATTCAAAGTTAAGAGTGGTTTCTTACATGTCTTAAGGAGTATTAGGACTCGGAAGATTAAAGCTAATAAATTCTCCTTATCATCATCAGCAAATGCTAACTGCCTGATTCATGTGGACAATGAGTACCTGAAGTATAAAACATGGATCCAGCTTTGCAGGAGCTTGCTTACAAACCTATTAGCAAAAAAAGAAATTAAAATACAAGGTTATATATTATTGTTGCTATATGAGTGGTACAGATAAGAAATGCACAAGAGTTTGTAGGAAGGGAGAATCACCAGAGATCAGGTTAGTTTGGAAAAGTTATATAAGACAATCCCAAAGATTCATGATAAGAAATGCTATTCATCTCCAGAGAAAGAACTGATGTTATTCAAATACAGGCTGAAGCATAACATTTGTCATTTTGTTTCTTTCTCTTTTTGTTTGTGTTTTTTTTGTTTTGCACAAAATGATTAAGAGAGGGAGGGGAGATAGAATTTAGATTTCACAACTTTTTTTTTAAATGATAAAAATTATTTTTAAATGTAATTGGGCAAAGTTAAATATTTTTTTAAAAATTAACATAAAAAAATTTTAATTAAAAAATGTGATTTAAGGTGGGTTTTGAAAGAAGGGTAAGACTTTTTGAATGATTTGGAGGAAAAAAAATGCAGTTGAGTACCTTATTCCCCTCTGGGTGCCATAGTTAAGGAAAGACATAGACAAGCTGAAGCTCATCCAAAGGAAAATAAACAGTATGATGAGAGGATTCAAAAGTATGCCATAGAAAAATTTACTGAGGACTGTTTTAGTTTTCTAAAGAAAAGACTCAGAAGGAAGATATAATTGTCAAATTTAAATATCTAAAGAACTGCTATGCATAAAAGGGAAAAGATTTACCTTGCTTTATTTCAGAGGATAATTGGCCAAAAAATGGAAATTGCAGATAGAAAGAATTTCTTAATAAATTTTGCTATGCAGCTTAGGAGTATTAGAAGGAGCTATAAATAAGATTACATAATCTCTGATCTATCTTCTATTCCAAGATTCCATAATTAAGTAGGAAAATCAGTGTGAACAAATAAGCAAAAGTGGAAAAGCAAAAGAGCTTTTAAGGAATTAAGTATAAGTAAGTTTAACTGGAGGAATAAAAGATAATTAGAAAAAAGATTTAATCTATAGAAAGCTCTGAATACCAAACCAAAATATTCAGATATAAAATAAGAGATGTATTAAGAAACACTAAAGATTATCAAGGGCATCTAGGTTGCATAGTGAATTAAAGTACCAGGCCTGGAAGAATCATCTTCCTAAATTCAAATCTGGTCTCAGAAACTTACCAGTTATATGATCCTGGGCAAGTTACTTAACCCTGTTTGCCTCAGTTTCCTCATCTGGGAAAAAAAAAAAACTGCAGAAAGAAATGGCAAACCACTCTAGCATCTTAGCCCAAAAAACCCCCAAATGGAGTTATGAAGAATTAGACTCAAATGAAAAATAGCTGACAATAAAAACCAAGGGCTATATGCAAAATGTTTCAGAAATAATAATCTGGGATTGGGCAGAGACAGAAATACAAATCTTTTCAGTAAGAACTATTCAAAAAGAATTAAGGTCTAAGTATCCTAATTAAAATTTTAGTGTAGATACCTGAACAAATGAACGAAAAAGCTTTTATTAAATAATATTTACTATGCGCCAAGCACTGGGGAAACAAAAAAGAAAAAATAAAAATAGTACTTGATCTTACATTCTAGTTAGAGACAATTCATAAAAAGTTCAGATGATTCATAGCCTACATAAATAGTTATTTCTTATCATAAACATGTGTAGTGTATTTGATTTAAAAAAAAAAAAAAAAGCCCACAATTAATTAGAAAACAGTCTAGAGACAGTATTTTACTTCCAACAGATTTTTTTCCAAGCTGATAAATGTATCTATAGTGGTTATTTTGTTTGTATTATCTGTTAGGGGAAAAGTTGGGAAAAAAGGAAGATCTGGATCTGTGATTTCACTAGCATAAAGAGCTCTCAAAGAGAGAATTCTCTATAAATACAAGAGTCAAGAAAAACATAAAAAGATAAAAGAGAGAAATCATAAGGAATTCAATAAGGTTAAATTGTTTACAGTCCTATATGGAAAGATGATACTTATAACTTCTAAAAATTTTATTCTTATTAGGACAGACACCAGGAGTATACATAGAAAGCACAGTAGTAAGATGAATATGATGATTTAGCTAAAAAAAATTAAATTAAATTAAAGGGTAACAGGAATGCACTAGGAGAAGCAGGGAAGGAGAAGTAGAATAGATAAATTATATAAAAGAAGCACAAAAAAGTTACTACAGTGGAGAAGAAGATGAGAGAGGTTGGGGAGAATTTTATTCTCATCAGAACTGGCTCAAAGAGGAAATAACATACTCAACTGGGTAAAGAATTTATCTTACCCTATAGGAAAGTAGGAAGAGAAAGAGATAAAAGGTGTGGGGGGAGGAGGGGAAGGGAAGGAGAGTAGATTGGGGGAAGTGGTAGTTGGTAACAAAAAACTTTTAAGGAGAGACAATGTAAAAGCAAAGAATAGGAAAAAAGGGGGGGAGAGAAACAATAATTGCAATAACTAGGAAAAAAATTTGAATCAAGCTTCTCTGGTAAAAGCTTCATCTAAAAAATTTGGAGAGAAATGAGTCAAATTTATAAAATTAAGAGTCATTATGGTCAAAGGATATGAATATTCAGATGAAGTCATCAAAGCTATCTAAAATTACATGAAAAAAATGCTCTATTGATTAGAGAAATGCAAATTCAAACAATTGTGAGGTATGAGATTGCTAATATGACAGAAAAGGAAAATGATAAATATTGGAAGGAATATGCTAAAATTGAGTTCCAAATGCATTGTTTATAGAGTTGTAAACCGATTCAGCCATTCTGGAGAACAATTTGGAACTGTACACAAGAATTATAAAAAACTGTGCATATTCTTTGACCCAGGATTAGGTCTATATCCAAAAGAGACGTAATTTTTTTAAAAAAAGAAAAGAAAAAGGGCACACACAAATACACAATATTTTTAGTAGTTCTTTTTGTTGAGACAAAAAACATTGTTGAGAAAATAGAAGATATGCCCATCAATTGGGGAATGGCTGAATGAAATGTGAGATATATTGTGATGGAATATTTTTATATTACAAGAAATGATGAGCAGAATGTCTCAGAAATATCTGGAAAGATTTACCTGAACTGATGCAAAATGAAACAAGTTCAATCAGGTAAACACTGTACAAATTAATAATAATATTATGTGATTATCAACCATGGCTTAACTATTCTCAGCAATATCATAACCTAAGAAAATTCCAAAGGACTTATGAAAAATACTATCATCTTCCCAAAGAAAAAATTAGAGTATGAATGCAAATGGAAGCAATTTTTTTAAAACTTCATGTTTCTTGGGGGGGTTTTTTTGTCTGTTTTCTTTACAACATGATTAATGTGGAGGTAAGTTTTGCATGACTGCACATGTGTAGCCTATTTCAAACTGCTTGACTTCTCAGAGAGCAGTAAGAAAGAGGAAATAAAACAATTTAAAAGGCAAAACAAAAAAAAAATTTTAATTCTTTTTACATATAACTGGAAAACACTAAAATACTAAGACACAAAAAATAAAGGTAAAAATCATCTTTAGTTCAACATAGTTTGATGTTAAAAATTATTTTATGTATAATTTATTTATAATTGTATATATGTATACATGTATATATGTATGATGTATAAATGTATAATTGGATTACTAAGAAACTAAAACAAAAAAAAAGGTAAAAGAAACAGGTAAAAATCAAGTTCAGTTCAGCATACTGTTTAAGTAAGCAGAACAAAATATAATTCATTTGGGAACTATTCTTCTAAAAATGAGTAAGATTATGTTCCAACACTTAAAAGATTAAGTTTAAATTGCTCAGAAAATTCAAAATAGCTTTTCCATAAGAACTCTGGGTAGCATATGAGTAAAACTACAAGACACTTTCCATAAAAATAAAATCATATCTAACCAATTGGAAAAATATTAAGTGCTCTTGGATAGGTCAAGTGAATATTATAAAGATGACAATACTACCTAAGCTAATCTATTTATTTATTGCTATATCAATCAGACTCACAAAAAACTGTTTTAATGACCTACAAAAAATAACAACAAAATTCATCTGGAAGAACAAAAGGTCAAGACTTTCAAGGGAACTAATGAAAAAAAAAAAAAAAAATCAAATGAAAGTGGCCTAACTGTACCAGATCTAAAACTATATTCTAAAGCAGCAGTCACCAAAACCATAGCCTAGTTGATCAATAACTATAATAATCTAGTATTTGATAAGCCCAAAGGCCCCAGCTTTGGGGATAAGAATTCACTATTTGACAAAAACTGCTGGGAAAATTAGAAATTTGTATGGCAGAAGCTAGGCATTGACTCACACTTAACCCCATACATCAAGATAAGGTCAAAATGGGTTCATGATCTAGGCATAAAGAATGAGATTATAAATAAAATAGAAGAATCTAAGATAGTTTACCTCTGAGACCTGTGGAGGAGGAAGGAATTTATGACCAAAGAAGTAGAGATCATTATTAATCACAAATAGAAAATTTTGATTCTATCAAATTAAAAAGCTTTTGTACAAACAAAACTAATGCAGACAAAATTAGAAGGGAAGCAATAAACTGTGAAAACATTTTTACAGTCAAAGGTTCAGATAAAGACCTCATTTGCAAAATATATAGAGAACTGACTCTAATTTATAAGAAATCAACCCATTCTCCAATTGACAAATGGTCAAAGGATATTAACAATTTACAGATAAAGAAATAGAAACTATTTCTAGCCATATAAAAAGATGCTCCAAATCATTATTAATCAGAGAAATGCAAATTAAGGCAACTCTGAGATAGCACTACACACCTGTCAGATTGGCTAGGATGAAAGGAAAAGATAATGCTGAATGTTGGAAGGGATGTGGAAAAACTGGAACACTGATGCATTGTTGGTGGAATTGTCAATGCATGCAACCATTCCGGAGAGCAATTTGGAACTATGCCCAAAAAGTTATCAAACGGTGCATATCCTTTGATCCAGCAGTGTTATTACTGGGCTTATATCCCAAAGAGATCTTAAAGAAGGGAAAGAGACCTGCATGTGCAAAAATGTTTGTGGCAACCCTTTTTGTAGTGGCTAGAAACTGGAAATTGAATGGATGTCCATCAATTGGAGAATGGCTGAATAAGTTGTGGTATATGAATGTTATTAGAATATTATTGTTCTGTAAAAAAGGGCCAGCAAGATGATTTCAGAAAGGCCTGGAGAGACTTACATGAACTGATGCTGAGTGAAATGAGCAGGATCAGGAGATCATTATATAATTCAACAGCAATACTATAAGATGATCAATTCTGATGGACATGGGCTTTCTTCAACAATGACATGAACCAAATCAGTTCCATTTGTTCAATAATGAAGACAACCCAGCTACAACCAGCGAAAGGACTATGGGAAATAAGTATGAACCACAACATAGCATTTCCACTCCCTCTGTTTTTATCCACTTGCATTTTTGATTTCTTTCTCAGGTTGTTTTTACCTTATTTCTAAGTCTGATTTTTCTTGTGCAGCAAAATAACTGTATGGATACAATAAATATATTGTATTTAACATATACTTTAACATGTTTAACATGTATTGGTCTACCTGCCATCTAGGGGAGGGGGTGGGAGGAAGGAGGGGAAAAGTTGGAAGAGAAGGTTTTGCAAGGGTCATTGCTGAAAAATTACCCATGCATATATCTTGTAAATAAAAAGATATTAAAAAAAAAAAGTCAAAATGTAAGTTTAGTAGTTTTACAAACCAGATAGATGTAAAGAAAATGAAATTACTTGTAAAAGGCTAATATGACTAAAAATAATAGATTTCTAGTGGGAGCAGTTTCAAACCTTCATTTATTTTTAACTCTCTGCAGTCTCTAATATTGTAAATTATCTTCTTCACTTTGATATGATCTTTTCTTTTGGTTTTCATGCCATTATTCTTTCCTGTCTCTTTTACCTTTATGACCACTCCTCAGTTTCCTTTGCTAGATTCTCATTCAAGTCACATATTGCTAATCATAGGTGCCCCCCACAGAGATCTATTTGGATCCTCTTCTCTTCTCCCATTATGCTATTTCATTTGGTTATCTCTCACTTTCCATGGATTCAATTATCATTTCTATGCAGATGATACTCAGATCAAGCTATATACTGTCAAGGTATAATATATTGCTTCTCAGTCACCCAGGCTCATAACCTATTATCATCCTTAATTGTAAAGGGCTAGAACTGAGCAAATGCACTTGGATAATGGAGCACTTGAGACTAATTGCCAATTGGACAATTCTCTATTAACATGTTTGAAGGTTGACCCTCCCCAACTATTCTGTGCTGATTTGATTGGTAGGACAAATAAGGGGAAGTGACATGCGTGGTTGGAGTGGGAGGAGGAAATTAGGGCATTCCCCTGGCGGTAGAGAGAGAGGAAGGTGGTGTGGAGATTGCTAAATCTAATCTCCTGACGGTGACCCCAAAAGACCAAGTAACAAGATTTTTGGTGATCCTGACTCCAGCTGATTTCTGGGAAGACAGAGTTCCAGCATTTGGAGCCCAAGGTGGGGCAGACACCGTACCTCCACTGAAGTCCTCAGGTGACCAGGAGATTAGGTGACTATTCTAATAGACAAATAAGGAACTTACCTTGTTAAGGACTAACCCAGCAATCTCTTATAGCTGAAATGGAGCAGATGTTAGCTAAAGACATTCCCTCGACCTCAGCTGACTCAAGCCCAGCTCCAGCTTCAACCCCAGCTCCAGCCCCACCCAGGAGTGGTGCTATAGAGAGTATAATTAAGACAATTGAGGAGCAGAGTTTACTTGTAACCTGGGTACAGATTGATAAACTCTTGGGCACATTAGAATGCACGTCCCCTTGGTTCTTAGAGGAAGAAAAACTAAATGTAGATAACTGGAAGCTAGTGGGACTTCAACTGAAAGAATTTCACACAAAAAATGGGCCTCATTCAATTTCTGCAGAGGTATTTTATATATACAACGTAGTTCAATTAGACTTAAACTATTGAGCAAGTTATAGGAGAAGGAAAAGTTTTAAAAATGAACAGAGGAGGAAGTGTGAGGAAAAAAGATAGAAGATAAGCAATCTCATGATCTTGCCCAAGGGCAAGGGGATTTAAATGAGGAATTAGGGTGTGATGACTCTGATTCTCTTGAAGAAGCTTCAACTCCACCTAGAGAGCAGATTATTGACAGAACCACATCAACTCCACCTTCAGGGACAGAGGGAGGAGGAGTAGTGGGAGGGGCAGTGATATCATCAGCACCTCCCCCCCAGCAATCACCAACTCCTATAACTAGATTAAAGAAAGCAATTTTTCAAGCTGCCCAAGATGGAAAAGAAATAGGGCTTTCAAACTTCAAATTTTTCCTGTGATTAAACAGTTTAATTCTGCAGACCAAGAAAGTAGAAGATACTCCCCTTTTGATATGGACATCCTCAAAGACCTGAAAAAAGCTTGCACTCTCTGTGGGGCTACATCAGCTTATGTTAAGATGTTACTACAGAGGGGGAAGCTAGGTGGCACAGTGGATAGAGCACCAGCCTTGAATTCAGGAGGACCGGAGTTCAAATCTGGTCTCAGACACTTGGCACTTCCTAGCTGTGTGACCCTGGGCAAGTCACTTAACCCCAGCCTCAGGGAGGGGGAAAAAAAATGTTACTACAGAATTTGGCTTATGAAGTCTTAACCTTTAGTGACTGGAAAGCCATTGCAAGGGTGTGCTTAGAACCTGGACAAAACTTTTTGTGGCTTTCTGAATATAGTGAGCTCTGTAGGATTCAAGCCCAACAAAACAGTCAAAGTGGAGTTAATACTTCAATCATCTGTGACCCACTGTGTAGGTTCTTATGCAGAAGCTTCAGTACAGATTAATTACTCCATAGCAGCATTTAAGCAAATTGCTGCTGCTACTATCAGAGCATGGGCTGCTCTCCCCAGTAAAAATGACAAGGGTGAGCCCTTCACAAAAAGTGTACAAGGACCAAATGAACCCTTTGCTGATTTCGTGGCACATTTGCAGACAACTGTCATATAGACTAATAGTGAAAATATAGTAACAGACACTTTGGTAAGGCAACTTGCTAAAGAAAATGCCAATGAGGTTTATAGAAGGATTATAACAGGACTACATAGGGATGCTCCTTTAGAGGAGATCATAAGATGATGTGCCACAGTGAACACAAATAGCTTTTATAGCCAGGCTATGGTGCAGACTTTCCAAGATCCCAACATGGGAAGACATGGTCCCTTTTGGCAAAGGACTTCTAGAGAGACTTGTCAATGCTTTCAATGTGGTAAAGTAGGCCATCTGAAAGCTCAATGTTGGCATAGAGATAGAGTGAGAAAACAGGCTGGGAGAACAATCCCCATCAATCTGTGGGGAAGAGACATTTTACAACAATTAGGGTTAAAAATGAGTACTTCAGTTTTTTAGGCAGGGCTGCTGTTGAAGGCCTGCCAACACTTTCACCAGTTCCTATACAATGGAAAACTGATACACCAGTATAGATAGAATAATGGCCCTTAGGTAGCAATAAAATTCAGGCTTATTAGACATAGTACAGGTTGAAAGAGTCACTCAAAAACCCTTGGAAATATCAGTTTTTGCTACACAAGAGGCACCCACAGCAGTCCTTCATCAAGGAGACAGCGTGATAGAGTGGCTGAACCTCCCAGCACAACCAGAACAAAGCCTTACTCCTTACCCAGTGCTTGTGGCTAGAATATTATTAAAGGCCATTAAGCAAGCAGTATAATTATATGGGATAAGACCTGACAAGATATATACCTTGTGTACTAATGCACAAGTTAATGTGTGCTGTGGAAACCATCCCAGAGTGGCAAATTTTATTAACCATGGCTCCAAATTGTACACATGGGTCTCCATTAAAGATAACCAGACTATTACGTAATTGGCGATGAATTCTTGAAGAAAAGGTTTCTAAAGTACCTCTTAAAGGACCAACTATCTTTACAGATGCATCCAAACATTATATTTGTGCTGTATACTCTCGTGACTTAACTATAAAGAGAGTAATCAGAAATCCTTTTCAGTCCACTCAGCAGAATGAATTATATGCAATCATTCTAGCTCTTACTTATTATCCAGGAGACATAAATATATATCTGATTTGGCCTATTCAGTAGGTATGGTACAAAGAATTGCCACAGCCCAAATAAAATTTGTAGCCTCCAATATATAACAGCTCTTTAAGGAACTTCAAAAGCAAGTGAGAAAGCACCCAGGTAAGATTTATATTTTGCATGTCCACTCCCATAATGGACTTCCAGGTCCTATTTTGATGGTAATTTAAAGGCAGATAGCCTTCAACCATGTAGGCCAATACTCCTTTATTTTAAGAAGCACAAGAATCTCATTCTAAATATCATCAGGCTGCCCAAGCTTTATGTTTACAATTTGGAATAACAAGAGAAGAAGCTAGGAGCATAGTAAAAGCCTGTACAGCTTGCCTTCCTTTCCATGCTCCTACACTCCCTCTAGGGAAGAACCCTCGTGATTTGAGACCTAATGAAATTAGGCAAATGGATGTGACCCATTATAAATCTTTTGGTCCTCTATCTTTTATCCACATTGTGGTAGACACCTTTTCAGGATTCACTTTTGCAATGCCAGCTGCAAAAGAGACAGCCCGAGTGGTCACTGAATTCCTTATACAAGCATTTGCAATTATGGGTGTGCCACAAGCAATAAAAATAGACAATGGACTTGCATATACTTCTAAACATTTTGCACATTTTTGTGCACAGTATAAGATTTTATATACCACTGGCATACCATTTAATCCTCAAGGGCAGGCAATAATAGAGAGAAGAAACAGAGATATTAAGACACTCCTCCAAAAACAAAAGAAAGGGGGAGCCACGGGTAACCCAAGAGAATTTCTAAATTTAGTTCTCTATACCATTAATTTTTAAATTTTTGACAAAGAAGCACTGGCTCCGGCAGACAGGTTTTATAACCCACCGGAAGGACAGTGTCCAGTGCGAACAGTTCCACTGTTTTTAGATAATCGCCAGGTGATGTGGAGAGACCCAGAAAGTGGTGAATGGAAGGGACCAGATAGGTTAACTGCTTGGGGGAGAGGGTTTGCTTGTATCTCCACAGATGGAGAAGGAATCAGATGGGTACCAACGAGCCGTATTCGCCTTGTCCATAAGAGGGAGATGGAGCAGACCCTTGAAACGAAGGAGAAGACCCAAGAAACATTGGGTGGTTCCATTGCTGACTGTGCCCACCACTGAAAGAACCTGGCAGCTATGGCATTTGACTCATGGACATCAAAAATTGTTGGACTTGAAAATCCTCAGGAATCATTGAATTCTCAGAGACATCATAAGACTATTGTAGAACTTGAAAGCCCTCAGGAATTATTGGATTTTCTGAGGCATCATTAACACTGTGCAGGACTTCAAAACCTGTAGGAATCATTGGATTCCCTAACATACAAAAAGACTGTTCTGGGACTTCAAAAATCTGTAGGGATCATTGGATTCCCTAACATATAAAAAGACTGTTGCAGGACTTCAAAAACTTGGATTGGATTCCCTAACACGTGAAGTAATGGACAATAGATTGGTTTTGGACTATCTCTTGGTTGCTGAAGAAGGTGTATGTGTGACTGATGTTTACATACCTTCCTTCTAGGACTTCTGGAAATCTTTTACAAAACTGTGTTGATTTATATTGTTTGTCATATCACTACTTGCATGTACAATTCATGTTTGTTACACCTCATTGAGCCTGCACTGACTGTGGGGAGCGTCATCACTAATAGCCTTTGCATTATTGCTATGTGCTTGTGTAATAACTCCCATGCTGATGGGTTTGTGCATACTTGTCTCTAATAAGACCCTTCAACCCAGAAACCCGCTAGCAATCCCCACTTCCCTTTGGTGCTTTTCATCTCCCTTCCTCAGATGTCAGGGAGGGTGTGATTATCTCCTTTTTAGTGCTTTCACCTCCCTTCCTGAGAAGTCAGGGGGGGGCGTGATCACCTCCTTTTTTGGGTTCTCACCTCCCTGAAAAGTCAGGGATGGCGTGACCACCTGTGTTCTAAAGCAAAAGAAAGTGGGAAATGTAAAGGGCTAGACCTGAGCAAATGCACTTGGATAATGAAGCATGTGAGACTAATTGCCAATTGGACAATTCTCTATTAACATGTTTGAAGGTTGACCCTCCCCAACTATTCTATGCTGGCTTGATTGGTGGGACAAAGAAGGGGAAGTGGCATGTGTGGGTGGAGTAGGAGGAGGAAATTGAGGCATTCTCTTGGCAGTGGAGAGAGAAGAAAGTGGTGTGTTGATTGCTAAATCTAATCTCCTGACGGCAACCCCAAAAAACCAAGAATAAAGATTTTTGGTGATCCTGACTCCAGCTGATTTCTGGGAAGACAGAGTTCCAGCACTTAATGCCTCAAGTCTTTCTCATTTTCCAAACAGCTGCCAAATTCTGTTGTGTTTACCCTGATGAAACACCTTTCCAATGCTCCTTTCTCTCCTTCAACACAGTCATGAAGCTGGTCCATATCTTATCACTTCACTCCTGGATTAATATAAATAACCTGATTGGTTTCCTTGACTCAAGCCTGTTCCTATTATAGTCCATTTTATATTCTTCTGTCAAAGTATCTTCCTAAAGCACAGATTTGACCATCTCATTCTTCTAATAGTGGAGAGTTGAATTCTAATAGTGGAGAGTTGAAAAATTCAAAGTAGCAGAGGGGAAACATGTGCTGCCTAGCTCCCCAGTACATTTCCTTGACAAAGAGATAGAATTCTCATCAGGAAAGTCAAGAAAAAATCCAATGTAGAAGGCTATGATGATACAATCAGACTAGAAGTCACAGACCAAAGAGAAGCCTGCAGTTCATTTGCTCTAAACCAATAAAGCCTCCTAGCAGGCTATCAGAGGAGTTTGAATAAACTCCCAAACAAAAAAGCAAACCAACTATTAATAGCTAGCCCAGGAAACTACAGAGTTCAAACCAAGATGGGCAATGAATTGCTATTTCCCTGGTTTACTTCATTATGAGAGAATTAAATGCTTGTCATTCTCTCCCTGTCCAAGTTGAAGAGTGAAAGCAGCAGGAACACATAAAAGAATAGAAGCTCAGATCAAACATCGTCTCCCACCCAGAAGCAGATCCCAGCACTAACAAAATTCAAAGCCAAGAAGGCTGAATCAGCAAAAAGAAAAAGAATCCCATTACAAACAACTATTTTAGGGATAGAGGAGTTCAAATCACAAATATTGAAGAAGCAAATGACTTGAAAAAAATGTACCGAAAAACAAGTTGGACACAAGTTCAAAAAATTCAAGAAGTAAAAACACAAGTAAATTTTTTTAAAAGCTAAAAATTATTTTAAAACTAAAATGAGTATGGTAAAGGAAAAATAGGAAAAGAACCAAGAGCTAGAGAAGAAAGAAATGAAAAAAGAATTGACAAGTTGTTTGGTAAGAGGTACAAAAACTTAACCAAAGGAAAATCTAACACTTTAGAATTGGTCAAATGGAAATGATTTCATAAAATGTCAAGATTGAAACAATAGATGAAAATGTTAAATATCACACAGGAAAAACAACTCACCTAGAAATCATATCAAGGAGAGATAATTTAGGAATAACTGGACTACCGTGAACATAAAAAGAATCAATATTTCAAGAAATCTTAAATATCCCAGATCTCTTTGAATCAGAAAACAAAGGAGAAATTGAAAAAAATCTACCAGTCTTCTGCTAGAAATTCAAAAATAAAAACTCCCAAGAGTAAAATAGCCAAAATCCAGAGTTTCCAAGTCAAGGAAAAAATATTGCACGAAGACAGAAAGAATTCAAATACCAAGAAGTCACAAGTCAGGATTATACAAGATTTAGTAGCTACTACTTCTACAGGCACACAATTGACTGGCATAGTGGATAGAATAATAGTCCTGTAGTTAGGAAGATCCATATCCCTGACTGGCCTCAGTGAAAAAATAAAATGAGACTTGTCTGAGGAGAGACTCACCAGTAAACTTAGTGTGTGAGAAGAAATGTTCAGAAGATAGAAACAAAGCCACATAACAAATGATAAACATATCATGATATCATAATAAAGCATGATCCTTTAAAAAGGATCAGGAAAACTAAAGCTCCAAATGATCTGAAGCTGATGAGGATAGCTAACAACAAAGAAAAGAAATTTTAGATATATTGGAAGAAAAAAAAAGGAAAGAAGGAATATGGCCTTTTTCTAGGGAGAGAAGACATTCCTTCTTTCATTTTTTGTTTTATCTACAAAGGAGAATGATTTTTTCAATGGAAATGATAAAATAGAAATGGACCTGAGGCTAGAGAGTTGATTACCAAAGTAATGAAACAGTAAGAGAGAACCTAACTTTTCTTAATAGTCACATGGTCCACAAGTAAATCACTAGGTCCTGAAACAAATGGAAGATGTCATTGCTAAGTACGTTACAACTTGATATGAAAGATCACGGAAAACATAAAAGGTATCATAAGATTGGGGGAAGGGCAAATGTCTACATTTTCAAAAAAGGAAAAGAGCAGTCTACAAACTGTAGTCAATGAGAGTTTTGACTTCAATTCCTGGAAAAATTGTAGAAAAGTTCATTAAAGGGACCATTGGTGAACATCAAGAAAGGGAAGTGGTGATTACAAAGAGCACTTTTAACTTCATCTATTCTATAGGTCATATCAGACTAACTTTCATATATTTTTTAATAGTATTAAGGTAGTAGATGAGAATATTGCAGATGATTTACCTGGATTTTAATAAAGCTTTTAACAAATTATCTAATTTTTTCTCATAGAGAAAATGGAAAGATATGGATGAAATGATTAGATGATTTGAAAATTGACTGGATGGCAAGACTCAAAAGAGTAGATATTAATGGTTTAATATCACCTTGGCAGGAGGTCTCTAGTGAAATAACCCAAAGAGCAGTAGTTGACCCTGTGTTACTTAAATTTTTATTGGTGACTTAGATAAAGGCATAGATGGTATATCAAATATGCAAATAGCACAAAATTACAAGGGATTAGCTAAATGAATGATACAGTAAGGATCCAAAAGGATCCTGACAAATAAGAGTATTAGGTTGAATACAGAAGATGAAAAGGACCTAGAGGTTTTAGAGGTGTGTAAGCGCACTATGAATCAGAAATATGATGTAGCTGTGAAAAAAGCTGATGCAATTTTGGGTGTCATAAAGAGGAGGTACAGTTTCTAGGAAAATAAACTCACCAAATTCTATCTTCATCTGACCTAATCTGAAACACTGTGTTCAGTTTTGATTGCTACAGTTTTAAAAAGATAAACTTGTCTAGAAATGGACAAATGATGGTAAAAGGCCTCAAGTCCCTGACACAAAGAAATCTTAAATATTTAAATAAAGAAGAAAAAAGATTGGAGTAGGGGAGGGGAGAAAGAAGAAAGATACTTGATAAATATGTTTAAGTATCTAAAGGATTATCAGGTGAAAGAAGACTACTTGTTCCATTTGGCCCCAAAGGACAAAACCAGGAACAACTGTCAGAAATTATAAAGAAGTCAATTTAGATTTGATTTTAGGAGCAAATTTCCAATGATTACATATGTCTAAAAGGTGACAGATTCCTTCCTTATGTCTTTAGGCAGAGGCTAGATGATATTTGTTAAGTATGTTATATAGTAGGAATTCCTTCACATATGGACAATAACATTGCTGAGGTCCCTCTCAATTTTTAAATTCTATGATTCTGATTCCTTCTCTTCTTCTCCAGCAAATTACAAATTCAATCATCTTCCTTCTTCCTCTAATCTTCAACCTCTTCCTACCTACTATTTGCTTCTAAATTTGTCCAAGTTTCTCCACCTTAAAAAACCTTTTAAGCCCAACTTTTCTTGCTCTGACAAATCCCTAGAAAAAATATCTTCTTTCGTCTTACCCAATTCATCTCAATTTGTCTTCCAATCTCATAACAACTGAAATTTTCTATACAAAGCTACCAATGGTCTCCAAATTGCCAAATTTAACGGTTTTTGTTTTTTTTCCACTCACCTCTTTGCAGCACTACTTACATTGCTGACCACTGTTTCCTCCTGGAAACTATATCCTATCTGAGATTTTGAAACATTATTCTCTCCTGGTTCTTCTCTCACATATCCACTGCCTCCTCATTCTAGTCTGTTGGCTAATCATAGTTCCTAACTCTGAGCTGTTCTCCAAAACTCAATCCCAGATTCATCTGATCTTTCTACAGGGTCATTTAGGCTTCAGATACTTTCATGGCTTTATCATCCCTGGGCAGATGACTCAGACATCTACACATCCAAATGTAGCTCCCCTGAGCTTAAAATCCTGCATAACTAATTGCTTACTGAGCATTTCCAAATGGATTATACCTCAAACTCAACAAGTTCAAAACAGAACTTATTTTCTTTCCTCCAAAACATCTTTACTCCAAACTTCCATATTTCTTCCAGCCACTCAGGTAAACAAAACAGAAGTTCTTACCTTTTTCTCAAAACATATATCCAATTAATTGCCAAAGTCATGTTGTTTCTACCTCTCCCATATCTCTGGACTCTGGCCCCTATTCTCTAATTACACAATCATCACCTTAGTTCATCACCTCTTATATAGAGGACCTAATTGGAGACGTCTCCTTGCCTCAATCCTATTCTCTCTCCATTCATCCTCTATTCTGGTGCCAAAATGATCTTAACCCAGGTCTGAAGATCACTCCCTTACTTAATACTCTAATAGCTCCTATTAATTAATTCAAGGACCAAATATAAACTATTGTTTGGCCTTCACAACCTGATTCCCAACTTACCTTTCTAACTGTATTTTGTAATACACTCCCCTCAAGTGTACTATGGTATAGCCAAAATAGTTTTTTTCTTACTGTTCCTCACACATTGCAATCCTCCTATTTATGTACCTTTGCCCTGTCTATTTACAATGCTCCACCTTACCTTCTCCTCTTCAAAAACCCTATTTGCCTCCCAGGCTCAGCTATAGGAAGTTTGTTAAAATGGAAAGGATACTGGATTTGTATTCAGAAGATCTGCATTCAAATTATTGCCCAGTTTCTCCCTAAGTGCCACTGGGCAAAACAAGGCACAGTTTCTTAATATGTAATGTGAGGGATTTAGAATAGATGGCCTCAAAGATTCCTTCCAGTTCTAAATCGATAACCAATGCACAGCACAATAACACTGTAGGACATGGAATCATCAAGACCTGAATTTGAATCCTGCTCAAGATATATTTGTGTGATCCAGTTACCTCTCAGTCTGTTTCCACATCTATAATAAAAGCACCTCTTAATCAGGGGCACTGTGAGGATCAAATGAAATAAAATAGGTAAAGTCCCCTTTGCTCATTTTAAAGCATTATATAAATGTTAGCAATTATTAACCAAGCATTATCTTCTTTCTATTTACTGTAATCCTAACATCATGCCTTGTGCAAAGTAGTAGTTGCCTTAATTAATGCCTGCTGATTATTGCTGCTTTAACTATTTAGACAATATTTTTCATTATTTTCAATCTCTAATGTCTTCAATAATAATGACAAATTATTCAACAAATATTTTTTCATTTATTAAAATAAATTAGTTAATATAATTTTTCTGAAAGGGAAGCCAAAACATATATGAAGTAGAAGAGTGTATAGGAGGGGATAAGCATTTATATATAGTACCCCGGCACTGTGCTAAACACTTTTTAATAAATATTATTTCATTTCATATAAAATCCGTGTCTCTCTTATCTGTTTTTATTCAAGAAAAAAAAAAAGTGAATTTGGTCCTCTATCACCAAAGTGGAAGAAAACGTCCAGTGAGGACACCTTAATGTTCAGCTCTTTTCTACATCATTTCAAAAATGATTTACCTTGATAACACATAAATTACCAAAGAAAAAAGTAAACCACCACCTACATGATTTTAGAATTCCTCAATCAGCCAATTTACAGACGTTTATGGCCTCATCTCTGAAACCAAGTGCCCTTAATGCGGATATAGGGAAGAAAGGCTACATATTAAAATATGTGTATATATATATATATATATATATATATATATATATATATATACATATATATATATATATATATATATATATATATATATTTTTTTTTTTCCCCCTGGGCTTGAAAGTAAAAGGGTCCGGTACCCTAAACATCTAGATAGCATTTCTATGGAATGAGCATTTTTGAAAAAATTAATGAACATTAACTGGTAGGCTGATTTGGAAGGGGGGTTAGAAAGAATGAGCAGGGCAGAAGAAAGTGTTCCCTCAGACACAGAGGCATGCATTCACCAAAGGAGGGATGGATAGCCCCGGGCAGATCGACTGCCGGAAGGGGCGAGCAAACAAAACGAGGCCTGATGGGGCGGAGCGATTACCCCAGGCTACTAAGGCATAAACGTGCTCAGAGCTTCCCCACGACAGCTCCAGGCCCGGGAACAGTGGGAACCCGCGACCTGGGTAGGCGGACGGAAGCTGCTGCTTCCGCCGCCATCGCCACCGCCTCTTCCTTCCCTTTGCAATCCCGCAAAGAGCGGAGGGAAGCTGAGACGGGAGCGCGAAGTCCCGGGCATAGGCCTGGGAATGAGTCTCCGCCCCTTCCCTTTTCTCTTCCCCCACTTTCCGGGGCTCAGACAGGGAGGCCCGGCCTGGCGACGGGCGACATGACCACCAACCTGAGCTGTCCCCATCCTCCGAGACCGACGAGCTCTCAGTGTCCTCGTCTTCCGAAGTGCTTCCCTCATTCTCGGCGTAGTCCACTTCCATTTCATCGTGATGGTTCGTCTCTTTCTTGTCCCCACGGGAATGGACAGGCATTTTCCAGTCGCCCCCAATGCTTATTCCTCTTCCTTGAAGGCCACGATCCCTTCCGTGAACCGGCGTGGCTATGTCCACAGCCAAGCCCCAAGCGACCGACTTGTCCCAGAATTGTCTTCTACCTTTCTGCAACTCACAGCCTAATCAGCCGGTCCCCAGATGGAAGCCCTGCCATTGGAGAACCTCTTCCATGAAGCCTGGAGAGGCGGGGCTTGGTTGCACGTTGAAGCCTCGAAGACGCGTTGCCTTTCGGGAGTTGTAGTCTCTGTGAAGGAAACCCGAGTTGGCTGCACTTCATAGCCCCATCTCTGGTTATTTGGCCTAACTGGAATTGAAGCCCCCAAAACAGCCCCAACATATTATTATATTACATATATATATATTATACTAGTGGGTATTTCATGCACTAGGTAAACTGTTTCCATTTTCCCACCAAACCACTTGCCTGAGAATTTTGTAACATGAGAATAAAGTCACCAAAATTTGCCTTGAGTACCTAACTCCCAAGTGTGTGTCAAGCAGAAATTGAGAATTGCTACTTCCCTCTATGCACCTTGGTTCAGAACATTATTAATAGTAATAAATTCACTGACTGCTAGAACAAGGAGACCTTAGAGACTTATTTAGTCCAACCCCTAATTAATGTAGAAACAAGAAAAATGAACACTCAAAGAATTTAATTTGACAAAGATCACTCAGCAAATTAATGGCAGAGTAAAGACTAAAATCCAAACGCAGTTTATGGGGCATAGTGGAAAGAGTATTGGATTTGGAGTTAGGACATGGGTTTGAGAGTGGTTCTCCCCCTTTGTTCTGTCCTTGGATTAGTCTTTTAAATTCTGTGTGGCCCAGAACAAATGACTCATTAATCTTGTCCACAATTCCTTCAAGTGTAAAAGGAAAGGCTCTAAGTGATGGCTACCAGTTTTGACCAAATGCCTTACAGAAAGGCATGTTCCACTATATTACATTTCTATTGAGGTAGTAAATTTGTATTATACTTTCTATCTTAATTTATGATTTGCACTTTCAGTACTATATATAGAATTATGGAAATAATTGTATTAAAAACTTTGATTCTGTTCTCTGAGCCAAAGAAACAAAAAGTGAGGAGAAAGGTTAAGCCTGAGAGAAATATGGAAAAAAGCACAGATACAGACAATGCAAAATTCATGTTCCTGAAGCAGAATCTAACCGGAAAAAAAAAGAAAAACAACTAGAATTTAAGAGATGGGGTGCCCCATCAATTGGAGAATACCTAAACAAATTGTGAAAGATTAAAAAAAATACTAATATTCTCTGAAGATGAATCTCAGTCTTCCCTGTTCCCATAATATATTTCAATGGTGGGATTCTTCTTTGTGGGTTCATTTTTTTTTTATTAAGAGGTATTAGTAATTATTAGTATTACTAAAAAATTAGCAATTTTTTTATTAAAAGGTATTAGATGGTGTCTCAAGCTTCCCTTCTGATCAGGAACTCCAAACCAAGAGCTCCACCCTCCTGCAAGTGCCCACAGCCAGCAATGCTCCAGCCCCACTGCTTCTGCTCTCCTCAGGTGCTAGTTGCTTCTAGCCCAGGGTCTCAGCAGCACAGTTGGGCCTGGCATTCCCAATCAGCCAAGGTTCACTCTGTTTTCCTGTACTCAAACTCCCACTCTACAAACAGTCCAGAAGGTGATAGTCTCCATGGTTCCTGATGAGACTCCAGCCACAACCAGATAACCAGAGGGATCCCAACTTGGAAGTTTCTATGGAGCTAGCCTGGAAGTGTTTGCACTTCAAACAGGTTAATCCCAGTCTTTCTTTGCAGATGTGAGGTTGTATCAAGAGGACCTCTTTTCTGCCCCAAATCTCCTTGGTTTTTTACTAGTCTATGTTCATCCCAAGGTGCAAATTTGCTCTATTTGTAGAAAGACAAGGAGAGATTGAAATTTACCAATCTACTCTTCCATCTTCCCAGAATCCTTCCTCACTCAAAGTTAACAATAGATAATGAAGGTTATCTATTGGCAAAGACTACAAAGTGTTGAAGAGACTGGAAAGAAAATAGGCACAACCCTGTTGATTTGGAGGTATAAACTGGTCCAAACATTTTGGAAAATATTTTCTAACTATACCCCAAAAGTTACTATACTGTGCATACATTGTCTCAGTGATATCACCCCAAAGAGGAGAAAAAAAAAAGGATCCATAAGTATATAACAGTGATTTTTGTATGGCAAAGAACTTCTTTGGGGAGTGGGGAGTTAGGAGGGAAGCAATTGTGGTTAAGTGACTTGCCCAGGGCCACAAGGCAGTAAGTGTAAAGTGTCTAAGGCTATAGCCTTAGACTCGGGTCTTTCATCAGGTTATTCATTAATAGAGTAATGGCTGGACTGATTATGATATATAGACATATTATTGCACTATAATAGAGGATTGAAGGGAAAAGCTTAGGAAGACTAGTATGAACTGATGCAAAATGAAATCAGTAGAACCAAAAGAAAATTTATACAACTGCAGCTTATAAATAAAAACAACTTTAAAAAGCAATATTGGGGCAGTTAGGTGGTGCAATGGATAGAGCAACCAGTATTCAAATCTGACCTCAGACACTTAACACTCTCTAGCTGTATGACCCTGGGCAAGTAACTTAGCTCCAATTGCCTCAGCAAAAAAAAAGAAAAAAAGAATATAAGTCATTCTCCAGTTGATAGTCAAAGAATATGAGCAAAAAATGAAGAAATTAAAACCATTTCTAGTCATGGACTTAAAATTTCTCATTAATTTAATGACTCACTAACCACTATTTGAAAAATCAATGTTGCTCCCACAATCTCCTGTCAGTGAAGTGATGGGCCCAAGATGAGGTATGAACAATTTTGGATATGTCTAGTTTGGTAATTTGTTTTGCTTGATTATGTGTTTATTATAAACATTTTGTTTTTCTTTTTCTCCTTTTGGAGTGGGAGGAGGTAAGAGCAAAAGTAGGGCTAGGGATTGAATTCCTCTAAAAGAGAAGAACAAGAAAAGCCAAATGAAATCACATAGGAAAGCAAGACAGCTTTGAAAGCTACATATTGAATGTATATACTTTTTTAAAAAATGCTAGTTCTATGTAATGGAAATTTATAGGACACTCTTTTCCTTTTTTTCTAAATGGAAATTTTCATTTTATTGTTTGTCAAGTTCAGAATAAAATTTGTTTTTGTTATTTGGTATTACATTGAACAAACTTATTTCAGTAGTATTATTTTTATTTTATTGGTACAGTCCAACCATGAGTAATAAATATTTTTCTATTTATTTAGATCTGTATTTTGTACTTTTTTGATTATAAGTTTTATTCCTGTATAGATCTTAGAAGTTGGAAGCTTAAATAGTTTCTATATTTATATTTATTTTCAATGAAATTTTGATGAATTTTGTTGGTAATATACATAAAGGATGATTTTGTGGAATTATTTGATATCTTTCTACTTTTGCCAATTATTTTTACTTGAACCTAAGTAAATCTCCACGTTATTTTCAAAATGTAACAACTGTTTTGCCAATGTTTATTCCTTAAATTTCTTTTTCTCATCTTGCTATAAGTTATCATTTTTAATTAGTACATTGAATAATAATGGGGATAATGGAAATCATTCTACTAATTTTTTTCAGAAAGGCATCTAACATTTCACCATTATAAATAGCCACTTATTTTAGTTTTAGATAATACTATTTTAATTAGTAGGAAAAGGCCTATATGTTCTTATGCCCTTTTCATGTTTTTTTAAACAAAAATTATTGTATTTTGATTTTTTGAAAAACATTTCCACATTAGCGATGTTATGGGAAAGGGAAAAAGGGAAATCCATATTAAAAAAAAAAAAAATAAAGTGAAAATGGTATGCTTTGATCTACATTCATTCAGATCCCATAATTCTCTGGATGGGGTCATCATTCTCCATCATCGCTTGGGATTGTCTTGATGATTGCACTGCTGAGAAGAGATAAATATAATAATTGATCAACACACAATCTTGCTTGTTACTATGTACAATGTTCTACTCATTCTGTTCTCTTCATTCAGCATCAATTGTTCATGTTAAGTTTTTCCAGGTTTTTCTGAAATCAACTTCATTTCTTATAGAACAATAGTATTCTATTACATTCATATACCACAATTTGTTCAACTATTAATCAATTGATGGGCATCTCCTCAATTTCTAATTCTTTGCTACCACAAAAAGAACTGCTATATTCTTGTACAAGTGGATCCTTTCCCTTTATTTAGAATTGTTCTTTCATTGTTTTTCATTATTCTTTCCATTATATTTGTGTTGTTCCTAATGTTGAATCAACCTTGAATTTTTGCTCTATTTAACCCAATTACTGTAAAAAATCTCTTTAACATATTGTTATGGATTTTAAAATGTATTTTTATTCAATATTTTTGCAGGAATGTTCATTTGGGACATTGGTTAAAAGGCTTCTTTCTCTACTCTGACTCTGGTATAACTTTCATGTCTCACAGAAGAAGTTTGCTAAAGAATTTTTTGGGGAGGGTAAAGAGTATCTTTAAAAGGATATATTTGTTAACTCATCTGGTCTTAGTTTTTGTTTTTTGTTGAAGCTATTGGAAGTTCCCTTGTGACTTATTCAATTTCTTTCCCCAATATTGGGTTATTTAAATTCTCTATCATTCTCTTAATCCTAAATATTTTATGAGTTTTTCAAATGTTCATCTATTTCATTAATTGTTTTACTGGCAAAATAATTTCTAATAATTTCATGTATTTCCTCTTCATTTGTTGTGAATTTTTTTATTTTTTTTTCTTTTCCTACTAAGATAATGCCTAATTCATTGATTTATTCCTCCTGTTATTGAAGTATTTAGAGATAAACGTTTTCCTGTAAGGACAGTTTTGGCTGTATTTCAAAAGATTTAGTAGATTCTTTCAGTATTTTTGTTTTTAATGATATTATATCTTGTTCTTTGGCCACTAATACCTGAAAATTTATTTTGTCTCCCTTTATCTCTTTTTACTCAAATACTCCTTATTGACTATATACTTTTTTTATTCTTCTCAATATTTAATGTTTCTGCTTTTCTTATTTGTTTGTGAGGCCTTTATGCACTAGAACATATTTAAAATTTGTAAAGATTCAATGCACAGATTAAAAACATGGTTGTGCCTTTACATTCTCATTAGTAATCACCAAAAATCTATCATATCTAACTTTTCTAAAATTCCATTGAAGTTATTAACTTCTTATTTATCTTTTTGTTAGATTTCTTTAACTCTGAAAGGAACACATTGAAATCTGCAACTATTATTATTCTACAATCAGAGAGACCACTACTTCTGTGAAAATTGTGGTTTCCATGAGAGAGTTGACTACAAGAATAGCATCATGTGTGTGCCTCAGAGGCAGAGAGCAATCAGAACTCTTAATTTTACTTGATATGATTTGAAGTATGTGGATGTCATTTCATGTATATATAGATATATGTATAGACCTGGATATATAAAGAGAATATTAATATTATTTCACCATTTCCTATGGTGCCTTTAAGCTCAATATAATTTTAAGCCCTGATAATTTCTTTTACCCATGAATATTTTTACACTTATTTTGATTATGAAATAATGGGGAATTTTTTTTCTAATTCATCTGGATATAATACTGGCAGCAGTGTGAAAAGGTATCAATTCCAGATTGGAACTGTCTGCATTGCTACTCTTGCCTCTGCTCACTTCACCAAAGCTCATGACATTACTATGACCCTCTCTAACTAAATCTACACACTTCCAGTTCTGGTGCTTGCAGGCCAGAGTGTTACTGCCTTTGGATGTCATACCACACCAGTGAGGTGAGGAATAATTGAAATAATTGGCATGATTACTTTGTTCTACCTTATGGAGGGGGGACGTGGGATGACAGAAAAATTTGGAACACAAGGTTTTACAGGAGTGAATCTTTAAAAACTATTTTTGCATGTATTTAAAAAAATAAAAAGAAATACAGTTGGCAGAGACTAAGGAATCTAGGAGATCCTAGCCACTCCTCCCAAATTTTATGACATTATTCAGCACCTATATTTGGGGAAAGAAAAAAAAGCAAAAGTAGATAGTTCAAGGCCCAGGTTCAAGCTTGCTTAGGCACCATGTGTTTGAAGTATACCTCTTTCACACCTCATGGGAAATCCAAAAGAAGGTCACATACCACATGAGAATTCATGTAGAAATGAGTGAATCCTGTTTGTCTTTTAAATCGATGCAGGAACCCCTAATGTCATCAGAGAGGGTGAGAAGAACCAAGGAACTATCTAGAGTTTACTGTGTGAACTCAAAGTGACAAGTTTCTTAGCACTGCACCCAACATATGGTCTAAAGTCTCTATTGCTAGGGTGGTAAATAGTTGAGGTTTACCTATTTGCATCTATATAGTTTCTCTTCTTAAATAGTTTGGACATATAATTTGAACACTAGTGTACTGTCGGAAGAATTGTGAACTAGCCTAATCATTCTGGAGAACAATTTGGAACTACACCCAAAGGCATATAAAACTGTATATCAGCTTTGACCCAACAATACCACTACTAGGTCTATATTCCAGGGATCAAAGAAAAATAAAAAGGGCCTATTTGTATAAAAATATTTATAGCAGATCTTTTTGCAGTGACAAAGAATTGGAAATTAAGGGGATGCTCAAGAAGTGGGAGATGGCTGCATAAGTTGTGTCAGATGATTGTGATAGAACATTAATTGTAAAGTGAATGATCTTAAATTGCTCTTTTCAAGGAGTGCAAGGGGTGAAAGTGAGAACAATTTGGAAGTCAAAAAAAAATCTTTAAATGCATGCTTAAAAAATTTACATGTAATTAGAAAGTATTTAATGAAATAACATATTTTTTAAAATTAATACTTTTTTATATCATCTAAGACACATTTGACACATTTTTCCATATCCCCAATTTTGGAAAGTTCTCTGGGTTCTTTGAAAAGTTCTCTTGAGCAAGGCTCAAGGATTGTCCTTTAAAGTGTCGCACTCTCCTGCCCTGCATTAAAGACTATCAACTTAAATCAATAGAGTATATACTTCATTAACATTTACTGACTAGTGCCTTGTCACATAAAATGGACTAGTTTGCACATGTTCCCTTCAGAAGCCCATTGCATCTCTTCTATCCTCTCTGTTATCTGAAGTCCAATTGCATCAATTGCCAAATCTGATGGTCTTTTTCTGAGACCTAATCCTTTTCAACTCAACTGCATTTAATACCATTGACCATCTCTTTCTGGATATTTTCTCCCTGCATTTTCAGAACATTTTTCTTCTGGTTAACTGACTGTCTTGTAGCTACTCAGTTTCCTTTGGAAGTTCATCAACCATGTTATGTCTCCCTGATATTCACCAAGTTTCTGTTCTTGGGCTTCTATACCCTCTTTTTTTAGTGACATCATCAGTCCCCATTGGTTTTTAACTATCATCTCTATGCATCTCTCAGAGCTACAAATCTAGCCCTAGTCTTACCTGACCTTCAATCCCACATCATCAATTGATTAGTTCTTTATACTTGTATCCACAATGCCTAGCTCAATATTTGGCCATTTTTTAAATTTCTTGAATAATTTCCCCCAAAAAAGCATCTATACCATAGACTTCGTGTTCATTTAAGACATAAAAAGCCCTGACTCATGAAAAGATGAGGCACCTCAGACTTAATGGATATCCTAATATATGCAAGTCAACTCATTCTTCTGATGTAGAGAATAGTTTCTCTTCTTAAATAGTTTGGACATATAATTTGGACATTAGTGTACTGTTGGAACCTAAACTAAGTTAACTTCTTTTTTATTAAACAGGATAACTGCCCTAAAAAGTTTAATCACTAGCATAGGAAATTGAAACTAACCTATGTGCCTTCAGCAATTTGAGATAGAACTACTAATTATAAAGATCAGACAATATTTTATATATGTGTGTGTGTGTGTGTCAGAAGAATTCATAGTTTTAAATACATCACAAAAAAATGGATAATACTAATGGGAGGAGAGATCAAGTAGACATGACTTGAAAGTATAGTTTCAAGCTCAACATATCTTGCTAGAAAATTTGTTGAATCTCAATGAGATCAGAACTATCAAGAAATGTGCAGCATGCCATTTATGGAAATATGTATAGAAGTGACATTTGGATCACTTATCTTCTGGGGTGTGGGAGGAAAGAAGGGAAAAAATTAAAACACAAGGTTTTATAAGGATGAATGTTGAAAATTATCCTACATATTTTGAAAATAAAAAGCTTTAATTAAAAAAAGAACTAAAAGTCAATATGGAAAAGTCTCAATATCAAGAAAGAGGAGTAAGATTAAGGATTTCTATAGGACAGCTAGGTAGTATAGTTGATAGAACACAGGGCTTGGAATCTGGAAGGCTTCACGAGTTCTTTCCTCAGCCACCTACTAGCATGGTGACCCTCAGCAAATCATTTTAACCCTTTTTGCTTATAGAGGACTGCAGATAGTGGGGGAACTTTGAATGAAGTATAAGACTCTTCAGTCCAGAGGAAAAAAATATCTGGTTTGGCTCCCCATTTTCCCTATGGAATTTCTCACCTCCCTCTCATGAGAAGTCAGGGATATAATGATGTAATCATTCTAGTTGGCATATACTTAGTGTGATGTAATGTTGTAATCAGACTGAGGTATTTAAGGACTAAAGAGGATTGGAGAGCTCGAGTTCGATCTCAGACTCAGATTGAGACTGTGACTCAAACTGCAAACTTGAGACTAAGACTCAAATTCAAACTAGACACAGAGGAGACACAGAAGACGGAGACAGAAACAGAGATCCTCCTGGTGGCTCTCCTGCCTTCATCACTCCTCCAAGACTCATCCAGAGATCCTCCAGAGAGCTAGTCCAGACATTATATTTGCCTTAGTTCTTTATCTGTAAAATGAGCTGGAAAAAGAAATGGTAAAGCACTATAATATTTTTGCTAAGAAAACTTCAAATGGGGTCACAACAAAGAGCTGGGCCATCCACATCCAGAAAGAGAACTATGGAGACAAAAGATGGATCAAAATATAATATTTTCATCTTCTTAGTGTGGTGTTATTTATTTATTAATATGACAAATATGGAAATATGAGAATTGCACATGTTTAACCTATAATGTATTGCTTACAATCTAGGGGAGGGGATCGGGAGAAGAGAAGAAGGGAGGGAAAAAATTTGAAATACAAGGTTTTACAAAGGTGAATGTTTAAAAACTGATCTCTGTGTGGATTTGGAAAAATAAAAAGTATTTGTCCAACAAAGAGTTGGATATTACTGAAAAACAAGTGAACTGAAGGATAAAAACTGAGAACTCATGTAAATAGTAAGAGAGCCTCAGGAGGAGGTTATTACCTTTGCAGAGTGTGGGGTTTTTGTTTTTGTTTTTTTCCACACTGAGAGGTCAGAGAGTGGGTTGGTTTTCACCACAAAGGAACTTGAGAGACCGAAAGATTAAAAAAGCAAGTTGAATCACTGGAAAAATGGTTGATGACAGTATGGTCTAATAGGACTAAAGCTGGAATTTCTCCTGGTTGCAGAATTACATTGGCTTTGGGATCTTATGGAGCACTTGTTTTTGCAAAACCATTTAAATCAGTTAAAGTCCCAAATGAGATCCATTCTTATGATCAGTTTGCATTAGACATAATTAGATCCCATATGAATGGTATCAAACTTTTTCTAAGGACATCTACCCCACATTGTGGGAAGACCAATTGTTGAAATTAGAGTTGGAGAATGGTTGGTCACAGTATTTGAATAGGTCTCTTGAGGTTCATGGGAAAACTGGGAAATTCCCAGTTTTCAGGCTGAGAGTGTTGATACTCTTATTCCCTTAGGAAGCTTTGAGTGTGTCTACTGAAACATGGATGAAGGACAACCTTTGGGATTACTAACACTAACATTGGGCAATAAGACTCTGCCCATGCTCAAAGCATTAACTAAACATACATCTATCATCTATCAATCTATCTATTGATCTATCTCAGACTTCTGATCACTTGTGGCCAGCTTACTAATCAAACTGGACAGCTTCTTAGAATAATTAATTCACATCACAATGATGCTCCTTTCCTCCTGGAAATGCAAACTAACTTTACCACTGCTTATCGCTTATCTTCTAAGGGCAGGAAGAACTTGTACTTTCATAACAGATCCATTGTTGATAATTTCTATGCCAGGACTATTACAATAAGCTATTCTCCATTGAGAATTTTCTAAAAGAAGGAATAACAGATCCTTTAGAGAAATCATGAGTGCTCTAAGGAAAAGTTCTTACCAATATCTGGAACCCCAAGGATCCCTTGTGGCACATTATTTTTATGGGAGGCTTAGACTGTATAGACCACTGAGGAAAGAGGTGATCATGAGCTCTTAATGTACCTGTATGGATATTTTATGCTTATGTCTAAGACAAGGTAAAAACTTATCACTCGTCTCCATAGTAATGAAAATGAAAGTCAAAATACCAGCCTCCTTACCATAATATTGTGACCCTGGTGAAGAAGTCCAATGGTACCTTGCAATGTATTTGTAGCTGAGCAAAATTGTCAATTGCTATTGTTATTTCTAACATTGTGGTTAACCACAATGATATGTTTAACAAAGTAGCTAAAGCCCTGGTTAAATGGTATAGGGTTGTTGACCTAACTAATGCCTTTTTTTTCTATTGTTTTAATTAAATCTAGTCAGGAACAATTGTTATTCATTCTTCCCTAGAGCTAACCTGAAATCCCATGCTGAAAATTTGGTGGGCAAAGGACATAGTTTAGTTTAAACAGTATTCTGAAACAGGTTATTCTCCTCAAAGCTTAGTTCATTAATCCCATTCATGTTGCCCTTCTTTCACTAACCTATGAGGCCTACCAAGAGGACATGGCTCTTCAGGATTAATGTTTTACATTGCTCACTAACAGTTCTGCCTTCTTCAAAACTGTACTTTGGGATTATCGGTTTGCTAATATGGGGATTCTTGGCAATTTGTCTTCATGAGTTTTTTGTTTTTTCATTAATAAAGCATTTAAAAATTAAGCTTTCAATACTCTGCCATGAGCAAATCACAATAAAGAACCCAACACAGTTGTATAGAAAAGCAAAATGAATTTCCACATTAGCCATATCTGAAAATGTCTGCCTCTTATATTTTAACACTTCTCATGTGAGGTGAATGATATTTTTCAACTCTATTCTTTTGGAGTTATGGCTGCTATCATTGTATTCAATTTCAAACTCTAAATTATTTCAAAATAGCTTTTCTCTAAAATATCATTGTATAAATTGTTCTGATCTCTTCACTCTGCATCAATTCCTAAATTTTCCTAGTTTTCTTTGAAACTATCCATTTCATCATTTTAAAGGTACAATAACATTCCATTATATTCACACATGCCATAATTTAGTCATTCCCCCAATAGGTGGACATCCCCTTAATTTCCAATTTTAGATCACTATGAAAAGAAAATCTATAGATAATGAATGTAGTAAGATATGGTAAAGAACTTGCAGATTAAGCACATATTGATCAGAGACTGCTAGCTAACATAAAATCAGGCTTATAGGCCCCAGTCACATGGAGGCCTAGGCTGCATTCCATTGCCCAAATAGGGATTAACCTATACGTGGCCAAAGAGGCTACAAATCACATTGTCAGCTGTATTCCACTGACCAAATATGACGAATCACAACCTATGGAGGGTGTCTGAAATGTATAAAATGTATAAAAGTTGTAAACATCTTCAAGGGAGTGGCTCTCTCCTGGTGTGAATCTGGCTCACAGATCAGGTTGGGGTCTGCTTCTCAAGATTCTAATAAATAATTCTGCTTTTCTATGAGTGATCTCTGAGTAATCATTTTTGGATAGGATTTTCTATCCCTCACAATATCTTTTCACATATGTAATCTTTTCCACTTTCTTGTGGTATAGGACTAGTAGTGGTGGTTTAGGACTAGTAGTAGTGGTATAGGACGAGTGGTGGTGGTATAGGACTAGTAGTGATGTAGCTGGATCAAAGATTATGAGCAGTTTAGTACTTTTTTTGTAAAGAGTTTCAAATTGATTTCCAGAATGATTGGACTAACAGCTCCACTAACAACACTCTCATGTGTTCTCTTCCTATACCCCATATGACAGTCTTGAAGGATGGAACAAAGATACACTATCCATCTGATTCCTGTAAGGTGGCCATAGACTTGCAAAGTAATCTAGGGCTTGGAGAGAAGTGAACTGGACAATTAATAGCCTTCCCCTTTGGGGCTAAGAATAATAAATGCCTTTGGCCAATATATAGTTGTGCTTTGTATATAATATCCTTTCCAACTTGGCTGATTCCCTTTAAAAAATGGAAGATGTTAAAAAGGTTCATTGCCAATATGGACATTGAGACTGTGATGCCATGTTATATTGGATACAGGACTATAAAATTCTCCTAACAAAAGATAAGGTAGCTACTTCCACTCAAGTGTTCTGTGCTAATTGAAGTATCCATGTCAAAAAGACCAGTTTGGCATAATCTTGAAACTGCAGCTTCATGGTCTTGCCCTTTTATTTGTTGGGCTATACGTTTTACCTTCCAAAAACAATTTCTGCATTAAATCACTGCCACTCTTGGAAGTTCAGTTTAGTGTTTTGGGTTTTGGGTTTTTTTTAGAATCAACTTCTAGGAAAATTTAACAAAAATACACAAAATTTGGAATACAGTTCTACTTAACCCTTTTCATTTCCTCTTCCTTAGTTCTTCCATAATCATTGTAGAGTTATCTAGTTCTTGAAAGGTTATTTCCCCTTCATAAAGCTGTACATACCTGGAGAAACAGCTTAGGTACTCCTTAATTGGCAAATGTCTCTTTTTTTTTTTTTTTTTTGTGGGAATGATTTGAATGATCCCTTCATAGAAAAGGTTAGAGACTAAAAGGTGACTTTTTTTTTTTTTTTTTTTTTTTAAATATATAGGGAAATGAAAATTGCCTTTCAGTAAGTATAGTGTATACTTACTTTCCAGTAAGTATATCTGGAAGACAGGTGTCCTTTTTTTTTTTTTTTTTTTTTCTCTGAGGCTAGGGTTAAGTAGCTTGCCCAGGGTCACACAGCTAGGAAGTGTTAAGTGTCTGAGACATATTTGAACTCGGGTCCTCCTGAATTCAAGGCTGGTGCTCTATCCACTACGCCACCTAGCTGCCCAAATGTCCTCTTAACTGACTTGGTAATACTGAGCTTTTTAAAGAAGGTGAAGTTAAGTCCTTGCCCTAAACTCACTGAAGAAAGCTCTAAAAGACCAAGATTTGGTATTACACACTACCTTGTCCCCAGGGGGCTCCCAGGAAGGGAAAGATACTAACTGGTAGGCTAAGGAACAATGAGTGGCACATGGCAAGTCTTGGTATTTTCCCTGCTACTTAGACTGCATGCAAGAGAGTAATAGCCAAGAAGTTATTTGTATTCAGATGGTCCTGACATGATCAGAATCAATGACTTTAATGGGTGATCTGTCTTATGGCCCTGCTGTTTTTGGTGCTGTTCATCTTTGTTTTAAGTCAGGGAATCCCCTGTGAAGATTTTTATCCATGAACAATAGATCAGTGATTATTGAGATCTGAGAGGGTCTTTCTGAAAAGGAAAGGTTTTGATTTTCTTCACATTGAATCTCTTTCAAGAGGCAGTTACATTGTTTATCACCATGTTTCTGTTTTGCCTTGTATCCCTGAGGGGTTACCTAATAATACAACAAAGCTTCTTAATGTGGGTGCAGAAATGTCGATGCCATGGAAATTATGATTTGTTAGTAAATGCTTGCTTTGTATATCTGTTTTATATACCTATATGGGAGGAGGGGCAGTTGTAAAAATTTCTCTATTGAAAAGGGGTAGTGAGTGAAAAAAGTTTAAAAAGCCCTGCTCTAGGAAACATTTAACACTATTGACACTAATTGTGATGTGTAGCAAGAGTTTCTTAAACTTTTTCCTTATTGGGCCTCACAAATATTGGGTTGGCAATCATATTAATTAGAGGGACCTTGACCCAATGGGCCTTCTTATTATAGAGACTAAGACAATTCCTTAATCCATCAGTTGCCAGAGGCAATTTATAAATCTCTGGAGAGGATGATGAAACCCTTTGACTTATTGGCCCCTTTTCTCCTTTTTTTGCTGGCTAAATGCTTTATAGCATTTAGAGAAAAATAATCCAATTAGGCAGGTCCTCAAGTTATTACTTTTGCCATGTTAGAAAACAGTAGATTCCTTGTACAATTTAATGATTCCACAACAACTTATAAATCACACTACATGTATTAATAGCCTTATCTATGTTCTCAAGGAAGGAAGGAGTTAATGCTACTTTGGCATTGGATGATGTAATAAATTACACTAAAACTGTCTAGTTCACCAATATCATTTAAAAAGATCCTTTTTGTGTGTGCCATTGATAACAGGATATTCTAAATTATGTTTTTCTCGGCAATCTAAGTTTTAATGGCTCCAGCTAATACCTCTAGTGATTCAGGGTATTGAGCCCAGGATGGTCAGGTCCACTTATAATATCAGTAAAATGGTTATCTGCTCCATCTGAAGCCCTTTAGGGAGTAATGACTCCAGGAAAGTTCTTTTGTCTGTGGTGATACAGCTTATTCTTCCTTTCCCAAAAATTGGTTTGTATTGGTAGGGCCAAACACAGCTATTTGGCCCTAACAATATCAGTCTAATCACAGGATGAGACCAATAGGAAAAACAAAATTACCAGAATTGAGGTGGGAGGAAGGAGGGATGAAAAGGAAGAAAGGATTTAAATGTCAAAATTAAATTAAATTTCAAAAAAGAGATGTGGTCACAATCTGAAACCCTATAAAACAGCAGGGACCAGGTTCTTCTGGTCCCTAATTCTACATATTGGTCTCTGCATTGAAATAGGTTGCTGGGAACCTCTCACTTGAAATTGAGAAACTTCTCCAAGGCCACGTGTAAATTCATCTCCTCCCTCCAAATCGTTAGATTTGATGGGGATTGAGGTCCCTTTAATATTCCTTTCTGATTGCCCAACCCCCATGGCTGACCTTGATTCACAAATCCTGGTCAAAAAGCACCCTTTTGAATATCTGGGTCCAGCCCCCACTATCTGCTCAGCTTCCCCCAGCCCCCACCTGATCTGAGCTAACTGAAAAGCCCACCAAGAACTTGGGGTACCGCCCACAATCTCCTTTTATGTATAAAAGGGCCAAACTGGATCTCTCTCTTTGCAGGAGCCCTCCCCCCCAACACATGGTATCCTTCTGCCCATGTAAGGGTTCCTGCATGCCCAGCAGCCACCTCTGGCCCTAACTGAATTAACTAACTGAACTTTATTTCCAAATTTCTACAATAAACCTCTTTTTTATCAATCTAGGTTTTTGGGGCTGTAAATTCATTTACAGGGAACACTGCGCCTCATGGGATCTTTGTGCCGACAAATGGGGTTCCCCCCTTTCCTTTCTCTCATCAGATTCTTTAGCACAAACAAATGTCTTATAAAATTTTATTTTTTAGACCCCAGTACAGCTTTACAACGTTCTATCAATTGATCAGGAGAAATCAAAAGCAGCCTATATAAAATTCACTAAGTTTACAGCACAAACACAATTACCACACAGTTGATCTCTGAAGGAATCCCTTTTCTTGGTTTATTTAGTTGCATGAAAATAGCTTAGTAGCCCTCTGCCTTATAATTTTTAGATTTTTCATTAATTGCTGCAGTAAAACCTGTTCCAAGTTAGAAGCTCATGTTAGTGCACTCTGCTGGCTATAACTATGTGAAAAATCTAATAATTTAATTAGATTACCTGTAATCGAGAAAACCAAATCAACTCCACTTTGCATTACTGCTGACATTTTGTTTTTATACAACTGGTGGAGCCAAATTTAGTTTTCCTGCAAGTGATATGATTTTGGGAAATTATTTGTTATAGCAATTTTTTTTTCTGGATGTAGGTGGGTACAACTTATCAGAGTCCTTAAACTCTGTAAAGTTTCTAAATCTTAAAACAGTAATGTTAAAGATAGTAACTGTACTTTTGTATATAAAAACATTTGTAAATCTCTCTTCAGTGTTCTTGTGCCTACTGAGAGGTCTTAGGCCTGATTTGTCTTTCAATCATGTGCCTTCCTAATAAATTGCATAGCTCTGATTTTGTTCCCTCAGTTAATTTTTAAATTATTTATGACAGTTTTTGGTGAGCCAGCCAGGAGAGATACCCAAGATACTACCTTTACCCCCACTTCCCACCCCTAGCTCCCCAGCAGCTCCCAGGGACAGCTTTTCCAAGGAACTTCCTAGAATACTCTGGCTGATTTTTTTTCAAATTATTCCTAACAGTTCCCATAGTTTTTTATGATCTTAATAAAGTGTTTTACATATATGTGTGTGTGTATATATATATATATATATATATATATATATATATATATATATATATATATATGTATGTGTGTCTGTATATCACCATTGTATTCTGAGTGTTTGAGCTAAATTTGGAAGCTGAGATCCTTCACGGTTAATTCATATATTTTGAGTATACCTTGGCAGATTGAATTTCAGGTATTTTATGCATATTATAGTTATTTTACATGGGAATTCCTCCCTGGTTTTTGTCATTGTAATTATTAACATGATTGAATTTTTGTTTTTATATTGTCTTATTGCTAGTTGTTTTTTAATAAACCATTCACAAATAGAGATAGTCTCATCTCATTCTTGTCTATGTGCTTTTGGATTCTTTATGGTTTTACTGCTAGCCTAAGATCGTGTCAAATGATAAAGGAAAGAGTATATCTTCACTTTATTCCTGCCCAATATATCTTTTCAATTTGATCTATCTCTAGACCTATAGTCATATTGATGAGACAGGCTTCTAGTACAGGCCCCTGAATTTTGCCCCAGAAATGTGTTTTCAGCTGTTATCATAATTCATAATTCATATAATTATTATCATAATTCATCATAATTCAGCTATTATGCATAGGCAGTGAACACAATATTCCTTTTCCAGATAGAGCATATATATATATATATATATATATATATATATAGCATATATAGAACAACTATCTTAGGGATCATAGAATATTACATCCTTGTTCCAAATCCTATTTTTATGTATATGCACTATTGTGTCAGGAGCCTTAAGAAAGTGTCAAAACTTTCCAATAAAGTTACCCCTTTTGCTCTCCTAGCTTGTTAGACTCTTCCATGACCAGCCCATATGCTTTTACATGAATAAAGCTTCTGCTGGCTAGGAGAAAATCTCAATTCTTTCTGTGTTGACTTTGTATAACATCATTTTGGTTTCAAAAGTTGGGATCCCCTTTGCAAATTGGATTTTCTCCTAACTATTCTCCTAACTATTGATCTACTTTACATAAATAAAGCTCTTAATGGCTAAGAGAAAATCTTTCTGAATTCTTTTTGCATTGACTTTGAAATACAACAGTATCTTTCCAGATACCAGTACGTCAAATTTAACATGTTTAAAACTGAACTAATAATATTCCCATCAAAACTTGTTCCTTCCCCTACCTTCTCTGTTTCTGATGATGGTATATCACTATTTTCATAGTCAGCCATTTTCCTCATTCCACATACACAAATCAATTGCCAAGCCTGGCCAACTAAACCCTCCTCAGTTCTCTCATATCAAAGGTGTAGGATCAAAAGTGTAGAATTAACAAGGGACCTTAGAGGTCATCTAATATATTTTTCTCATCTTACAGATCAGAAGTTTGAGGCTTAGAGAAATTAAGTAACAAGATTACATAGCTGGTTAAGAGCCAGAATTGAGATTTAGATTCAGTTTGGATGGTTCCAAATTCAGCCGTCTTTCTCTTGCATTGTGTTCTTTCCTTTCCACTACAGTTACCCTAGTTCTGTCCTTACCATTTTTCACAAGTCTCTTAATTTCCTACTTCTTGTTTCTCTCCTCTCCAATTTACTTTTTCACATGGATGCCAAAGGAATTTCCCTGTTGAAGTATCAAAGTATGGCATATACCCAATATTTTACACCCTGCCTCATATGACTGTTTAGCTGAATGATCATAAACTGAATTATAACTAGTCAATACCCAGTAGCACCCAAAATATCTCAGACACTGTGCTAAGCAACAGGGATACAAAAAAATAAAGGAAGTTCTGGGAGAGATTTATCAGGGCTTTTGAAAGACCAAGGATTTTATATTTGAACCTGGAAGGGAGATGGTGCCACTGAAGTTTACTGAGTATGTATGTGTGGGGTGACAAGGTTGGACATGTGTTTTAGGAAAATTACTTGGGTGTCTGAGTGGAGGATAGATTGGAATAGGGAAGAGACTTGAGACAGGTTGACCAATCATCAGTCAGTTACAAAAGGACAAGGAAGAGGAATATAAACACTTCACTAGGGTGGTGACAGTGTCTGAGGAGAGAAGATTTTAAAAAGATGTTACAAGAGGTGAAATCAGCAAGCCTTTGCAACAGATTGGATATGGGGAATGAGAGAAACAGAGATGATATATCTAGGTTTGAAAGCTGGAGAGCTTGGTAGGATGGTAGTGCCTTTGGGAATAGGGAAAGAGTGTGTGAATAATGAGTTCTATTTTTGACAATTTTCTTTTCTGTACAATGTGGAGGCAGCAGGAGAAGCAGCTGTGATATAGTGGACATTGTGGTGGATTTGGAATCATAAATACCTGGGGGTCACAATCCTAACTCATCCACTTATTAGCTGTGTGATCCTGGGCAATCACTTAATCTCTATCTGCCTCAGTTTTCTCATCTGTCGAATGATGGGCTTGGACAAAAGTAATTTCTAAATCTCTTTTCACTACTAAAGTTTAATAGTTCTGACAACATGATTATGACTGGTAAAGTATTTTTAACCAAGTGAAATATAGTTTATTCTAAAAATGGTCAAAATAATTGTGAATTTGGGGGGGGGGGAAAGATTTCATTCTGAGCAAGATAGATCTGTAAACCTAACCTGTAAATCGGTAAATGGGGGGAGACCAATCAGCATTCTTTGATTTGACATCCAATATATACTTACATTGTTTTGAGGTTTTGAAGAGTAATCTTTTGTCAGGAGAGCATGAAGATATTGGAGAGATCATTCCTAAAATAAAATCTACCCACTATTAATGGTCAGAAGACAGCACTTTACTTAGAAGGAGTTATTTATCTTCCAGAACTATCTTTGTCTCTCCTTTGTCTGGACACACCACCACTGAAAACCAAATATGGGGAAAATGCTGGTATGACTTCACGCCAGCATGATGTAAGAGATTAGTGACGACAGAAGGCTGTTGCCATGGGAACCATTCGCCACCGACGGCAGAGTCGTGAAACCCTACTGCAGCTCTTAATTTCCAGTTTTGGCGCGGCCTAGTGGGCGGTACCAAAGGAGCCTTTAACCTTTAGGGGGTCCTAGGAAGAGCCCCGGAAAGGCTGTTGTGGTTGTGGGCCTCTGTCTCCGCCTTCTCTTTTCTAGGTCTCGGCCTTTCTCTACAATCGCACCCCCGCCCCCAATCCGAGGCGGGGAACTGCTGTAGCCGAGAGGAAACAGAAGTATTATTAGGAGGAGCGGAAGGAGGAGGAGCAGGAGCCGCAGCAGGAGCAGCAGCCGCTAAGAGAAGCGGCGGCGGCTCTGGCCCGGCTCCCTAGATTCGTTCAAGGCCTGGAAGAAGAATCCGCCATATTGGAGCCGGTGTCGGCAGTGTCTCGGGCTTGGGGTGGGAGGCCGGAGGAGGTGGAGGCCGCGGACCTGGCCTCTGCCTGGGGAGCGTGGCTCTGCAGGGGCCCCCGAACTCTCCGCCGTGAATGAGCCACTGACGCCTTCTCTCCTCCCCGCCCTCCCCACTCCCAGCACTTTACGCCACCGGACTGAGTTAGGCGAGAGTCGGAGGCTGCAGCAGGATGTTCTCTAAAAAGCCGCACGGGGATGTCAAGAAGTCCACTCAGAAGGTGCTGGACACCAAGAAGGACGCACTGACTCGTCTAAAGCACCTGCGCATCGTGATAGGTGAGGGAGCGCAGGAGCGCAGAGGCCCCAGGGCCGTACCCCATAGTCGCCGTCTCCTGACCTCCCCTCTCGGTGGAATCTCTCCTATGTTGACCTGCTCTGGGCGCCCCGTGGGAGGTGGGGGTGGGGCGAGTCCTATTTCTTCTGGGAAAGGGACATCCTGGAGGGGGGGATCGCTCATCTTGGCGTGGGAAGACTTGGCAAAGACTGAAGTTATTTGGAGCATAAATGAGGTGACATTGGGAGCTCCGTGCAGGGCCTAAAGCATTTTTTGTTTGTTGTGATTACTTTTGTAAAGTAATACATCACCTTGGAGATTGTCAGAAATACTTTTGAGACTTTGAATATTGATATCTTTACTAGATGTTTTAACTACTATCATCTTCATAACAGCATTTCTTTCTTTTAATTCTCTAAAGTAATTATCCTTTTATCTTCCATTTCAAGCTTCTTGATTTCTCAGAGGAGTCAGCTGCATATTCCTTTCTACTAAGTAGGTGATGCCCATACTTTTCTTGTGAAAGGGCTCCTCCCAACTGTTGTGGGGGGTACCTTATTTCATATCACTTTCAGTATTTGGAATTAAAGCGGTCATTCCTTTCCGGAAATGAGATCTACAATCCGAAAGAAGTTTGCTTCTTTGAATTAATAAGATGTTTTAGAAATTTTTGCGTCAGATTTTTATTTTCAATTCGACCAATCTGTCATGTCATTTGGCGTCCTACCTTACCTTTCTTAATGCTGGAATACCAAATGGGACATCATATGTTTGGGGTGCAGAGTTAAGTTTTTGACTTTTAGATGTTTGGCTGGATATTTGACCGACCCAGTTTTTGAAAATTAGTTAACTGCTTTAGTCATAGAAAAGAGAAGGTTGTGATAGAAGACAGGTCAAGTATTTAATGCAACTAAGACCATCATTTTAATGTGATATTTTGGTTGAACATGAATTTTTTTCTAATAAAATATACTAATATTTTATTTTAATATACTAATTTATTTAAAATATACTAATATTTTATAATAAAATATACTAAAAATAATAAAAAATAAAACTAAAGTTTTAGTTTCCTCATAATCCTTTATGAACTTTTTGATAATTTAAAAAAATGGAATCTAGTGAACATGGTAAAAATATTTAGTGTTTTAAGTGTCTTTGAATGGAAACTCTATATTTGATCATCTTGTTTATAGGAATTTGCTTTGATAAATTCCAGTTATTTGGGTGAAACGGTTCAAAAATTGAACCTGCAAATGTAATACCTTGACCCTAAAATATTTATAATGTTAATAGTTCTCTTTAGGACATCTACATAGAGAAATATAATAGATGAGTGGCTGTTCTTAAGTGTTTCTTATTTTCAGACTGCTGCAGTTATTTGTTGTGGCAATCTTAGTAAATATAAGAATTCTGATACCTAAAATAAGGCCTATAAATTCTTGTAACTTGATAGAGTTCTTTTGTACACTTAGTTTCAACAAACTAGCAAAATGGGTATAGATTGGAGTAATTACATTAGCATACTTAGGGAGGAAAATGAGTTTGAAATTTTGAAAAGATGTTTTTCAGACTGAGTAGTGTAATACCAGATACAAATAAATTCAAAAGGAAGAGATAGTATTTATTTACCCTATCATTTGAAAGTCCTCATGGATTTTTCTGATCTCGGCACTATTTTTGAAACTTTTTCACTTCATTGAACCACTAGTTTCAAGATAAAATTTCCATGTCCATGATACCATAGTTAGTATCAGAAAATGATTTAATATAATTGTTGTTCCTGGATCATAGTTCTACTATATGAAAATATTTAATAGCATTTGTAGAAGTTTTCTTTGGAAGAATAAGTTTAGAACTACTGTGTTCTAAATTAATGATGTTGCAGATGAATTGTTTTTACTGGTTGAAAAACTGGAGTTATTTAAAGCTTAAAACAAAGATCTTTGGGTTTCTCTGTTTTTAAATTTTTTTAAAAAATAATGGCTCTGCATACATCTTTTAAAAATTTTAATCTTCATTTTAAAAAATACTGCTTTAGTTAGATAGGAATTACTACGATTATTGAAGTAGATAGAATATGCTTGGTTTTTGAATAGTTTAGAATTATGGTGTAAAAGAGCTTGGAAGAGACCTGAGAGGTCATCTTATTTTATAGATAAAACTAAAGGCCCAGAGAAGTTAGCAAGTTTACTAGTTTTATGACCTTATTGTTTTTCTGTATATCTCCATTTTATGATTAAGTTTGTTAAACACTTCTCTGTTGTCTTTTTTCTTAGTTTTTAAAAAATCTTCTTCAGTCTTACCTTCCAATGATTTCTTAATTGCCAATTCTAATGTACTTTTCATTTTAGATATTTTCTTTTCCTAGATACTCTACTTTTAAGGATTTTGTAACATTGATCTCTCTTCTTTGGCTTATTACACCTGCCTCACTGATTTTTTCAAATATTCTTTGTTAACTTTCTATGCCATACTCATTAACTTTGAATATTTTTTGATACTCTTGGGTCCTGTATTTTTTTCTTTGTCTCTACTTTTTCATTTGGTGATTTCCATTTTCCATGGGCTTAATCATCATTTCTCTTCTGATAATTCTTAGATCTTTTTATTTAGTACTATACTTTCTTCTGAGGAATGGCCTCCTATTTATTATTGGTCACCTATATTGTCCTAGAGGTATTTCACACTCACCATATTCAATCTTTTCCCTTCTACCTTCTTATTAAAAACTAAGGGGAAAAAATCTTTTAACAAATAAGCATAAGTCAAATGAAATAAATTCATATAGTCCACATATCCAAAAAAAAAATTGTTTTTGTATTTTGAGTATTCCTTCTCAGGAAGTGGGATAACATGCTTCATTTCTAGAGAAATGGTTGTTCATTACATTGATATGGATTTTTAAGTCTTCCAAAGATGTTTTCTTTACAATGCTGTTTTTGAATGAGTTATTTTTTTCTTATTAGGTTTCTGTCAGGTCATATTCCCCAGGATTCTCTAAAATTCTTTTTCTTTGTCATGTAGCAAAATAAATTGCTTTACTTTGATATACTACTATTTTGTCCAACCATTTCCCCATTTCTCTTTTAGACTATTGTTTTTTACACTTTTAATCATTATTTTTCTGGTTAAAGAAGTCTGTTTTAGTTAACCTATTATTCCCTTTCCACTATTATCCTCCCTTTTAACTGCCCCATCCATCCATGTTTAATTAATTGTTGATATTGTTGTATTTCTACATCAAACTTTGTATTCATCTCTTTGTTGTGCTTGTTTCCGATCAAGAGTTTGGCTTATATGGTGTCTTCTCCCCTATCCCTTTCTCCATGTTTGCATATCTTCACTCAGGTCTGTTAGAAGAACTAGCAAATTCTACACTCTTTTTCCTCCTTTGAATACTATTACATTACCTTCCCTTTCCTGAAATCTTTCTTCTTTTGATATCTTGCAGAATAGAACCAATTCACCTGTTTTCTTATTTACTCACTCATGGTTTTGAAGGGACACTTTTTACTTCTCCCACTAGAATGTTAGCACTGTATCATCATATAGCTTTTTCCAGTTCCTCAAATATCTTAGAAAGATAAATTAGAAGTTTTCTGTTAATTCTTGTATTTGCATTTTTCATCTCCTATTCAGTTTTGGTTTTTCATTAGAAATTTTTGATTCTTTTCCATTAAAAGAATCAGAAATTCTTCTTTTCCATTAAAAGTTCACTTTTTTTCTTCCATAGGATTAATTTAGTTTTTAACGGTAAATTATAATGCTGTTGAAAATCTTTTTTCTCTTTTAGAATATTATATTCTCATTTTGTATAGAAGCAACTGATTTTGTGTGATCCTGACTGCTTCCTTCATATTTGAATTCATAATATTTTTTATTTTATGTGGGGACTCTGGATTTTGACTATGCCATTATTATGTCTTTTCCTTTTGAGTTTTCTTTTAAAAGAGGATTAATGTATTCTTCTTCCTTTTACTTTGTCCTCTGTGTATGATAACTTTGGGCAGTTTTTATTTTTGATTTCTTAACATACAGTCCCTCCACCTTTTTCCCCCAAAAAAATGGCTAATAGGAGTCCATTTAAAAAAAAAAATTTTTTTCCTCAATTACATGTAAAATAACTTTTTTTTTTATAGTTATGCATGTACATTTTTTTAAAAACCATTTCTACTTGAATCATTTTGGGAGAGAAAAAACAGAACAAAAGGGAAAAGCCACTAGAAAAAAAAGCCAGGAAAAAAAAAACTGAAAATAAAATATGTTCAGTCTCTGAATGTGGATGGTTTTTTCTATCCAAAGTTTAATAGAATTGCCTTGGATCACTGAATTACTGAGAAGAATCAAATCTCATAGTTGATCATTGCACAATTTTACATTTGTACAATGTATTCTTGCTTCTACTTGTTTGGCCCAACATCAGTTCATCTAAATCTTTCCAGGTCTTTCTAAAATCAGCTTGTTCATCATGTTTTATAGAACAATAATATTACATTACTTTAATATACCATAACTTAGTCAGCCATTCCCCAATTGATGGATATCTACTCATTTTCCAATTCTTGGCCACCTCAAAAAGAGCTACTATATATAAGCATTTTTGCACATATGGGTCCTTTTCCCTCTTGAATGATTTCCCAGTAGTGGGATTGATGGATCAAAGGCTAGGTACAATTTTATAGCCTTTTGGATATAGTTTCAGATTGTTCTCCAGAATGGTTAGATCATTTCATGACTCCACCAATTTTCCCATATTGCCTTCAACCTTTATCATTATCTTTCCCTGTTATCTTAGCCAATCTGACAGGCAGAATTGTTTTAATCTGCATTTCTCTAATCAATAATGATTTAGAGTATTTTTTCACACCACATAGATAGCTTTAATTTCTTTATCTGAAAATTGTCTGTTCATATCCTTTGACCATTTATCAATTGGGGAATGACTTATATTCTTATAAATATGACCAGGAGACCTTCTTAAATTAAAACTTTGACAAGTTTTACAGCTCATTTTTTTTAACATCAAATAACTAATATTGGCTCTTTTTTTTTTTAATCTTTTGATTTTTGTTCTAATATTTCTTACTGTCTTATGCTTTCATCTTTATAGCTTACAGGGAGTCCATTACTTGGGTGAGCTTAGATTATCTTTTTTTATTCTGGGCTATTTGTTTCCAAATTCTTCACAACATTTTTCTTTAATTTCTTTTAAGTATTCATGTAGTTCTTAAAGGGAAAAAACATTTTTTTCCTTAAGTCTCTGCTTACAATGATTGTGAAGTTACTTCTCCTTTTGAATAATTTTTTTAAATGGTTATTTTACTTTATTTTATTTTATTTATTTTTTCCCCTGAGGCTGGGGTTAAGTGACTTGCCCAGGGTCACACAGCTAGGAAGTGTTAAGTGTCTGAGACCAGATTTGAATTCGGGTCCTCCTGAATTCAAGGCTGGTGCTCTATTCACTGCGCCACCTAGCTGCCCCTAAAATGGTTATTTTTGGCTTAATTCATTTTTCCAGCCTTAATTTTTGAATTGAAGTTTTGTACCACGGATAGGTTCTGCCATATGCATTTGGATGGCATCACCAGCTTTTGAATTACTGACTGCATTTTTACTCATAACAGCCCCACCTTCCTGTCCAATGCATTGATCACTATAGGTGTTTTTGAATACTTACTTGTTTATCCTTTGCTACTTCCAAGCTTTGTATGTTTATTAAATCCATATTCATCAGTCTTCCAGACAATCTCTCAATCAATATAAACATATTGATATTTGCTTAAATATCTTAACCTTCCATCTCTTCAATATAATTATTATTCTCATGAAATAAGTTACTCATAGCTATGCTCAAAGATGGTTACACAGCTTTGAAACCTAAATATGTCATCCTGCATAATTTCTCTCCTTTATTCTTTTCTTATCCCCTTCTCTCCTGTGGTGCCCTCATCATGTGGTGGCTTCATTATCTCACCTATGGATAGTTATTACAGGTAGCCTTCTCTTTGGTCTCCCTGTCCCAAGACTTTCCCCACTCCATTAAAAATGCCACTAGCTGTTAAATCAGTTTTCATATCTCACACACACACACACATCTATACCTCTTCAGTACAGGGTTCCCTATCACCTCTAATTCCTTTTGTCTTTCCCATTTTCATATCTCCCCTCCACATTATCTGTGATTCAGTGATACTGATCTTTCTGTTCCTTACATCCTGACTAAATGTTTTCACTGACAGTTCCCCATGGCTAGCAGTCTTTCTTTCCTTATTTCTGGCTTCCTTCAAGTCTTGGGTAAACTTTGTTTCTTTAAGAAGCCTTCCCTAGTCCTCCTTAATCTTAGTGATTTACATATAAAAGACTCTCACCAATTTATACTGTATAGATGTTATGGGTACATAGGTGTTTTCATGTTCTCCCCATTAGGTTGAGAGCAAGAACTAATTTTTTTAATCCCCAAAGCTTACTATAGTTCTTGACACATGGTAAGTACTTAATAAATAAATTATTGCTGACTCATTATCCAGAATACAGGTCAGCCAACTAAATATTTTAGATTTTGTGGACCAAAGGGTACTATTGAGGCAATGTAGGTACTCATATAATGAGATAAAATAATTTCCACAATATTTAGAATATTAATGGGGGAAAGGAAAGGGGGAACCCCATTTCTTGGCGCATAGATAATAAGATAATCCCATGAGGCGCAGTGTCCCCTGTAAATGAATTTACAGGCCCGAAAATCTAGATTGATGGATAAAAGATTTATTGTAGAAATTTGGAAGTAAAGCTCAGTTAGAAAGACGCCAGGGCCAGAGGTGGCCACTGGGCGGGTAGGAACCCTTACATGGCTGGAAGGATACCATGTGTTGGCTGGGAGGGCTCCTGCAAAGAGGGAGTTTCCGGCTTACCTCTTTTATACCTAGAAGATGATGGGCAGTACCCCTAAATTCTTGGCGGGCTTTTCAGTGAGGGCTGGAGGAAGCTGAGCTGATGGTAGGTCTGGGCCCGGATATTCAAAGGGTGCCTTTGACCAGGATTTGTGAATCAAGGTCAGTCATGGGTGTTGGGCAATCAGAAAGGAATTTTAAAGGGACCTCAACCCCTATCATTTCCCCCCCCCTTAAACAGTTGAGACTTAAATTCATTTAAGAAAAATATTTGGGGGGAGTGTCCTTCATTTAAGGCAAGGTTGAAGATTTTCTCCAAAGATCTTCAGAGTAGCGGGGTCCCCTCGTCTTGTTCCCCCCTCAAACCATCGCCTCCAGATGCATGTGGGAAAAGGGGCATAGATCTCTTAACTGCTTCCAGCTGACAAGGGTCGTAGAGATTTGGGGTTCCATGCCAGGAGAGGCGAGGCATGAGGTGTGGGGGATGGTAGCAGGGCATTGAGGGGGTGTCCCGGTCAGTTGTCCCCGGTCATTGTTCTCCAGGCTGAAAGGCCAGCTGAGAATCCAAAGTGTGAAGCCTAGAGAAAACAGATCTTGGGAACAGATTAAAAGTGGGGTGTCATCCCAGGGTAGAGATGGTGACATTCAGGAGAATAGGGCCTTTAGCAAGAAATGGATCAGGTCCCTTCTGTGGGCTGCTTGTCTGATGGCCCATCTACTTATCAAAAAGAAATAGGAGAAAATGCTGAGAGAAAAGATTATTTGTAGCCTAGCTCTTTCACCCTTAATTTCCAGGAAAGCTAATTTCTCCTGGCATTGGGATTAAAGGGTGTGGACTCAGAAGTCAGGGGAGGCAAGAGGCCTTGATTCCTAGTAGATTTAATGAACCACTGCTCTTTTGTAAGGCAGGGTCTAGGGATGGGTATGTATCCCCAGTTGTCAGAGCTGCAGATCAAGATAGTAATGGGGTTTAAGCTCTTGGAAATGTTGGAAAAACTGTGCTGTTCTTCAAGAGAGTTGGTTATTCAATAAGCAAAGATCCTGAATCTTTTCCTTCCTAGTTTCCCCACTCTTTATGGGGGAGGGGTGAAAGGAGTCAGAGAAGGTGCACAATATCAGCATAGCCTACCCAGCTTACCAGCCCTTGAGATGTTCAGGCTGTCCTGAGATGAAAGGGAAACAGCCAGACCTCAAATTCCTACCAAGGAGCAGGACACTGGGGGGCCAGTTCAACACTTGTGGTGTTCTGTGGTAGTGAGAAGGCAGCTCCTCCTGCTCGAATTCAGGGCAGAGACTGGGATCTTCTAAGGCTTAAGTCTAGAAGAGATTTGCATTAAAAGAGCACCTCTGCTTCTTTCTGAGTGTCTGGAGGCAGGAGTTGCCCTGAGAAGAGAACTGAGAATCTCAAGTTAACTAGATAAACCAACAGGTGTTAGAAGTCAGTTTTGTTCTTACAGATCTCTATTAGTTGTCCAGTAGCAGACAGATGACCAGGCTAAATACTTATTTGGCCAAGCATTTAGGATACAATGATTACATATAATCAGGCTAGAAACAGCAAGATATGACATTATTGACTATTGCTCTGATCTTAAAACCAGTTACATGAGGAAAAAAATGCAAGAACATAAATTCTAAACAAATATTTATCATAACCTTATATTGATAACAATAAGGAATTTGTCCCCATAGGTTCACATCCAAGTAGATGATATTCATACAAATTATTCATACAAATCAGTTTGTTTTTAAAATACTCAATGCAAATACAGTCATATACAGAATGTCTAATTCCACATAAGGGAATTCAAGAAGTTAGCAGTTAAACTTTTAGAAATAAATCCTACCGAACTATGGATAACATTCACAGAAGCCCAGGCTAAGTTTGAATATTGCTCTTTTCCCAACCTTTTTGCTTCAAAGGGGCTAGCTTTGCTAGCTGTAGAAGCCCTGTCAAGGTGGGTGGAGATAAAGTTAGATAATCTTTTCAGTGGTGTTTATTGAGAGGCAGTAACTGGACCCCAACTCTATAGCCTTCATTTCCTTTTGGCGTCCCTAAGAGAGAGGGAGAGATATGACAAAAACTTTTAATTTCACCAGAGCTGTGCCATGACGTCTCAATGAGCAATGCTTAGCTTGAGCATAGAGCTCCAGACAGCATCAATCAAGTCCCGGGAAATTGAGCTGTCCCACCTCGCTGATAGAGGGTGGGGGGGTTTGTGTTACCTCATGAATGGGAAGACTGAAATAGAGGCAAGAGCAATATTGGAGTAGGTCTCTAGAAAGATGACAATCAGTGGAGACAGCATCTTGATAAAAGATTCCCATAGCTTGGGATGGGAGAGACATTCTGCTATTCTGAAATATAAGATCTTATAAAGTATTCTGATAAAGAGGCAGGGAAACTGAGGCAGGACTGAGTCAGGATAATTAGGGAAATTGAGTCAGGTCAATAATAAACAAACCAGAGTAAAACTAGAAAATGCAAGGACTTGTGGCAAGGACCAGTTTCTCCCCAATAACCCCAGAATTATTAGCATAGAACAGCACTCCTTATTCAGAGAGGCACACGCCTCCCTGTTGGAATCTCTGCAGTTGGGGGGCATCTCAGCCAGAGATGGACAGTCTTTAGATCTGTGGTCATTTGTGCATTTAACTCAGTCTCTGCTGTGTAGTAGTGCTCAAGGCAGTCCTGCTGCCCTGAGAAGGCACCCTGAGTCAGGGGCTCTGAGAGAGAGACAAAAAATTGAGTTTGAGAGCTTCATTCTCTCTCTCTCTAGGGCGGACAGATTTCTGAGTAAATTATGTAATTAGACCAAGACAGGCCACCCCAAACCATTAGAGTCCTGATGTCGAAATGCTGAAATAATAATTAAGGAATTGGGGTAATAGGGATGGAGAAACAGATCAGAGAGACTGCCGGTCCTTGGACAGGTGTCTGATTTTTGGTTGTTTCTAAAGAATAATCCCAAAGACTGAATAAGGGATTTCAAAGTTAAAACATAATTCGGCAAATCAGTGTCTAGCAAATTTTTAAGCAAAGAGTAAAATAGTTTCCAATTCGGCCTGAACTGAAATAAGACATTAGTTTTTCCCAATTTCCTGAACAGTTGAAATCTGTTTCCTTCTCTCTCCTCCCCCCCCCTCCCGTTTATAGAAATTATATTATACATAACAGACTAGTAAATTTCCTGAAATAGCAATGCAGCAATAGTTCAACAGGTTTATACAGCAATAATTAAAAGTTTTTCTCATACAGAACAATAGTCAAACTGTAGTCTCCCAGTTTTAACAAGTCTTAAAAAAATAGATGGATTAATTTGAAAGCTGGCTTATCTCAGTCAGAACCTTCTCTGCAAAAGGTGGGTGTGAAGAAATCCCAAGTGACCCCTCCCTACTCTGTTAGAAGAGGCTGAGGGGAGGGGAAGGCAGCTAGCATTTACCTCAGGCTACAAGGTACTTAATGCAGAGAATAGTGAGTGGAAGACAAAAGACCCTACCCCCACCCATCATCTAGAGATTAGGGTGTGGGGGCTTTTGGGGCATGTAGAAAGGTCAGACCCTAATTGGAGATAAGCAACTCCTGAAGCAAGTAGGGGGTAGGGTGAGTAGGAGAGATTGGAACTCTACATAGAATTCAAGTGTTAATTTAGCCATTCTCTAAAAGGCAGCTTGAGGGAGAGTCTATTCCTATTCTATAGTCCATGGACTTCCTGGACTGAAGCCAGAGAAATTGAGGCAAGAGAGATAGTTTAAGGAAAGTGAAGCAGTAAAAAAAGAACTGTTGTACACCAGAACAGAGAAAGATTCTAGAGAGGCGCCAAATTAAAAGTAGTTAAGGAGCGTTTAAATAGTTTCAATTTCTTTTTAATTCACCCCTCCCTGCCTACAGTCACAATGGGGGAAAAAAGGAGAAATCAAAAGAAACTATTTTCACTCTCTTAACAATTAATTTGCCTGGATTCAGAATTTGTTCCCCAGCCAAATTACAAAGATCTCCTTTCTGAAATGACAGCACGGCCAAAGCTGCACTGCAGAAAAGAAGCCCTTAATTACTGGCATATGGGGCATAGGATGCCAATCGAGAGAAATAGAGAGTGTGCTAGGAGCTCATGAGACAGAGAAAAGCTGTTCAAAAACTGCTCAAAGTTTAAATTCTCTGTCTAGGCTTTATTTTTTTATTTTTTTAATTTTTATTTTATTTTATAATTATAACATTTTTTTGACAGTACATATGCATGGGTAATTTTTTACAACATTATCCCTTGCACTTACTTCTATTCAGATTTTTTCCCTTCCTCCCCCAACCCCCTCCCCCAGATGGCAAGCAGTCTTATATATGTTAAATATATTACAGTATATTCTAGATACAATATATGTGTGTAGAACCGAATTTTTTTTTGTTGCACAGGAAGAATTGGATTCAGAAGGTAAAAATAACAGTTTACATTCATTTCCCAGTGTTCCTTTTCTGGATGTAGCTGGTTCTGTCCATCATTAATCAATTGGAATTGGATTAGCTCTTCTCTATGTTGAAGAAATCCACTTCCATCAGCATACATCCTCGTACAGTATCATTGTTGAAGTGTATAATGATCTTCTGGTTCTGCTCGTTTCACTTAGCATCAGTTGATGTAAGTCTCTCCAAGCCTCTCTGTATTTCTCCTGTTGGTCATTTCTTATAGAACAATAATATTCCATAACATTCATATACCATAATTTACCCAACCATTCTCCAATTGATGGACATCCATTCATCTTCCAGCTTCTAGCCACTATGAAAAGGGCTGCCACAAACATTTTGGCACATACAGGTCCCTTTCCCTTCTTTAGTAGTTCCTTGGGGTATAAGCCCAGTAGTAGTATGGCTGGGTCAAAGGGTATGCACATTTTGATAACTTTTTGAGCATAATTCCAGATTGCTCTCCAGAATGGTTGGATTCTTTCACAACTCCACCAACAATGCATCAGTGTCCCAGTTTTCCCACAGCCCCTCCAACATTCATCGTTATTTGTTCCTGTCATCTTAGCCAATCTGACAGGTGTGTAATGATACCTCAGAGTTGTTTTAATTTGCATTTCTCTGATCAATAGTGATTTGGAACACTTTCATATGAGTGGAAATAGTTTTAATTTCATCATCTGAAAATTGTCTGTTCATATCCTTTGACCATTTATCAATTGGAGAATGGCTTGATTTCTTATAAATTAAAGTCAATTCTCTGTATATTTTGGAGATGAGGCCTTTATCAGAACCTTTAACTGTAAAAATTTTTTCCCAATTTGTTACTTCCCTTCTAATCTTGTTTGCATTAGTTTTGTTTGTGCAGAAACTTTTTAATTTGGTGTAATCAAAATGTTCTATTTTGTGATCAATAATGGTCTCTAGTTCTCCCTTGGACACAAACTCCTTCCTCCTCCACAAGTCTGAGAGGTAAACCATCCCATGTTCCTCCAATTTTATTTATGATTTCGTTCTTTATGCCTAAATCTTGGACCCATTTTGATCTAATCTTAGTATGTGGTGTTAAATGTGGGTCCATGCCTAGTTTCTGCCATACTAATTTCCAGTTTTCCCAGCAGTTTTTGTCAAATAATGAATTCTTATCCCAAAATTTGGGATCTTTGGGTTTGTCAAACACTAGATTGCTATTTTTATTCACTGTCTTGCCCTGTGAACCTAACCTATGCCACTGATCAACTAGTCTATTTCTTAGCCATTACCAAATGGTTTTGGTGACTGTTGCTTTATAATATAGCTTTAAATCAGGTACACTTAGACCACCTTCCTCTGACTTTTTTTTCATTAGTTCCCTTGCAATTCTCGACCTTTTATTCTTCCATATGAAATTTGTTGTTATTTTTTCTAGGTCATTAAAATAGTTTCTTGGGAGTCTGATTGGTATAGCACTAAATAAATAGATTAGTTTGGGGAGTATTGTCATCTTTATTATATTCGCTTGGCCTATCCAAGAACACTGAATGTCTTTCCAATTATTTAAATCTGACTTTATTTTTGTGGCAAGTGTTTTGTAATTTTGCTCATATAATTCCTGATTCTCCTTTGGTAGATATATTCCCAAATATTTTATACTATTGACTGTTATTTTGAATGGAATTTCTCTTTGTATCTCTTGCTGTTGGATTGTGTTGGTAATGTATAAAAATCCTGAGGATTTATGTGGATTTATTTTGTATCCTGGGTCTGTCTAGGCTTTAGAGAGCAGGTAAGTATGCCCTGAGGCTTAGAAAGAAAATGGGCCATTTTAAAATCTTATATCCAGCCTAGAAAGCATGGTCTAATGCAGGATGACTAAATCACTAGTTCTCTGAGAGGGCTGGAAGCATTGACTCCTTTAAGAGCCAGGTAGAAGCTATGAGAGTGGCATTTCTAGAGATCTTGAAAAGAGTTCCCAAATCTCCCCACTGTACCCCGAGAAGGGGACAGGATGGGAGCCTTTAAATAGCAGGTTAAGCCACATGGGAGAGGTTGGAAAAGAGAAAGGATGGGGGAAGGGAGAGATGTTATCTTACCCAGTGCTTCTCAGGTGGCGAAGGTGAAGGCTCACGCAGTTGGGTAGAGACACATCGCCAAGTTTGCCCCGATCCATTGACCGTCTCCTCGTGGCTATAGCCTGACCACTATGGTGGAGTGTGAGAGGGGCTCAAACACAGATTTCTCCCCCAGCAGAAATCAAGGAGACTGCTGGCATGGGACCTGAGAGGGATGGCCACATGGTGGGAGAAGGGGTGAAGAAGAGACACTTTGGAGTTGCAGCCTAAGGGCAGGCTTTTCTGGTGAGATAAAGGGATTAGAAATGCCTTGGAAAAGAAAGTCTTTTGTCTCTAGAGACAGAGTTAGACAAAAGGAGGGCTTTTTCTCCTGAAAAGCAAGTCTCCACGGGAGACTTTGCTCGCACCCCAAACCTGGTCTGGGTGCCCTATGTTTTAGAGATAGAATGAGACAAGGATAGGAACACAGATATTCTTCCCGGAAGCTGCTCGGAACTGCTAAGGATGAAAATTGGTTCTGAGAGACCTGAAAAGGTTAAGTAAAGTTAGTTTTCAGGGTAACAATTTTCGGGGTCCCTGTACAGGCCACCAACTAATGAGGGAAAGGAAAGGGGGAACCCCATTTCTCGGCGCATAGATATAAGATAATCCCATGAGGCGCACTGTGCCTTGTAAATGAATTTACAGGCCCAAAAACCTAGATTGATAAATAAAAGGTTTATTGTAGAAATTTGGAAGTAAAGCTCAGTTAGAAAGACGGTCAGAGGTGGCAGCTGGGCGGGCAGGAACCCTTACATGGCTGGAAGGATACCATGTGTTGGCTAGGAGGGCTCCTGCAAAGAGGGAGTTTCCAGCTCACCTCTTTTATACCTAGAAGATGATGGGCGGTACCCCTAAATTCTTGGCAGGCTTTTTAGTTAGCTCAGATCAGGTTGAGGGCTGGGGGAAGCTGAGCTGATGGTGGGTCTGGGCCCAGATATTCAAAGAGTGCCTTTGACCAGGATTTGTGAGTCAAGGTCAGCCTGGGTTGGGCAATTAGAAAGGAATCTTAAAGGGACCTCAACCCCCATCAATATGACATTCTAAACATAATAATTGAATATATGTTCCTTTGCAATATAATCTTATAATCTTATCAGAAGATAAGAAAAATGAAATTTTTTTTTTCAGGATAACATTTTAATTAGTACGAGTTCAAAATTATCATCCCCAATCATCAGAATTGATAGCAAAAATTCCATCTGTCAATGCTGATCTGTATTGAAATTTTATGTGATTCAGCAGGGTTTAGAATGCCAGCCCTAAAGTCAGGAGGATCTGAGTTGAAATCTGGCCTCAGATACTTAATATTTTCTAACTGTGGGACCAATTGCCTCAGCAAAAAAATAAAGAAAAATGCCTTCTCATGTAAAGATAGTCTATTCAATATTACTGTTACTGTAAGAATTCTTTGTTTTGCTTATTTCACTTTTCATCACTTCATATATCTTCTCAGTTTTATTGGAAACCATCTCCTTCATCATTTCCCACAGTATATTAGTTGTTCTATCATTCATATGCTATAACTAGATAAGGACTGCCCAGTACTGATGTCAGGCTGTGTTGATATGATTTTATTTGATATATTCGTTTGGAAAACAATTGTAAAATTCTATTATAGTCTTCTCTTGATATTTTCCTCTTAATTGTTATTTTGTAGATTGGTGGAAGCTCCTCAATCTCACACTTTAACTCGGTGTTGGAATGACACTGTTTCTTTTGCACTTTATTGAGATCTGAAAAAGGCTGCTACAGCTGTGATTGGAGCTCAAAAAATATATCCGTGGCCAATTCCCATGGAAATAGAAATCTTTTCTCATTTTAACACATAGTCCCTTCTCTGGATGCAGATGGAATTAGCTTGAATCACACCTCATTGTTTAAAAAAGCCAAGTCCATAACAGTTGAAAATCACATAATCTTGTTGCGGGTGTACAATGTTTTGGTTCTACTCACTTCACTTTAGCTAATATAATGTTAACCTTTGAAGTTTTCTTTACAAACTTTACAAACATTTCATTAGATCCTCACAATCTTTTGAAGAAGTAATTATTAATTATACTTTACAAAAGAAGAAAAACTTTTGTGACTCAGAGTTTCTGTTACTTGGTATGGTAATACTATTAGTAGGCTTTTGAGGTAGAATTTGAATTCAATACTTTACCATGTTATCTTTTTTTTTTTTTTTTTTTTTTTGGGAGGGGATAGCATGATGGAAAAAAGGATAGCTTTATTTTGTTTGCCCAGCAGAACATCAGGAAGGAATCAAAATATGTAACAATAAATTACCCGTTCAACAAAGGATATAGAATAATAGACAAAATTATATTCACGAGAGGCCATCTTTTCTTTGCTGCTTTGTAAATTACTCTTTTGTTCTCTGCTGCACACTTTATAAATTTTATTATTTTATCTTTATTCCTCCCTCAAGCAGGCTATAGTTAAGCACAGATATATTTATATATACTTGTGTGTGTGTGTGTGTGTGTGTGTGTGTGTGTGTACACACGTACACACACCTATACCCTGCTAACTCTTCTGTTTTAATTCTTCTCCTTAACTTGCCTTCCTATTATTTAACCTCCCCCATCCATGGATTCCTCCCTTATCCTCTTTCTCCATTCTTTGTTTCCTGTTCCTTTCATCCCTCCCCTATATATGTAGTGTTGCCTATTTAACCCATTTCCAGTGTGAGTAGGTTTTCAGAACTATGAACCCTCCTCCCCTCTTTAATGCCTCTGTGTCTGTTCCTCTGTACTTCATTTGTATAACAAAATTATTTTTATCTTTTCCTAAGAGGTTTTGCTTTTTAAACTCAAATCATACTCAATTCTGCTCCAATCTTTCTTTTGGGCTACTCAGTTGCTGATGTTAATCTTAAACATAATGTAATTGACATTTCCATGTAAAAAAACATAAAAGAATTTGTCTGTGTTCCTTGAAACTGATCTTTGATATTGACTTTCTTTTATGTTAAATTTTCTATTGAGTTAGGATTTAGTTGAAAGTCCTGATAATCTACAATTTCATTGAATGTCCATTTTTTCCCCCCATTCAATATTTTGGATAATTTTGCTGAATATTTTTGGTTACAGGCCTAGTTTTTTGTTTGCTGGTATATGTGATTCTAGGATCTGCAGTCTTTTTATTATGGTTACTGATAAGTCCTGTACTGATTCTAATTGTAATGCCAGGGTATTTGCATTGTTTTTTTTTCTGTTTCTTACAAGATTGTTTTTTTTTTTTTTAACATTTCATATTGTATTATATTCTGTTTTATTATTTCTTGGTCTCATAGCTTCACTGGTTTCCCTTTGCCTGATTCTAATTTTCAGTTATTTTCATCTTTGACTTATTCTCTAGTTGGTTAATTTTTTTTTTCATAATCTTGTTTTTTTGGGTGGTTATTATTATTATTATTATTATTATTATTATTATTATTATTACTTCAAGGTCTCATTTAATTTTAAAGTTCCTTTTTGAGTTTTTCTATAAATTCTTTCTGGATAGGGAGAGCCATTTAATGTTACTCTTTGAGGTAGAAGAATCTTTTTTTTTTTTTTTTTTTTAAATTTCAGTACCCTCTACTGAAGATGAACCCCAGACTTCCCTATTCCCTTAGTAAGTTTCTATGGTTGGGCTCTTTTCTTTATTGGTTCATTTTCTTTTTCTTTTTTTTTTTTAATGAGAAGTATTAGTGTAAGCACCCCTAATCATTGGGAGGAGGGGGGGATGTTGGTGCCTCTATGCTTCACTTCGATTCCCCCTTCTGACTTGGAACCCCAAACCAAAAAGCTCTATCTTCCTGCAAGTGCTAGCCCTTCTAATTCTATATTCATTAGGTATGCTGATTCCTTTTCTTCCTGGGCTGTAACTCTGCAGCACAGATGTACCTAGTATTCCTTACTGGCCAAGGCTCCCTTAGTCTTCTTGGACTCAGAAAACCACCCTCCTTCTTCTCCCCCTCCAAACATAGACCAGGGGGTGAATTTCTGTGGTTCCTGCCGAGGCTCTAGGCAAACCCAGCTAGTTCCAAGGTCCCCCACTTGGTGTTTCTGAGGAGCTGAGCTATCCTGGAGGTATTTGTACTTTATAGTGGTTAATTCCTGGTTAATTCTTTGGATTTTCTTGGGTGTACTAGGAGGATCCCTGCTCTGCCCTGAATTAATTTTTTACCAGTATGTGTTTGTCCTGAGGTGCAAATTTTGTTTGTGGGAAAAATCTGGGGAACTTGAAATTTACTGGCCTTTATTTACTATCTTCGTAGAATTCCTCCTACCACATTATTTCCTATCTGTTACAGTAATGTAATATATTTAACCATTCTTTAATTATTAGACATATAGATTGTTTTTAAAGTTTTTTTTTGCTATTATAGAAAAATTATGAACATTTTTCTATAGATGAGGTTTTTTCCTTTTGTGTGTGTGTATGTGTGTGCGTGCACATACATATAGGTGGCATAAAGTCCTAATAGATCATTATTTTAACATTTGGATGTTTTATGAAATTATGCCAGATTGTTAGATCACAAACTCAGATGTTTTTACCATTGACATTAGTTTTGATGAAAAAGTTATCTCTATTAAGAAATGAATGTGAAATTTGAGAAATTGTGATTCACTTGGAAATCATTTCTTATTCCTTTTCTGACCTATCAGATGAATTCTCAGATCATAACTTTTAAAAAAAATATATATATATATGTATTATCATTTAACTCATTCTTTTGCAATAATCCTTCCTTCTCTTGCCCCCCATTCGCTTTTAAGCCCTACAGATAGGGACTGTGTGAGCATGCTGTCCATATCTAGATTTTATATGTTTCTATAGAGATTACAACAGATAGAACACTAGATGCTTAACAAATGTTTGTATGTATTCAGAGAGGAACAGGTCTCAATTCTTACCCTTGTTGAGCTTAACATTTTGATTTAGAATTTGTCCAGTTATCCATATTTGGTTTGAAAATAAATTGTTATCTTTCTAGGAATAGTGTCTTAGACTGAGCATGTTTTCATTAGCACACTGTCTGTTTATATCTAAGCAATGCCTGTTTCTGAGAGCAGTTTTCAGCTTCCTTCCACCTGCTTTTATTTCCTGTTCCTTAGCCATCTTCTCAGCAAATGTCTTGTTTCCTGGACAAGAGAATATTCATCTTTCATCTCATTTCATCTTTTTACTTCAAGCTTTCAATTACAGAATTCTGTTTAGGTGGTCCTGCAGAACTGAAGACCCACAATTTCAGGCTGATGTGCTTAGTCATTCTTTACTTTCCATTTCCCAGAAATTGGTACTGTCGATAAAGTGCTGGGTCAAGTCAGAAAATCAGAAAGAACTGAGTTTATTATTTCAGAGGGAAAATGTCAGTGCACCCATGTACACAGTCATAAAAGAAAAACAAATCCATATTCTACATGAAATAAGTCACATGTTTATTTGTATAGATCTATTCAACAAGAAATACATAGTTGAAACAGGTTAAAAAACATAATAAGCTTAGCTTCTAGCTAGCCCCATCACTTGTAGGCCCGCCCCCTCTGAGGTCTGATACCAGTGCATCTCTTAAAGCCTCTGTAAGAGGGACTCCATAAGGTGACCCCAAGATGGTGAAGTCAAGCCAGGAAGCTGCTCAAGCTCTCCCAGTTTCCCTTGAAAACTGCATAAAACTAAGCCTCTGAACAGAGTCTGATGGAATGAAACCACTCTTCAATTCAGGATAGACTGGAAGGACTTCAAGAAAGAAAAGCTAGTGAGGTGGTTTTAAACATACCAGATCAGCAACTAAGACCCTTGGTCCTGGCTTAGTAACAAAGTAAACTAGTGGGGCAACCTCAATTCAGAGGGCTAACTCTGCGAAATCAGGCTATTTCTGGAAAGAGCAGGTTAAAACTACCCCCTGCTCTGAGCAAAACACCAAACACAAGAGGCCTCTGTACTCAAAGCCAAGGGAAGCTTGGGACAGCACCCTCTTTACCCTAGGAGCAGAGTTCAACCATAAAAGTAAAAAATTAAAAAAGAGGGAATACAAAAAGAAAAAAGAAAATGAACAAGAAACAGAAAAGAACCTTGAACATAGAAAGCTACTATGAGTGACAGGAATGACTAAAACACCAACTCAGTTGAAGACAAAATGTCCACAGAGGAAATCTCAAACAGTGATATGAATTGGTCTCAAGTCCAAAGAGGCTTTTGGAAGTGCTCATAAAAGACTTTAAAAGGCAAATAAGAAAGCTAAAAGATAAAAAAATGAGAAAATAAATGAGAGACATGCAAGACAGAGTCAACAGCTTGGAAAAGGAAGGTAATTCCTTAAAAAATACAATTGAGCAAGTGCAAAAAATCTCCTTTGAAGAAAACCACACCTTGAAAAATAAAATCAATCAAATGGAAAAAGAGATACAAAAGCTAACTGTAATGTCCAGGCTAGCCTTCTGGAATCTGTGAGTCTGAGATGTAGCTCAAGCTCAAGCACGCACTCACTGGAGTGTGTCCAGTCTGCTTATTTCAAGTCCTTTCAGCCCTTATATACCTTAGTAAAATTACATCACTATAGCACACTGTGCATGTGTCAATTGTAGAACCATTACATCACCATACTAAGTATATGTAAACTAGAGAACCATTAACTCGTCAATCACACTGAGTAAACGTCTTGTTGTAAAGTATTCTTGTTTTAAGTACTTTTCCAGAGTTCTGGCCCTCTTCAGCTAACTGAAGAAAATCACACTTTAAAAACTTAGAATGGGGCAAATGGAAGCTGATGATGAGACATCAAGAATCAGTCAAACAAACTAAAAAGAATGAAAATATGAAAGAAAATGTAAAATACCTCATTGGAAAAATAAGCTGACCTGGAAAAATAGATCCAGGAGAGACAATTTAAAAATCATTGGACTACTTGCAGGCCATGACTAAAAAAAGAGAGTGCATAGCTCTTTTTGACAGATCATCAAGGAAAACTGCTCTCTGATATTCTAGAAACAGAGGGGGAATGAGTCACTGAAAGAATCCATCCATCACCTCCAGAAAGAGATCCCACAATGGAAAAAAAAAAGCAATTCAAGTATCAAGGAACAACAATCAGGATTACCTAAGATCTGGTAGCATTTACAATAAAAGATTGGAGGGCTTGTAACCAGAAGGCAAAGGACTTGAGGTTACAACTAAGAATTAACTATCCCGCTAGACTGAGGATCATCTTTTAGGGAGGAGATAAGAACTTCAATGAAGTAAGAAACTTTCAATTGTCTTTATTTATTATTAAAGTTTTTTATTTTCAAAATATATACATGGATAATTTTTGTCATTCACCCCTACAAAACCCTGTGTTCTAATTTTGTTCCTTCGTTTCCCCCCATCCCCTCTCTCAATTGGCAAGTGGTCCAATATATTGTTGAACATGTGTATTTTCTCTGTACATATTTCTATAAATATCATGCTACTCCAGAAAAATCAGATTAAAAAGAAAAAAAGAAAGAAAGAAAAAAAAATGCAAGCAAACAACAAAAAGAGTAAGAATACTAGATTGTGATTCACATTCAGTTTCCATTGTCATCTCTCTGGGTGCAGATGACTTTCTTCATCACAAGACCATTGGAACTGGTCTGAATCACCTCATCATTGACGAAAGCCATGTCCATCAGAATTGATCATCGTATAATCTTATTGCTGTGTATAATGAATGATCTCCTGGTTCTGCTCATTTCACTTAGCATCAGTTCATATAAGTCTCTCCAGGCTTCTCTGAAATCATCCTGCTGCTCATTTCTTATACAATAATAATATTCCATAACATTCATATGCCATAACTTGTTTAGCCATTTTTCAACCGATAGGCATTTACTCAGTTTCCAGTTTTTTGCCACTACAAAAAAGGCTGCCACAAACATTTTTGCACATGTGGTACCTTTCTCTCCTTTATGATCTCTTTAGAATACAAGCCCAGTAGAAACACTGCTGGATCAAAGGGTATACACAGTTTGATAGCCCTTTGGGCATAGTTCATTTATTTTTATTGAAGAAACCAAAACAACAGAAAATTTATCTTCAAACAACAGTGTTCAAGAGAAATATAAAAAGGTAACAGAAGGAAAATCTATATTATTTAAAAGTTAAACTGTTTGCATTCCTAGTTGGGAAAAAAACGATATCTGTAACTCTTGAGAATTGTATTTGTTATTGGGGCAATTGGAGAGGGTATCACATGGATGGGGAGGGTATGGTTAAGAATGGACTCTGATGTGATATCAAAGAAAAAGACATTAAGTGGTGGAGAGGAGGAAAGGGAAAGTATTAATGGGACAAATTAGATGGCATGAAGAGGCACAAAAGACCTATTACAATAGAGGGAATGAAAGGAGGGGAGGAATGAGCATTGTCTGAAACTTAATCTGATCAGTTTTGGCTCAAAGAGGGAATAACTCAATCTTCAATTGGGTATAGAAATTTATCTTACCCTATAAAATGTAGGAGAAGAAAGGGGAAAGAAAAGGGAGGTGCTAGATAGAAGGGAGGGAAGGAACACTAGAAGAAAAAGGGGTAAAAGAAGGAAAGAGGTAATAGAAGAGAGGGCATATAGAGGATAGTGCAGTTTAAAAATAAAACACTACTAAAGGGGGGGATAGGGTGGAAAGAGAGAACAAAAGTATATATGGGAAAGAAAATAGAAATGGAGGTAAATACAGAGCTGATAATCATAACTGTTAATGTGAATGATATGAACTCTCCCAATAAATGAAAGTGAACAGCAGAGTGGATTAAAAACAGAATCCCTACAATATGTTGTTTATAAGAAACACATTTGAAATAGAGAGATACATACAAAGTAAAGGTAAAAGGCTGGAGCAGGATTTATTATGCTTCAGCTGAAGCAAAAAAAGCAAGGGTCAATTCTGATCTCAGATAAAGCAAAAGTAAAAATAAATCTAATCAAAAGAGATAAGGAAAGAAACTACATCTTATTAAAGGGTACCATAAACAATGAAGTAGTAATGCTATAGATGTATATGCAAGAAGTGGTAGCGCATCCACTTAGATATTAAGCCAGTTACAGAAAGAAATAAACAGCAAAATTATATTAATGGGGGATCTCAATCTTCTCTTCTCAAGAGTCAGACAAATCTAACCACAAAATAAAGAAGAAAGAAAGTAGGGAGATTAATAGAATCCTAGAATACCTATATATGATAGATCTCTGGAGAAGATTGAATAGGGATGGAAGAATACACCTTTTTCTCCCAGTACATGGCATCTACACAAAAATTGATCATGTATAAGGGAATTAAAAACCTCATAATCTAATGCAGAAAAATAAAAATAGTAAATAAAATAGTAAATGCTTTCTTTTCAGACCATGATGCAACAAAAATTATATTCAATAGAGAGCCAGGGAAAGATATACTAAAAACCAATTGGAAGTTAAATAATTTGATTCTAAATAATGAGTGGGTCAAACAACAGATCACAGAAATTCATAATTTCATCCAAGAGAATGACAATATGAAACAACATACAAAATCTGTGGGATGTAGTCAAAGTGGTTCTTAGGGGAAATTTTATATCTCTAAATAGCTACATGAATAAAATAGAGAAAGAGGAGATCAGTGAATTTTGGGGATGCAACTAATAGACCTAGAAAAAGAACAAATTAAAAACTTCCAATTAAATACCAAATTAGACATTGAAACTCAAAGGAGAGATTAATAAAATTGAAACTAAGGAAACGATTGATCTAATTAATAAAAATAAGAGTTGTTTTTTTTTTTTTTTGGGGGGGGAGAAAGAACCAGAAAATAGATAAATCTTTAGTTAATTTCATTAGAAAAAAGAAAGAAAAAATGAAATTTCCAGCATCAGAAATGAAAAAGGTGAACTTGACCACCTCAGTGAAATGCCAGCAAGTCTGTCAATCTAACCAAAATGATGAATATTTACAAAAATATAAATTGCCCAGATTTAGAAGAGGAAATAAATTACTTAAAATAGTCCTATTTTAGAAAAAGAAATTGAACAAGCCATCAGTGAACTCCATAAGAAACCAATCTCCAGGACTAAATGGATTTACAAATTCCTTCTATGTTGGGACCCTGGATCTCTTAGAATGAGCTGGAGTCAAGATAATTAAAAGTTTTTATTCTTGGTCTTTTGTGGTCCGGTCAGGGGATTAGATCTAGCAATCTCCACACCTACTTCCTCTCTCTCCACCTCCAGGAGAATGAATCGATCTCCTCCTCTTACTCCACCCACTCATGTCACTTCCCCTTCTTTTTCCACACCCACCGATCCAGCCAGCACAGAATAGTTGGGGAGGGTCATCTTTCAAATATGTTAATAGAGAATTGTCCAATTGGCAATTAGTCTTACGGGCTCCATTATCCAAGTGCATTTGCTCACTCCTAGCTTCTCTGACACAAATATGGTATCAATACCTAAACCAGGAAGAGGCAAAACAAAGACTGAAATTTATATAAGTAACAAAACCAACAGAAATCATATGATCTCATTAGATGCAGAAAAAGCTTTTTGATAAAATACAGCAATTTCTATTAAAAACATTAGAGAGCATAGGGATAAAGGGAGTTTTCCTCAAAATAATAAGCAATATCTGAAACCAACAGCCTGCTTTTGTAATGGAAAGAATCTGGATTCGTTCCCAATAAGAAACAAGGATTTCCATTATCACCACTATTATTCAATATTGTACTAGAAAAGAAAAATAAATTTAAGATGATATGATATATTTAGAGAATCCTAGAAAACCATCCAAAAAACTCCTTGAAACAATGAACAGCTTTAGCAAAGTTGCAAGATAAAAAATAATCCCACAGAAATCATTAGCATTTCTGTAATATTACTGACAAAGCTGAGCAGCAACAGATAAATTCCATTTAAAAATAAGTAGACAAAATAAAATATTTGGAAGTCTACCTGCCAAGATAAATTGAGGAACTACATGAACACAATTATAAAACACTTCACACAAATAAAGTCAGATCTAAACAATTGGAAAAATATTAATTGCTCATGAATAGTCTGAGCTAATACAATAAAAATGACAATTGTACCTAAATTGGTCTACTTGTTTACTACCATACCACTCAAACTGCCAAAAAAATTATTTATAGAGCTAGAAAAAGTAACAAAATTCTTCTGGAAATACAAAAGGTCAAAAATATCAAGAAAATTAATAAAAATACAAAGGATATTAAATTCTATAAACTGTATTACAACTATATTATAAAACTTAAAACTATATTATAAAACAGCAGTCATTAAAACCATTTAGTACTGTCTAAGAAATGATCGTGGATCAGTGGAATCCATTAGATATACATAACACAATAATCAGTGACTCTAGTAATCTCGCATTTGATAAAACCCCAAATTCTAACTTCTGGGATAATAATTCACTATTTCACAAAAATTATTGGGAAAAATGGAAAATAATGTGAGGAACTTAGCAGAGACCTATTTTTCACACTCCATACCAAAATAAGGTCAAAATGTGTGCATGTTTGACAAAAAGGGTGATACTAAAAGCATATTAGGAGAGCAAGGGATAATTTATTTAATAGTTATTTGGAGAAGGAAGGAATTTATTACCAAATAAGAACTAGAGAACATTATGTAATGCAAAATGGACAACTTTGATTACATTACATAAAATTTGTAATTTTGCACAAAACCAACATAAACAAGATTAAAAGTGAAGAAGAAAGATGGGGGAAATTTTTTAAACTAGTATTTCTGATAAAATTTCATGTCTAAATATATAAAGAACTGTGTCAAATTTATGAGTACAATTCATTCTCCAATTGACAAATGGTCAAAAGACATGAAGAGATAATTTTCAAATGAAGAAATTAAAGCCATTTATAATCTTGAAAAAATGCTCTAAATCAGTATTGATTAGAGAAATGCATATTAAAAGAACTCTGAGGTACCAACTCACACCTCTCAAATTGGCTAAGATGACAGGAAAAGATAATGTTGTGGGGATGTGGGAAAACTAGGGCACTAACCCATTGCTTTTGGAGTGGTGAACTGATCCAATCATTCTGGAGAGTAATTTGGAGCTATGCCCAAAGAGCTATCAAACTGTACATACCTTTTGACTCGGCAATGCCAATATTGGTTTTGTATCTCAAGGAAATCATAAATGAGGGGAAAGGAGTCATATGCATAAATTTTTGTAGCAGCTCTTTTTGTGGTAGCAAAGAATTGGAAAATGAGTAGATGCCTATCATTTGGGGAATAGTTGAATAAGTTGTGGTATTTGAAGTTATCTTCAATTATTATTGGAATATTATTATTATTATTATTATTATTATTATTATTATTATTATTATTATATTGGAATATATTATTCTATAAAAAATGATGAACAAGCTGATTTTAGAAAGGCCTAGAAAGATTTACATGAACTGATTCTGGGTGAAACATTAGTAGAACCAGGAGTACATTGTACACAGTAACAGCAAGATTGTTTGATGATCAACTATGAAAGACTAGGTTCTTCTCAGTAATTCAGTGATCCAAGGCAATTCCAAGAAACTTGGATAGAAAATGCCTTCTGCCTCCAGAAAAAGAATTGTGGAGATTGAATGTAAATTAACACATGCTATGTTCACTTTTTTCTGTTTTGTTTTTTGTTTTTTCTCTCCTGTGGTTTTTCCATTTTGTTTTGATTTTCCTTTCCTAAATTGGTTCATAAAGAAATGTGTATTAAAAAGTCAATATACATGTATAACCAGAAAAAAAAAATCAAACAATAAAACAAAGACCCTTAAAAAAAGGGGGGGGGCACATAAAGTTGCTTGAGCAGTTCTTGTTTTGCAGTAAAGTCCTGCAATCAAATACTGTCCGGGGTAGAAGAAAATCTGCCATTTGAGGGAGACCTGAGCCATTTTCTCAGTTTGTTCCCTCTTTGAGGGAACAAAAACTTCAAGCCCCTAGTGACTGTCCCATGAGTCAGAATTAGAAAAGTCATTTAGAACATTATCTAAAAGTAGTCCATGCTTTCTATGAATAAGTTGTTTAAATTTAAGAAATTACTATATTGGAGAGATGTTTTCTTTTGTAGGGTGGTTCTGATTTGCTACTGACTTAGATTCTAGAAGATGGAGTATCTGGTCTTGATAATTGGGGTATGATGGTGAAGCTTTTATTTAGCAGGAGCAAGCTCTTCTTATCCTGAGATATGGGACAGGACCAATGGATGTTGGAGCCAGTTGAACAGAGCTGATTTAAAATTTTTATTGTGACCATTTGTACCCTAGGGATTGGTAAAAGCTACAAAATGAAGGCTTTTTTTTTTTTTTTATTGTAGTCTACACTTAAAGAAAATAATAGAAAAATTATAGGTTAAACTTAAAAGTGTGTCTTGCATATTTTATTTTTTCTAGCAAAGTAATTGGTTGTTAAATATTTACCAGTGTCCCTGGACATGAAAATCCTTATTGGGCAAAACTAGATCTCCAACCATCAGTTCCTTCTCCTGGCACAGTCTCAAGGCCCTTTATCTTTTTTTTTTTTTCAGGTTCTTGATGTTCTTCCTAAAATGTGAGATCCACTCTAGCACAATATTCTAGATGTAGTCTGATAAAAACAAAATAGAGATTCACTTTTCACACTGCTCCTCACTCAGTGCAGTGTTTAAGAAATAAAAGGCCCCAAACTTTTAGCAGTAAATCCCAGATACTCCCTATTACTTTTATGATCAAATATAAAATACCGAGTTTGGTATTCAGAGTCTTTGGTAACCTGCCTTGCTCTTCAGCCCCCTTACTTTTCCTGTCTTATACTCACATCCCCTTTATTTACTTTCTACAGAAAGGAGAGGAGGGCCTGGGATAGACCATGAGAAAATACCTTACCATTAGGCAATATGGTATAGATGATGATTCTGCAAAAGAGTTTGAGAAGGAACAGTTGTACAGGTGGGAGTATTCATAGAAGAAAAAAGTATCTAGAATTGAGAAGAGACTTGTGTATCTGGCAATTAAGTGTTACTTGGTAATTTTGGAGAGAGAAATTTCAGAAGAATGCTGAGTTGACAAAAGCAATGAGAAGAGAAATCTTTCTAGAAGTTTGGCTATGAAAATGAGAAAGGCCACAACTAGGTTAAGATCAGTGTGAATAATTAATCTTGAGAAGTGGTGGTTTTGTTTTAATTTTGCAGTATTTGAAGTTATTTTATCTTTGTTCATTCTTTCAGTCATATCTGTGATACGATTTGGGGTTTTCTGGCAAAGATATTGGAATGATTTGCCATTTCTTTCTGCAACTTATTTTACAAATGAGCAATCAGGGTTAATTGACTTGCCCAGGGTCAGACAAGTAAGTGTCTGAGGCCAGATTTGATCTAAGCAAAAAGAGTCTTCCTGATTCCATACCCATTGCTATATCCAGTGATATATATTAAATATGACTTTAGTTATTTTCTTCAAAATATTAGATTTTCCTATTGGCTAAAATGACAGAAAAGGAAAATGAGAAATGCTGAAGGGGATGTGGAAAAATAGGGGCATTAATGCATTGTTAGTGGAGAACCAGTTAGTCCAACAATTTGGAACTGTGCCCAAAAGACTATAAAACTACGCATAATCTTTAACCTAGCAATACCAATATTAGGTCTGTATCCCAGAGAGATTACAAAAAGAAAAAAAAAGGATTGTTCAAAAATCCTTTTGTGATGGCAAAGTATTGGAAATTGAAGGGATGCCTATCAACTGGGGAATGTTATATCATTGTGATGGAATTGTGCTATAAGAAATGATAAGCAAGATGGTTTCTGAGGCTCCTAGCTTATGTGCTCTGTACTGAATATAAACCAATCATTATATCACTAGGAAACCATTATTTGTTGTAAGATTAAATCAGTCATGCTTAGAGAACTATTAATCACCATGTCTCATCAATTCACTGACTTAACACCTTGTAAGAATCCTTGTTTCAGCTGGAAGTTGAATGGATGTCCATCAATTGGAGAATGGTTGGGTAAATTATGGTATATGAAGATTATGGAATACTATTGCTCTGTAAGAAATGACCAGCAGGAGGAATACAGAGAGGCTTGGAGAGACTTACATCAACAGATGCTGAGCGAAATGAATAGAACCAGAAGATCGCTGTACACTTCAATGCTGTATGAAGATATATTCTGATGGAAGTGGATATCTTCAACATAAAGAAGATCCAACCCACTTCCAGTTGATCAATGATGGACAGAAATAACTACACCCAGAGAAGAAACACTGGGAAGTGAATGTAAATTGTTAGCACTACTGTCTATCTACCCAGGTTACTTATACCTTCGGAATCTAATACTTAATGTGCAACAAGAAAATGGTATTTACACACATATATTGTATCTAGGTTTTATTGTAACACATGTAAAATGTATGGGATTGCCTGTCATCGGGGGGAGGGAATGGAGGGAGGGGGGGATAATTTGGAAAAATGAATACAAGGGATAATATTATAAAAAAAATTACTCAAGAATCCTTGTTTCAGGTTCAGAGTTCTGGCCCATAACAATGTTAGAATTGAAATGAAGATGAAGAATAGGAAGGGTAAAGCATAGGAAGAAGTAAAATGATAGTAGGCTATGATTCAATAAAGGAATTTCAGAGTTTTTAATAAATTTTTATTGATCTTTTTTTTTACATTGCCTACATTTATGCTAATCCTATCTCTCCATCTTTCAGACAGCTTTCTCTAATAAGAAAGGTTATTATTTAAAATTTTCCCCACTACTATTTTAGTTTTCCAAATACTTATATAGTTTTCAACATTCATTTTTGTGAGACTTTTCCACATTTTTCCCCTTTCCCAAGTCAGTAAGCAATCTGATATGTTCCAGATTTTTCTTCTCCTCCTCCTTTCTCCAGATCAGCAAGCAATCTAATGTAGGTTAAATGTGTGCAAACCTTTTAAACAGACTGTGCTACCAGATATGATGAATACTCAAAAAACATAGAAAGATCTGTGTGAACTGATGCATAGTGAAGTAAGCAGAATCACAAGAACAATATACAGACACTTCCAAACTAAAAAGTTTGTGGAGATGCGAAGTCTACAGATGTTGCATATTGAATATGTATTTGAACTTTTTCAGCATAATTGATCAGTTATGCTGATCCCCTCTCCTCCCAAAATATTATTATATGGGATAGATCTTTTGGAGGGGGAGATATTCTTGGCATAACTATGGTGATTTTTATAGAAGCATCAGTAAGAGCTAATTAAAATAAATAAATTTTAAAAAAGAAAGATGAGAAGAAAAAATTTAACAAAACAGAATTAGCGAATTGAAAAAAAAAAATCTGACATTATCTGCATTGTTCCATACATTTGAACTACCACAAAGAAGGAGGCTGAGCTTGTTCTTTTATAGTTTTACATCATTCAGTTTGTTTATTTTGTGGTTTGTTTTTTTCTATTTACATTGTTGTAATTCTTGTATATATTGTGTGATTGGTTGATTACTTTTGTTTCAGTTCATTCATATAAGTCTTTTCATGCTTTTCTGCATTTATCTAAAGATCATTCTTGGAGAGATAAAGACAGCATCACAGATGTTGTGAATTGATCTATTATTCAAATAAAGTGATTGAAATGCTCATTTTTTTTTTTTAGAGAGATTCCATTGGTTGGCATACTTCTCAAGAAAGTTTATTGACAAAAAGAGAGGTTGTATGTAAACAGTGTATGCAAAGCACCACTTTTTTGCAGTAGTGAAGAATTAGAAACAAAGCAGATACTTGTTAGTGAGGAAATGGGCAAACAAAATTTTTTGTGATATATAGATATACTGTACTATTACTGTGGTTTAAGAATTTATTTTGAGTTTTTAATTGTTGAAATGAGACATTTGTGGATGATAGATCAAGAACATGTGTCCTTGTGTCACAGAAATAGAAGGGAAAAGGAGAATCTTGGGAGTTGAAGAGATTAGGAAATTAGGAGGTTTGAGGATACTATGGCAGCATTTATGTTAAAATTTCTTAGTATAAGATTAGGATCTGATAGACTCATCTTTAGTCATGAGATGCATCTGTAGCTGATCTTTATTTTGGCTTGTAATGCCGGAGAAACCGAGGCAAGATAGAGATTAGAGAGTTTTTAATAATTTATTTGAAAGGAAGAGATCGTGCTAGGGTCATATTGCCCCCAGGACTGAGTCCAAAGCATCCAATAACCAATGTGACTTCTCAATGACATATATATGCAGGTGGCTCAGCTACAGGAGTAGACTGAGGCAGGGAGGAGTCAGAGCACTGAGAGGGGAAATGGACTATCAATCCAGTTCTGATAAGGTGGGGGGAGGCATGGGACATTCTGATAAATTGGGTTTACAGAATGGGGAGAGGCACTGGACATTCTGATAAATTGGGGAGAGATAATGATATCTAAGATAGAAAGTATTTCTCCTTATCTGGATCATCATGATTAGGAGGAAGGGGTGATGATTGAGCAGAACAATTAGGAACTGAGGCAGAACAATTCAGGGAAAGGAGGCAGGCTAATTTAGGGAAACTGAGTCAGGACAATTAGGGAAATTGAGTCAGGACAATAAAAGGGAACTGTGGTGATGAGGTTTAGGTTTTGGGGTTGCCTTTCATAGGGAACCAAATAATAACGTCTAGATTTAGGGACCCAAAATGAGATTAGGGTTTCTGGTGGTCAGAGAGTTAGATGGTGAGGTCTAGTGGCAGGTTTGGGGTTCAGGGAACCAAATGGAGAGGTTTGGCTTCCCTGTACTCCTTTGGGATTCGTCCAGAGGGTAGGAAGTTTTGGGGAACCTCCTTTGGTGGCACAGAGATTCTCTGTAAAGGAATTTACAAACCTGAAAAACTAGATTGATAAAAGAGGTTTATTATGGGGATTGGGAAGTAAGGTCGGAAATCTGACAGAGAGGCATAAAGTCATATAGGGAAAAAAGTGAGGATAAAGAGAGGGTAGCACTGGAAAAGAATATTATTCCAGTGGGCAGAGGCTTCCTTGGCATAGCATGGCATAGCATAGCATGTTTAGAACCTCTGCAAAGAAACAAATTTTTAATTGCCATTTTTATAAGGAGGTCTTTGGCTGCAAGCTGGGGTTTCAGCTTGAGCTGAATTTGAATAAAATTGAATGAGTTTCTTTAATTGAATATAGGGTTGGAATTCTTTTAGCTCAGGTCTGAACCAAGTAACTAGATAACAGAATGAAGCTATTTATCTTGTTTCCCCCTGCAGGGTCTCTCATTGAGTCAGAATTGAAGATTTTCTTCAAGGAGTTTTAGAGTTTCAGGGTCAGTTCTTCATTAGCACAACAGGCTCAGCCACTTCATTAGTACTGGAGCTACTTGTAGTTGGCCTCCACTCTTGCCCAGTAGTGTATTGAATTCCTTTCAACCTGACCAGTTCATTTTCTGATGTCACCTTTTTTATCATTTTAATATTGTCTTGGACTTTTCTTGGCAAAGTACTGGAATAATTTGCCATTTCCTTCTTCATTGGGTCACCTTTTGTTTGAATTCTCATGTCATTAGGAGAGGCCCAGTGATGAGGGAAAGGAAAGAGGGAACCTATTTGCTGGTGCAAAGATAGTAAGATGCCATGAGGCGCAGTGTCTCCTGTAAGTGAATTTACAGGCCCAAAAACCTAGATTGATAAATAAAAGGTTTATTGTAGGAATTTGGAAGTAAAGTTCAGTTAGAAAGATGCCAGTGCCAGAGGTGGTCGCTGGGCGTGCAGGAACCCTTACATGACCGGAAGGATACCATGTGTTGGGGGGGGGGGGGCTCCTGCAAAGAGAGAGCTCCAGTTTGGCCCTTTTATACCTAAAAGGAGATGGGCGGTACCCCAAGTTCTTGGCGGGCTTTTCAATCAATGATCAGGTGGGGGCTGGGGGAAGCTGAGCAGATAGTGGGGGCTGGGCCCGGATATTCAAAAGGGTGTTTTTGACCAGGATTTGTGAATCAAGGTCAGCCATGGGTGTTGGGGAATCAGAAAGGAATCTTAAAGGGACCTCAACCCCTATCACCAGGATCTCAGTAAGTGCAAGAAGTGGAAGGAATGGAGGGGAAATCTAAAAGGAAGGGAAATTTGTTATTTATGGAAATGGAAGTTTCAAAAGGCATAGTGAAAAATGGTGGGCAGTATTGCAGCAAGGCATGGGAGGAGTAGGATTGATGTTAACAGGATGAGAAAATAAGAGGTGGAAGTTGGACTAAGGGGACTGGTTTAGCTAAAGATTCAATTTCATAGGGATTGGGAGAGAAAGAGGTGGTATGTTTTGTTAGCTCTAAAGACAGAGTATCTTCTTAGCTGGTTATGGAAAACTGTCCAACATCAGTGCTCGGGTCCTTAACATTTGCTAGGTAGTTTTATTGGGGGAGAGAGGAGGGAAGGGGGCCTGAAGAAATGAATTGTATCAATTTGCATGTGGGGCAGTTTTAATTGTGTTAAGGAACAAGTTAGTACATTTGGTTCATCTTTCTTTAAATGAATAGATGGACTTTGACAAAACCACTTAGGAATCCTTAAAAAAACAGAAAACAACAACAGAGAAACCACTTCAGAGTCAATTGATGTCACTTGGACTAAAATTGAACAACCTTTTGCTCCAATGAGACCTAGTTAAACTATTTTCTCTTTAAAAGTTACTAATGCTCTCTTAATGTTTGTCTAAAGCCCCTTTCTGTTGAGTTTGTTTTGCATCATTTACACCAAATTAGAGGTAATTTGATAAGCTTTTTTTTTTTTTTTTTTTTTTTTTAAAGCTATTGACATTTTGGGGTTTTTTTGTGCTTAAATTAACTTAAAAATAAATTGGGTTAATTTATTCATTAAGACTTAGGTTCATATATGAAAGTGATCAGGTTCCCATATATAGATCGTGCCTTGAAATGTGAAGAGAAGTACATTTTCTTATCTCTTCCTTAAGTGTCAAGCCTGGTCATTACACAGTTTCTTTTGTAGCTGGTGCTCTTTACATTAGTTGCAGTCATTGCTTTTATTGCATTGATTAATGTTCAATTCATTTTATGTTGATTCATTTAAATCTTTTTATATTATCTCTGAATTCTTATGATGCAGTAATATTCCATAGTTTGGATATCTGCTTTGATTCAAGCTAACACAAAAAATGCTGTTATGAGTATTTAGGTGTTTGTGGGAGTTTTCAGTCTTTTAATTCCTTGTGGCATACTAATGGTAGGATCTCTGTGCTAAGGGATGGATATTTTAATCATTTTTAACATAATTCCAAGTTGATTTTCTCTGTTCATTATTTAGTAACTATTTCTGGATAAGTTATAATTCTTCAAGCCTATTTTATTTATATGTGAAATAAGGATAATTTCACTTATGTTTTTGTAAATATATTTTTGAAACCATAAATTTAAAATAAAGTCAAATAAAACTTGAACTCAAACCATATTAAACCATGAATAACTTTAATTAGGAGAAGAAAGCTTCAATTTTTTTTTAATTGAAAGAAAATTGGCATCTAAAAGAACCTATTTCGTAAAATTCATATATTTCGTAGAATTAATGGTTATAATTTATGGATTACAGGAATAAATTGATCTTTTTTGCTTGTTTTTACAGAGAATGCTGAATCTGTTGACCTTAAACAATTTTTTGACCAACATTTTTCACACATATATTATGTGTTCTTTGAAAATTTTGTGACTATTGAAGTTAGCCTTAAACAGAAAGGTAAGATTATTTTTTTTTAATTCCCCTAGACTTTTTTTTATTATCCATTTGAAATGCTTATAAAATTTGTCTCTGAGATGTATAGTTTTGAGATGAAGTGACTTATTTTTCAGCTATCTTTCTTATTCAATTATCACTTGTGACCAGGGACATGCATCTGTGAAACAGGCAGCAGCTAGTATGGTAGCATTATCATATCTTCATCAGAATATTCACTTTTCTCATTGCTGATCTTACTTGCTACCTTCTTTGTCTCACTCTCCGTTCTACCACTTTAATATTTAGGGATGACTTTAAAAAATTATTCAATGATTTTCATTGTTCCTTTAGAAAATATAATGTGGTAGAAGGAGAGAAACATTTTCTAGAACTACACTAAATAGAGCTTCAGGTTTTTTTTTTTTTTTTTTTTTTTTTGCAGAATCAGTAAAAAACATGTTTGTTTTTTAAATAATAAATGCTTACAGAAATAGAAATTTACCAATTGTATATTTTTCATTGAATAATTTCCTAAATGTTGGTTATATTTCAGTTCTCTTTCTTTGATTATATTTTAGGTCACAAGTCTCAGAGGGAAGAATTAGATGGTATACTTTTTATTTTTGAAGTAAGTACCTATACACTATTTAACTAACAAACATATCATTTGTTTCAGACATTTGGGGTATATAAATTTAGGTAAAATTACATTTTGATAATATGCTAAAATTGCTTCATTATATCTGAGCCATGATGAAAATGAAAGCTGTTTGCTATAGAGTGGTTTGTCTTTTTTAAAATAAAGAATTTGTGCAAAGCCAATTCCATATGCAAATATTAGCTAATTAGGGTTTTTGAGTTGGCCATGTAAAAGGAAATTGTTTTTAAATTCCATAATTTCATACTATATATCTGTATAAGACACTTATAAAAATATTTTAGATGTCATAGAATTTTATAGCTAAAGAATATTTTTTTCAAATGTGTTAGTGAATTGGGAACTTAAACTGTTTTGGCTGTGTTACAAATAATGGGAGTCTGTCTGTGAACTTCATTTTCATAGGAACTTCATTATGGATTTTGTCCACTCAGCTACTCAGTATTGTCTATTGAAACCTAAGAATCCTATTTATCTTGTGCTAATGCCTGTGATAATACCTTGCACAGATGCCTGTTATTGTTATCATTAATGTCCTTGCCCTGCATTTCTTTTCTTTTGCACATTATGAAGTACTGCTACAGCTTCTGCTCAAACTTTGCCTTTTCCCCTAAGACCATCTTCAGACCATCTGGTGTTTCATGAACTATCCTTTAATTAAAATGATATATTGGACTTCAACTTCATCTTTTTAGTTTCCTTTGAGGTGAATACCCTTTCGTGGGATGTTAAAGGAGTAGGGAATGAAAGAGGGAAGAACAAAAATTCCATCATAGTCAGGAACTTTCCATTGCCATGGTTAAATGGTCAGGGACTTGGAGAACCATCTCTTTTGTGGGCTTTCTCATTTAAACACTTTGTTATATTTACATATATTTGTTACAACTTGTCATTAAAAACAAGATTTGAAACAACTCTTTGCCAGGAAATGAGAAGAGCCTCCTTATTATATGGAACTGGACATTGTAATCATATTTATTAAAAATGAGATTCTAACTATATTTTTCACATTTGCCTATATGTGTGCTCAGAAGTAGAAATTAATATCTGTTCTTAAAACTAAAAATCTGAAGAAATAGGAGAGACTTCACTTTTATCTTTAGCAATTTCTTTTGTCTCACTGCTTCACTATTATATATAAATTGGTAATAAAGGCTTAATAATTCTGAGCACATAAATTCATTAATATTTGTTTCTGAAACAGAAGCAGGAATACATATTTTCCCCAATAATTGCCTGCTCTTAACTATCTGAAGAACAAAATAGGAACATTCTGATCTGTCTCAGAAAATGAGAAAGACCAAGTAGAAAGCTAAGACAAAATCTTTTTTTTTTTTTTTTTTTTTTTTCCCTGAGGCTGAGGTTAAGTGACTTGCTCAGGGTCACATAGCTAGGAAGTGTTAAGTGTCTGAGACCAGATTTGAACTTGGGTCCTCCTGAATTCAGGGCTGGTGCTCTATCCACTGTGCCACCTAACTGCCCCTAAGACAAAATCTTGAAGGAACTTTGTAATGCTGGAAAAACTGAGGCAAAATAGAGATTAGAGAGTATTTAATCATTTATTAAATGAGAGAGATTTACTGAGACCACATGGATCCATGGTTTGGTCCCAGGGCTGAATGGAGATGATAGTCTCCAAGAATTCAGCAAACAATGTGAGTTCTCAATGACCTATATACAAAATGGCTCAATCTCAGGGGGTATACTGAGGCAGGGGCAGAGTCAGGTACTAAGAATGGGAACTGGACTCTGACTGTGTGGGGTGAGCCTCCTGAGAGGGATGACATAATAGGGGGAGACATCTATGCTTAAGGCATCTTGATAAGACAATATCTGACATTCCAATAGCTTGGGATGGGGAGAGGCATTCTGATATTCTAAAACATAAGATATTTTATCCTTATCAAATATTCTGATTAAGAGGGAGGGGAGCTTTTGCTGAACCGAGCTTTGAGCTGATAATTATAAACTGAATTAAAACAATTAGAGAAACTGAGTCAGTACTGGGTCAGGATAATTAGGGAAACTGAGTCAGGACAATAAAATAATAAAAATAAATAATAAAAAATAGAAAAATAAAAGAGAACTGTGGCAACACTTGAGAAGGGGTAAAAACTAATTTGAGAAGGCATACAAAGCAAGCACTAGTGAGCAGTTGATCCTGTGTAGGGACAGCTTTTATAGTTTTAGATGGTAGAGGCTTTTATATGAAAAGTATTAGAACAACTTGTTTAACTTTTTTCTTTTAGTCATAGCTGAAACCAGCCACTACTGTTAAAAAGTATTGTGGCACCTTTTCTGATATCCAAACCTAAAGGGAAATTTGAAATGAGGAAGTTGATTTATAAGATATATAGGAAAAAAAAACACCATACATCTTATAGAAATAAGTTAATTGTCTTTAGAAAATGGATGATGATCTTTTACATATTTATCTTTATCCCATATGTGCAGAAGATTTTTGAAATATTTGAGTGATAACCAATAAATCTTTCAAGGTTATCTTTTTAATCACAAATGTTTTCCTTTTCCTGTGTATACTATGTAATATATACAGTGTCCATAGATATGTAATTACTTCAAAGTACATTGTTTACCAAAAATGGACTGATTTTTTTTTTTTTTTTTTTTTAAGAAAATGGTTTGTATAACCTTTTTATTCCTTGGGAATATCATTAGTCTTTTATCTTAATTTTTCTCATTTGTAATTAGGATGATACTATTTTCCTTCTGCTCTAAATTCATGTTATGAAAAAAAAAAAAAAGTAAGACAATGTTTACTGCACTACCCCATCATATTGTCATGCTCTTAATGTCATCAAATTTAACTATATAGACTTCCCTAGAATCATAGTTCCCTTAGAAAATGGTTTATTAGAATGTGTCTTCTCTCCCTTCCTTTATTTTTCCTTTTCCATAATATATGTTGCTTGGCTAAACAGAACAAGTTGGGCATTCTGGGCAAATCATGAACCCAAGCTTGCCTGAAAAGTTTTATGGATTTTTGTAAATATCTGGTCCCATAATCTTATTTTTGCTTTACTTTTTCCTTTAATCTCTCTCTCTTTTTTTTTTCATTTCTTTTTATAAAAAGATTTAAAAAAAATTAAAAACAGAATAAGAAAACAGAAAAGCAGAAAAGGAATGCCAAGCAAAATAAAACAAAATAAAAGATAGCATTGTCATATGCCTAGCAGAACATTGGGGAGGATTCAAAATATAGAACTGCAAATGGTCAGTTCAAGAAAGTATGTATATGTGTGTGTGTGTATATATATGTATATACATATATATGTATATACATATATATACACACATTTATATATGTATATATGTAAATAAGAAGAAATTATATTCATAAGCATTCATCTTTTCTTTATTATATATTGTTCTTTTGTTTTCTGCTGTGTTCCTTTTAAAATTTTATCCTTTTTTCCCCTTTTATCCCCGCCCCAAGCAAGCTATAGTTAAGCAAAGGTAAATTTATGTATACATATGTAGATATATATATACATACATATGTATACCCCACCCACTCCACATACACATACATACACATATATATCCTATCCCTGCTCTTTGCTTTGAATCTGCTCTTTAAGTTGCCTTGCTATTACTTTATGTCCCATGAATTCCTTCCTTGTCTTTTTCTCTCACCTTTTGCTTTCCTATCTGCCCATTCCTTATTTCTTTATATATTGCTAGACCCTTTGTGGTATATGTATATATAGACCCTATATATAGTATTGACTATTTAACCCATTCCCAATACAAGTAAATTGTCAGAACTACAAGCTTTCCTCCCCTCTCTCTAATATAGCTATGTCCTTTCATCCTCTGTACCTCATTTGTATAACATGATTACTCTTTTTATCTTAATTCTGCCTCATTCTTTCTTTTGAGCTACCCTAGTGTACTGTTATTCTTAAACATATGATATACATTTCCCATGTAAAAAAAAACATTATTTGTTCATATCTTGAAACTGATCTTTGATATTGGCTCTTATATATTAAATTTTCTATTAAGTTTAGGTTTGGTTCATAGAAAGTCCTGAAAGTCTGCAAATTGAATGTCCATTTTCTCTCATTCAATATTACAGATAATTTTGCTGAAGATGATATTTTTTGCTGCAAGCTTATTTCTTTTGCTTGTCAGTAGATATGATTATAGGACTTATAATCTTTTATTGTGGCTGCTGTTAAGGCCTGTATAATTCTGATTGTAACTCCATCATATTTGAATTATTTTTTTCTTGTTTCTTGCAAAATTTTCTTTTTGATCTTGAGGTTTCAAAATTTGGCAATAATATTCCTCTGTGTTTTCCACAAAGGATCTCATTGAGGTGGTGATTGGTGGATTTTTTCTTTTTCTACTTTCCCTTTATGTTCTATCACTCCAGGATAATTTTCTTTCATGGTGAATTTTCCCTACCTAGACTTGTGTCAGTGACAGGCCCAGTACCAGGACCATCAGGTCTATAGCATAATTGCTATTGCAATTCTGACATTGTCATCACTTTTCATCATGAGTCAGGGTTATCTGTAGTAGAATAGTTATAAGAATATAAGCCCTCTTGCATAAAGCTTTTCTTAGAATAAGATGATGCTAAGGCTTTTCCTGAATTGCCACTCATGTTTCCTCTCTAGCAGGTAAAAACTTTCTTACCTAAGGAATCTTGCAGTTGATAGAATAGTGAACTTAAAGTCAGGAAGACCTGAGTTCAAAATTATCCTCACTAGCTATGTGATCCTTGATAAATTACTTAATCTCCATTTGCTTCAGTTTCCTCAACTGTAAAGTGGAAATAATAACAACATATATCACAATGTAGTAGTAAAAATCAAATGATATATTTGTAAAAAGCATTTAGCCCAATCCTTTAGTATTGTAGTTTTTGTATAGATGCTTATTCCCTTTCTTTCCCTCTTTTCTCAGCTTGACAGGTGAATAATATCAGATCATTACCCCTTTTAGAAATCTCTGTTGAGAGATTGCCCCCTTATTCCACAGGAGTTAAAATTGAGACTCTCTAATTTATGAATTGCTACCAAGCAAAAGTAACAATTTCATCCCTTATATCCTTCTTTTTCTGGGCAAAATTGTACAAGTCATTTGGGGGGGATTAAAGGATTCCCTGTTGAGAAAACCTAAGCCATCTTGCCAGAGATTATGAGGAACTTCCAAGTAAGTAGGGGCCTTTAAGGCCTATGTGACTCCTTTCTGGGTGATAAGAAGTGCTCCAGAGTATCAACCAGTGCTAAAGGAGTCTGTTCTTATTAATTTCTGGAAGCTAAAACCAAGAAACTAAGATAATTCTCTTCTTTCTAAGGTGGTATTGTATTATGGGCCAAAATTCTGTACTTAAAACAAGAATTCTTGCAAGGCATTAAGTCAGTGGAATTGATAAGACAATGGTTATCTAGTTTTGCATTGTGATTAATAGTTCTCCAAGTTCAGTATGATTGATTTAATCTTACAACAAATAATGGTTTCCTAGTGATATAATGATTGGTTTATACTTAGTGTAGAGCATATAAGCTGGTTAGAGCATATAAGCTGGGACAAACTCAGTCTGGGGACTCAAAGCCAGAAAAGACAAGAGGACTGGAGGTGGGAGCTCAAACTCTCAGAGCCAAGAAGAAACATTCATTCAGTCATCCACTTTTGTGGTGGCTGGAGGCTGAAGCACAAAGCCTTGGATACAGAGCCAGATTCAGTGGCTAGCCTCTTGCACTTCCCCCAGTGACACCAAGGCTAGTCTGAAAGACTCTCCAGAAAGCTGGCCTGGGCCCCAGGCAAGGAAACTAGATTGTGAAGAAGATAATAAAGGATTTGGACTTTTAACATCTGGCTATTCTTATGGCGATTACTCTACTGAAAGGAAGGCTACTCCCAAGACTTCCAGAAAACCAAACATGTTGGCACCCAACATGGGGCTAAGGATTTAAGTACATGATCTTGACATGATCCTGAGTTCAGTGGGAAAGTCTCTGATCCTGAGTTCAGTGAAAAAGTCTTCATGACCCAGCAATTAGGGTAAGTACAAAAATAGACAAGAAGGAAACTTTGTAAAGGGCTAAATTAGTATTTCAGCTAAAATGGGACAAATGTTTAGAAAGAATCATTTTCCACCTCAAGCAAAATTTTTAGAAAGCATGGTTAGACTGATTAAAAAAAAAAAATCAAGGTTTAATTGTAACTTGGATGCAGATCATTGAACTTTTAGAAACATCTCCTTGATTCTCAAAGGAAAATGATCCAGATGAGTAGAAATTGGAGAGCAACTAAGTGAATATTACAATGATAATGGCCCTAATTCAGTTCCCAAAGAAACATTTTATACATATAACTTTGATACAATTGTCTTTAAAGAATTATATAAGTATTAGAATAAGAAAAAAGAAGAAAGAACAGGAGGGGTAGGATATTAAGAAGTTAGGTGAAAAGCATGAAGAATTAGACAAGAAAGGAGTTAAGTACAATTATGATGAAATTAAGGAGTGTAGTGCTTCACAGCAAGAGCCATTTGGGCATTCCCCATCCCCTGACCTCCCTCCCTCAACCCTTCATGGGTGGAGGGAAAAGGAGAAGGGGGATGGGAAGTTGCACAATCAGCATCGCCTGTGAAGCAGCCTATGACAAGATTACAAAAGGTACTAGCTAAAGCTAGTATATCTGATTTAATAGAAGCATACCCTGTGATTGAAGAATTTTATTATTCAGGTCAAGCCTTTTGATTTGGAAATTATTAAAGATTTGAAAAAGGGTTGCACTCATTATGGAGCTACATAATCTTATGTTAAGATGATATTAGAAAATTTGGCTTATGAAATTTTACCCCTTGTGATTGGAAATCTAGACAAGGGCATGTTTAGAACAGGACAAAACTTGTGACTTTAGGAGTATAGTGAACTATGTAGAATACAAGCCCAATGAAATAGGCAAACTGGAGTTAATATGCAAATTACCTTTGACCAACTATCAGGTAAAGGTCAGTATGCAGACACTTCAGTACAGATTAATTATCCTTTGATAGCATATGAGCAAATTGTTGCTGCTATCGAAGCATGGGACTCTCTTCCAGGGGAAGCCTTCACAAAAAGGTCCAAATGAACCTTTTCCTGATTTTGTGGGACATATGCAAACAGCTGTCACAAGAACAATTGGTGAAAATTCAGCAACAGGAATAATGATCAAACAACTCGCTAAAGAAAATGCTAATGAGGTTTATAGGAGAATTATGTGTGGACTACACAAGGATGTTCTTTTAGAGGACATCATAAAATGCTGTGCTACAGTGAGCACAATTGCCTTTTATATCCAAGCTGTGATGCAGAACATGGGAAGAATGGGATTTCGGGAAGGGATTATTTCCAGAGAGACTTGTCAATGCTTTCTTTGTGGTAAAGTAGGGCATCTAAAAGCTCAATGTAGAAATAGAGACAGAGTGAGAAGACAGGGTGAGAGAACAAGACCCCAAACCCCATGTACAAAATGCAACAAGGGCTTACACTGGGCCTCAGACTGTAGATTGACCCAGGAAAACAAGAAGCCGGGCCCAGCTCCAAGATCTCAAACAAAAAACAGGTGGGGCATGATGGCCAGGTTATACCCAGAGAGCCTTTAGAAGTGCAGGACTCTGATATGATAAATCAGTAGAGAAGCAATCAGATGGCAGAAAGGGATTACATGATTTATCAGCCAAGAAGCAATCAGTGGGCTTACAATTGGGGAGAATATAGGCTTTTTAACCTGACAGAAGGGCAGTTTCCAGTGCAAGCAGCTCTAATATAATCAGATAATTAGGAGAGATCCAGAAAGTGATGAATAGAAAGGACTAGATAGGTTAACTGCTTGGGAGAAAGGGCTTGCTGAATCTCTATAGATGGAGAAATAATCAGATGGGTGCCAATGAGCACCTTGAGAGAGAGACAGAAAAAGAGAAAAACCTCGAAACAAAGGAGAAGACTTAAGAAACATCTGACACTAAAAGAGAATGGCTGATAATGAGACTATTACAGAACTTAAAAACCCACAGGAATCATTGGATTTCCTGACATGAAAAATTGTTGATAAGACTGTTGCAGAACTTCAAAACTTACAGGAATCATTGGATTTCCTGACATGAAAAATTGTTGATAAGACTGTTGCAGAACTTTAAAACTTACAGGAATCATTGGATTCCCTCAAATGTGATGAAACTATTGCAGGATTTCAAAACCTGCAGGAAACATTGGATTATCTAACACAAGATGAGACTATTGCAGGACTTCAAAACTTGCAGGAATTATTGGATTCCTGACAGCATATGAAGTAATGGACAATAGATTAGTTTTGGACTATTTCTAGGACTTATGGACATGTATAATTCCTCATGCCATATTCTGAATAGGAGGAAGACCTTATGCCCTGAGAAGGAAGCCAGTTTAATCAATTTTGCTAGTTGGAAGCAGATAGGAACCATTTAAGACCACTGTCCTCACTGAAAAATAGCAATTATGATCCTTATATCTAGATTGCTGATGACTCCCATGTTTCAACCTTTTTCGTTGTCATAAGGCCATCCATTTAGTTATTCATTTTAAACATAGTATAGTCATCTCTGGTGCTGATATTTCTCACAAAAAATTCCCTATAAGCAGAAGCAAAGACAAAATTCCGTCATTAATTCTGACCCCAAAGGAGTTGTTCAGACTCTTCTCACAAGACTCCAGACTTATGGTCACTTCTCTGGAATCAATGTGAGAGTTCCCGTTTATGCCAACCACATAGCTCATAATTTAGCTTCTTTGGGAGGATTTGCCCAGAACCAACTCCCATTCTTCAGGGCTCCCGTAGCCTCCTGGATTAATGAGTTTGCAAAGAAAGTTGGTTATTGGGATTGGGGCTGGATGCTTTAGATTTTGAAAGAATAGTAATATGTTTGTGAAGGATACTGACTTCTGAATGATTCAAAAGAACTCAATCTTGAAAGTATCATTTGCATTTAATAATATAGACTTATTCCCCTCGCCCCCCACCCACGTTGTTAGAAGGATCATTTTGCATCCCTCAATTTCTAATAGGCAGCCTTGGAAGAAGAGTGATTATATGACCTTACATCATCTATTCATTAGTACCTAGGGCTTAGTAACAAGAGATTATCATCTTTCTTTCATAATGTATACATTTTATTAGGAAGTTTAAATATTCTTTCATCTTTTTAATGAAAGTTCTTGCATAGTATTCTCATATAATTAAAATAACTTGCACTTGTGGATGGGTATTTTGGTAAATGAGGGTGACTATTCATGATCTTCAGACTTTATTACAGCTTCTTTCATAAGTTCTTACAAATAGAGGGTCTGCTTAGGACATAGTCATACTGGCCTGTCAAACATCTGCTAGGAGTTCCTTGATAGTTTTATTTCGAAAGTATTAATTTCCTATATGTCCTGTGTATATTTCAGCAACCTGCAATGAATGTGACAAAAAACACTAAATTTTTCAGGCGTGAAGCACCCTCACCTCTTCTTCTTTCGACACTTCGTCCATGCCAAGGATGCTACAGAATCTTTTGCATGTCATGGGCAAGACCATAATGTGTATTGCCAAAAATGTTGGGGTCTGTGATGTGTAAACTGGAATGCTAGGGCCTGTTGCAGCATAAATAAATGATCAATTCTCTAATGTGGCCTGGGATAGTGATAGCATTTGAGTGAGCAAAAATGGTGGCAGGAGCAGTTCAATCATGTCAACAGTAGATGTCCCTTTTGGAGGAAACCAAATTCCATTAAATAGTAATAGAATAAATTTGAATATTTCTAACTTTTCTCTTCATACCCATTTTTATTTTTTTCCTTTGTAGCTCTAATTGAAGTAGAATTCAGTATGTTTTCCAATGAAATCTCTGGCTCAAAGACCCTGTTTTTTAATATGATCTGTTGGGTTTTTTGCCCCCATCAACTTTGCCTGTTTGACTTGTGCTGTTGTTATTTCCTTGTTTATGGTTGCTGAATATTCTGGACTGTTTTACTTTCCTTATTTGTATGCTGACAATCCAGGTTCTCTTTTTTTTGATAATAACCAGTAGGTGCCTAATTTGGAATTTTATTTATTCTCTCTGTTGAGGTCCTTCCTAAGTCAGTGGGAACCTTCTTTCTCTTTCTTTGAGAATATTATATATATTAGCAGAACTCTTTTCATAAAGTGTTCTGCTTTTATATCCAGCTACTTGATCATCCCATTCTCTGTATTTTACATTGACTTTCCTCTACTTTAGCCATTGATGTGAGCCATAGTGCCATTTCATTTCCGATTTTTTGATTATTGCTGCTAAATTCTCCTTAGATGATGGAGCCTAGGTAGAAAAACAGAAGAAAATGAAATACTCATAATAGTTAACAAAAACAAGTTTATTTAATCACATCATTAGAAAAGTTATGACACTTGACTTAGAAAGAAAGATGTATAGTAGGAACAGTATGGATCAGATGTTAGGAACTGGGAAAAAGTCAAGTTCCAGCATCTAGCCCAGGCAATAAGAGTTATTATCTTCCTTTTGCTTCCTCTAAGGGTGAACACCCCCAAACTGTGTACTCAGCCATATCCTCTTCTTTCCCTTCCCTTCTTCTCTTCCTTTTCACATAGCTTGGTTTGGGAATTTGTTTTCCATAACTATACATATTTTTAATGAGTTTTCTCAATGAGTAAGGGAAGGGGAAGGGAATGGGAGAGAATTTAGAATGGAAAATAAAATAAATTTAACTTAAAAAAAAAAAAAAAAGATTTTTCAAAGAAGCCTGAGAAGAACTGATACAGAAGTGAATTGAATCAGGAAAAAAATGTTAAAAATGGCAACATGGTAAAGGCAAAGAATTTGGAAAAACTTAGGAATTCTCATCACTTAATTATTAATATTGTAGAGGAATGATGAATACTACATTTTGATAAAGAGATGAAGCACCTAGAGTGTGAAATAATAAAAAAAACTTTTTTTTTTTTTGACATGGCCAATTTAGAAATTCATTTTGATTGACTGTTAATGTTTGTCATAACTTTTGTTTTAAGTTTGCGAGGAATGTTGGATTGGGAGGATCAGAAGGAAGATTTTTACCCAATTTTTAAAAAGATAAAATTTATTCTTTTAAAAATTGATAGAAATGTTTATAATTTCCTAAGTTATGTTGTTTTATCCCAAGTCTTTCCTAGATCTATTATATTATAGTACTTTCTAGTACTTTTATGTTCTATACTATATGTTACCAATACTTTCTACTACTGTATGTTACCAGGGCTTAAAAAAAAAAAAAAAAAAAAAAAAGTATCAAGTGCCAACCCTGAAGTCAGCAGGATCTGAGTTCAAATATGGCCTTAGACATTTAATACTTACTAGCTGTTATGACCGTGGACAAGTCATTTTAACCCCAGTTGCCTGTGGTGGGGGGAGGAAGAGTATTGAGTAATAGCAGATTAAAGCTTATTTTATTTTTGTGTCATGTTTTTCATGCAAGGAACTCTATAGTCTTAATATTTATAATTTGTTTTTCACTTCATAGAATTTCAGGCACATCTGTTTCATATCATTTATTATTTTATTTTCTTTTTAATGACTTTTAGAAAATTTTACAGCTTCTTCCAGAAAGGATTCATCAGCGATGGCAGTTTCACAGTATTGGTAAGTAACCTAAATTGCAGCTCTTGGATTTCAAATGTGGATTTTAAAAAATTAAATAAAAGCTATTTATTGTTTTCTATTTCTTTGTAGTTTGTTTAATTAAAATTTATTTGCAAATTTTGTTTGGGAAACTATAAAGAAAAGGAGTAATATTTTATTCGTAAAGAAAAAAAGTTAGTTATGAGGGGGAGGTAAAGGAATAATTTGAAGGTTTTTAAAAAAAAATAGATCAAAAGTAGATGTTTTAAATTTAATGTAATGGCAGTTTTTATAAAGCATTAGGGAAAACTAATTCCTAGACCTTGGGAAAGGTAATAAAAAAAGTTCTTTAGTGAACTTTTAAATGGATTAATTGGGAAAGTTTCCATTTGTTCCATTTTAAATGTAAAACAAAAGGAAATATTAGAATATATATTATTTTCTATTTACAGTTATAGAGTGTTTCTATTTTTCTTTTCTAGTTCAAGAAATCACATTTTATAGAAGGTGATCTTTTTTACTCCCTGCTGGCATTGAGATTATTGCCAAAAGGATATCAGGATCACCAAAATTAAGTTGGAGGTTGCCAAGGACTTGTTGAAAAGGTTTTTATCAAGTCTGACTGAGAACTCTAACATTTAGAATTAATTCAATTGATAGAAATACTATTTTCAGATATCATTTTTAAGTACATAGATGTAAAAGGAATTCCTTGCCCTTTTGGAGCTGATAGTTTAGTAGGAAAGGTAAATACTAAGTAACAATAATTCTATATGAGAAAGAGAGAGAGAGAGAGTGTGTTTGTGTGTAATTTTAAACTTATTTTTTTCTTCTGACCTGCAACTTAATTCTTATGGTCAGGAAATTGTTCAGACCAAAGCAGATCAGAATCTACTTTTTCAATCTTAATGGTTTGCTTGAGGGTAATAAGAAGTTTCAATTCTGTCTTCTATAACAAAATTAAGGTATAGATGAAGTACTTGTGAGATTTAAGGAGGGAAATGTCATTCACTTTTAATTAGGTAACAACTTACATTTATATAGTACTTTAAATTTTGCTTTCCTCACAATAGTTTAAGGATTATTACTACTAATTTACAAGCCTGGAAAATGAGACTCAGAAAGGTGGAGTAACCAAGGTTATATAGCTAGAATCCTGAATTTGAATCAGAGCTAGGTTTAAATTGACTTTTAAGTCCATTGCCTAGGAAGGACCTAAGTTTGAATTGTGGGAACACCAGGATGATGAGAGACACAATAATTAAAAAAATTTCTCTTATTAAAAGTATTAGATTAAATATGGGAGCTCATCTTTCCAACAGCAAAGGGAAAACTCCCCCAAAATTTGCAAAAAGACTGTTTTTATAGGATCATTCCAGCCTTACTGGCTCAATCTGGATAGAAGTTTCAATGGGCAAATTAGGTCAGTCCTTTTATTCACATTTCTATTAGATGTACTATTTAAATAATCTTTTTAGGCTGTTAGGCAGTTTATAGATGAGTAAATTCTGTTGGCCTCTTTCACTTGCAAATGAATACCAAAACCATATATCCTCTCTTTTCTTCACATAAAGTACAAATCCCTGCCTTCATTAAATCTATACTTATTTACTACACTATATGCTATGCTTCTTAAAGAAAATGGCATTTTAACTGAATCTTTAAAATTGGGAAATTTTTCATCAGATATAGGAAAGCAAAGGCATAGAGAAAAACATATGGAAAGGTAAGAAAACTTATCATGGTGAATGGGGAGTAGGAAGTTAGTATAATTTGCCTGGATTATAGTTGGACATTAAGAAGAGGTGGAGCAGAAATTTAGGATGGTACCAGATTGTATCAGGCATTTAATATCAAATGAAGTGTTTAATTCAATAGACTATAGAGTTTGTAGGATTTTCAAAAAATAAAATTTTTAAACAGTATTCTGAATGAATATCAAGTGAGGAATTGAGCCTGAGACAGTATATGCTCACTAAATTGTATATTACTATTATAAAGAGGAGATCCAGAGCTGAGTTGAAGAAGGATTCCTGGTACATGGTGAGGGCCTCCAGATGCTTTTGTTGGTAGATGACTACATCAAGCCCTAATGCTTCCCAAATGATGAGGTCTCTGAATTTTTTTTTTTTTTTTTTTTGATCTAAGAATCCACACAGGAAAATCCAAGTGGTAAAGAATTTTTATTGTCTTAATTATTCTGTTGATACCCTAATTGGATGGTGGTAGTCTGTAATTATATAAATCTCAGATGTGCAGAGGATAATTTGTTGGGTCCAAAATTGAATAGAAGAGATAGAGTCAACTAAATTGCACCTATGGGAAATCATATAATACTTTGATTTCAAACTTCCCAGAATAAAAATTCACACTTCTAAGAATGTTATATGGAATCTCGCACTCTTCAAAGAATCATAATTCCAAGAAAACCAAAAGGCAACGGAATGACATAGGCTACAGCATATTACTCAGATGATATGTACAAAGTATGGTGTGGCTTAAAATATATAAGTATCTTTGTAAAAGTACATCCATTTTATTGGAGATACATGGAATCCTTTCCTAGTAACCACACGATTGTAAAAGGTCCAGAAGAAATCTTTCATTATGATAGATGGACTTACCTGTGAAGGATTTATTAGGGCATATAAAGACAGGTCGAATAGGATGAGATGTGGCTAGATTACAGTTTGAACCTTTTGGTAGATCTATGGCCTCATGAATCCATTAGTTAGTAAGCATTTATTTAACATGCACCATGTAAGAGGTATTGCGCTACCCTCTGTAGTTAATAGATTGTTTAAGTTCCTGCCCTCAAAGAGTTTACATTCTATTGGGGAAAACAGTATGTAAATATATAAAAATATAAAAAGTATATACAGGGTTACTTTTTTTGGGGGGGAGACGACTAGCATTTTAAAATTCTTTAAATATTTTTTGAGACATGCTGGTAGAGGTATTTAATTTAATAACTAGTTAGAAATTTAAATTTACAATCTAGGAAATATACCTGGATTATATATTGGATATATTTCCCTACTTGCTATTCCTTCACATACAGTATTCCATCTCCTTTTCCATGCCTTTGCACTGGCCAGCCCCTATGCCTAAAATGTTTCCCTCTTAACCTTTACTACTTAAGATCTTTAGCTTCTTTCAAGACTCAACTCAATGCTGTTTTCTGCAGAAAGGCTTACCTTTTGTCATCTGCTAATTCCTTCTTCTCTAAAGATACCTTTACATCTACTTTATGTATATATCTACTTATGTATTTGTTGTCTTCCCTAATATAAGTATAAGAATCTTGAGGGCAGGGACTGTTTTTGCTTTTGTTTTGGTATTTCTAGCACTTAGAATCATATCTTATTATGAAGTAAGTTCTTTATGAGTGTTTGTTGATTTATTGGTTAGGACCTGTGAGAAGGATAAAAAGGAAATTGGCTGCATGAGAAAGATCATAAAATGGAAATTGGGTACTTGTGTTTGTCAAGGAGTGTTGAGGTCATTATAACAAGTTCATGCTCCCTCAGACTCAATTAGATTTTCAAAGAAGAAACTGAAGGGGAAAAAAAAAAAAAAAGGTAATCAAGGGAACTTTGGAAAACACTAGCATTGAGGAAAAGGACCTATAAACTCATTTAGAATAAGTTATTTACAGAAAAAGAAGAATTTGGTGTCAAAGAAGCCAGAAGAAGAGAAAGTGTCAAGGAGAGGGCAATTTTGCTTATGGGTTCAGGAGAATGTGATTTGAGGAAAGCCATTAGATTTTGCAGTTGGGAAGTGATGACCTTTGAGAGAGAAGTGTGAATGGGATCATGGCAGCAGAAGCTAGATAATGCAAGTAGTTGACAAGTGAATGGGTGTGAGGCAGTAGAACCACTTTTTTAAAAGAAATTTGATGATGAAAGGGAGAAAAGATAAGGATGTAGAAAGATCTAGGGAAAATTTTTTTTAAAGCCATATGAATAGGTAGGAGGGAAGCTATTGGAAAGGGAATGATCATATTAAATTCAACAAACATTAAGTTTATGTATTTTTGACTTTCTGCTAAGCTTAGAAGGATATAAAAAAGCAATATCTCTGCTCTGAAGAAGTTTACTTGTTATTGGAAGGATACATCATGTACACATATGTGCAAAATATATACAAGATAATATAAAAAATTAGAGAGTACTAATTGGTGACTGTAGAAAACGCATGCTGGAGGTGGCATCTGAAGGAAGCTAGAGATTCTAATAGGGAGTGCAGGGGAACAACTTATTCAAAGGCAAAATGTCATACTGTGTTCAATAATGATTAGAATATAGAGTGTGTCAAGGAGAGTGATGTGAAATGTTATTAAAAAGTAGGCAGCTATGTGGCATATCGGATAGAGTACCAGTTCTGAAGTCAGGAGGACCTGAATTCAAATGTGGCCTCAGATACTTAACATTTCCTAGCTGTGTGACCCTGGGCAAGTCATTTAATCCCAATTGTCTCAGCAAAAGAAAAAAAAAAAAAGTAGGTGGGAACAAGCTTGTGAAATGCTTTAAATGACAGGTCTGAGGAGTTCATGTCATATACTTGAGGCAAAAGATAACCATTGAAAATATTTGAGTAGTAGGATGATAAGGTCAGACTAGTATTTTAGGAATACCTATTTAGCAGATTGGAGAAGGGAGAGACTAATTATTAAGACCATATTGAAGGTTGTTGCAGTAATCTAGGTAAGAAGCTTTGTGAATGTAATCTTATAAAGTAACATCAGGAAAATTTAGGGTGGCACAGAAGAAAGGAAAAGTTAATGATGACTCTTCAAATGCAAACTTAGATTAGAATAATAATCCTTAATGTTCTTAAAAGAAACAGAGAAGTTTGTAGGACAATGTAGCAAAATATGAGTTCTGTTTTAGATTTCTTGAAGATGCATGAGGAAATAATTGAAATAACATCTTGGAAGAGCTGGGAGGGATGGTTCAGGTACATAAGCAAGACTTTTTCCTTTAGGAGAAAATTTAAGTTTTCATGAAAGTCTTGTGAACCAGGTACTACAATTCTTGTTGCCATTTTATAGATGAGCAAACTAAAACTTAGAGAGGTTGACTTTTTAAAAATCATAATAAGCATTAGACAATACTTAAATCTGGGTCTTTTAGATTCCAAGTGCAGTACTCTTTTTAAACTAATTATGAGTTCAGACCCTATTGTAGTGTTAGGTCACAGAAGAAAATAATAAAGAATATACATGTGGGATACTCTTGAACTCAGTAAAAAGAAAAAATGTGATGAATTGAACATTTAAAGAGAGGAGAAGTACATTTGGAATCCAGAAGGAGTGGAATTATCTAGCACAAGTGGAGAAAATGGGGCCAGACCTGTTTTTTCCTTAGATTTAGGAAGTTCTTAGTTGAAAAGAAGTTCCCTCTACCAGTTCAGGGCAGGACTTTTTCTGTAACTTACAGAAGTTTTCCAGTGTAGTTGTCCAGAAATCTTAGGGGATCCCTGAGAACCTTTCAGGGGTTCTAGTAATTTCTAATAAGGCAAAAATCTATACATAATACCCATATAAACAAAAGTTCTTTGTGGGACGCTTGATCATTTCCAAGAGTATAAAGGTAGTCCTGAGAGGTAAAAGTTTGAGAAATGTTGTTCTTGTATGAGTCATAAGGAAGGCTTGAACCTGAATTTTCCTGGCTTTTGAGTCCAGTTGTTTATTACAGCATGTTGCTTTTCTTAGCCGAAGTGTATAGTGGTTGAAATCCCATAAATAGGAGTAGAAGTGTTGGATGATGGGGATTAACTTCAGTGGAAGTTTAGTAGAAGAGGAATGGTAATTAGGCAGTAATAAGCAAGTGGACAAGGAATTTTAGGTGGCTATCAAATCATATGAAAAGATAAGTATTTAAATGAATGTTCTCTTTGCAGGATTGATTTTAAAGAAACTCCTTCACACAGGAAACTCCTTAAAGGTATATAAAAATGTATTTCTTTTAGTAGAATGACTTTTTAAAACTTTTTCAGATTTGCTTTGTTACAAAAGAGATGATGTATACATGTGTTTTTCTATGCAAAACACTTCTGGATTTGTAGAACATGTCTGTAGTTATTTAATTTTTGTATGTGAAAAAAAATGAAACAAGCATGTGTCTCCTACTTTAATTCCCTTTTCCTTCAGTTTTTCTTCTCTTTCTTAAAAGGTGCTGAAATTGCCTTTTTACAAATTTACAAATGTAAAATGTAGCAGCATCTTCTTCAATACTCAGATGCATTTTTTTTCCTTCCTAAAATGCCAAGTCCCTTAAATAAATTTATAATCTGTAATTATACTCCTCTGTTAAAGATACAAATCTCCATTTTGGATCTTATGTAGAGGAAAATCATTTTCCAGTAACAATGAAAGCAACAAAATTATTACTTTTCTTCTCTTGCTGAAGCCACATATAAATGGCAGTAACAGCACTGTACTAGTTTTCACTTTTTCTGATTTGCTGTTTAGTTTTGTGCGTGTGCACGTGCGTGCGTGTATTTGCGTGCGCACGTAAGCAACCCACCTGTTGTAGGGAAGGTAATTTCACCTTATACTTTGTGCCTATACTTATATTTGCACCGACCTAGAGTTGACTGCAATGGAAAGGTAGAACCTCCTTCACCATTTTTCTATTGTCAGGTAAGCCATGGTATAGTGATGGTGGTACTAATAATAATAGTAACAATTTTAAAAAATAGTAACTGATATACATATAGCACTTTAAAGCTTACAGAGGTTACCAAACATACTTTTATTTGATACAATGAGTCTGTGAATGAAGTACTATAGATATTTTTTACATTTTATAGGTGTAAAATAAACTAAGGCTTTAAGAGGTGAGATAATCTCACCTCATAAGTATCCAAATCAGAATTTGAACCTAGGATTTTCTTTTTCCAACTTCAGCACACTTTGTACTTACTGTGTTATTTCTGATAACAAACGAAGCTAGGGTAATATTTGAGCTATTGTGCCTGGGTAGGAGGGAACCTGAATGAGTTCAGCATATGTTAAGTGTCTACTATGTGCAAAAAACACTAGTGAAAATGTTCTTGTTACCAGAAAAAGATTCCCTTTCATCTATCTTTGACAAGAAATCAGTCTTTTTCTTTACACTCTTATTCCCTGGCTCAGTCATAGTGAGAGGGAGAGAATTTAGAACCTTCCCTAGAATTAGTTGCTCTGGAATTAACTATTTGAAAAGATTTTCATTGTTTTTATCTTGGGGCAATAAAAACAAATTAAACCTCTTGCTTTATCAGTTCCATAGACTCAGGTTTTGATATAATGAAACATATACTTCTAGATTTAGTTTGGTGACAGCCATAATTCTTGCCAAATAGTCATTTTTTTCATTTCTTAGAGAACTTTTATCTCAAAAGAAAAAAAAAATCTTCCATATCCTACTATTTCTGTTCAGGTAAAAATTCTATGTTTATTTAATTGTTTTGTGTTTTCAGATCAGGCGTGAAGGTGTCCGTCTCTTCTTGCTATGGTTACAAGCTCTTCAGAATAACTGTAGTAAAGAACAGCTCTGGATATTTTCTTGCTTAGTTCCTGGATTTGCCTCACCACTATCTGAATATGGACCTCGGACTTTAGATAATCTCATTAATCCCCCACTTAACCTTCAAGAAAGTAAGACTATAGGATATTAATTAACAGCATATTCTTTTGTGTTGTGTTTTAAAATTGAATAAGCATTCCAAATGCAATTTAGCACTTCTGTGATTTTGTTTTTTTATACTTATCTTTTTGCTGAGTTGGATGTGTACAAATATACTTTTTTAAATAGTATTTGCTTCAGGACATATAAGGAAATGTAAGGGTGGTTTTTTTATTATTATTTTTTATTTTTTTTTTGTAAATCAGTTATTTTCTAATTTATTTTCATTATACTTTCATAAATACTTTGTTTTTATTTCTGATTATTTTGTTGTTCACTTGTTATTCTTCACATTTTAAATTTCTATCTCTAGAAATTTCCTTTTAAAACATTGTTCCCTTTTATTTTAGAAAAAAACCCTGGCTATTTTTTTTTTTTTCTTATGAGTTACTTCTCCTCCTTTTTATTTTTATTTTATTTTATTTTTTAATATACATGTGTGTATGTTTTAAAAAATCTAATTACGGTAAATAAATTTAAAAGGGGGAACTGTATTTTTCTATAATAACATTTATATTTAGCTACTTTCTTCATAAGGATCACAACTGTTTTGCCAGATTTCCTTAAATTGCCTTGACTTATCTTTTCTGTGCCTCACAAAGACACTGAGAGGTTTAGTGTACAAGTGAATGTATTTTAGGATTGGAATTTGTGTTCTAATACCAGTCTACTCTGCTGGCATGTAAATAGTAATGAGTTGTTTATATTTGGGTAAATGCCATATGCAACTCTTTAGAAATGGGTACTTATTACTTATATGGTAATAAATTTTAATCCTTTGGTTATTCTGTTAAGAGAATTTTAAATCTGTGAACATGTTTGATGATAAGGAAACTATAACCTCTTTCATCAACAGTATTTGTATTCAACAGAGGTGCTAATTTCTGTTTCCTAACTTTATTTATAATGGGAAATAGGACATATATATGTCAACATTTATAATAGTTTCATCTTTAATAAGCATGATTGAATTTTTAAAAAAATTAATTTAGTACAGATTTTATTATTTTTCTCATAAGCAGACTCTCCTTCCTTTAAAACATTTAGCTGAAATTGATGTTTCAAAATACTGTTTCATTGCCTCTTATTAGTCATCTATTATATTATCTCTTGTTGAATTGGTAAAACTTTTAACTCTGTTGTTTTTTTAGGACTCTGGTTTTACACACACACACACACACACACACACACACACACACACACACACACACACACAAAATGTCCCCGTCCCCCCATCTGTTAGAGTTTTGTTGAGCTTTTTTTTCCCCCCTCTAAGAAATGGTCATTCTTTTTCAGGTTACTGTGTCTAACTCTAATAGACTTATACCCAAATTGTGATTTTATGTAAAGATACTGAACTTAGAAACAAACCTGGAATCATATTCTCACTCTGTCATCTATGTGACCTTTGGACAAGTCACTTAGATCTCTGGGATTCAGTTTTCTAATATTTATGATGAAGAGTCCCGATCTGCAGCTCTATATTCTAGAGTAGGTAGAGAAGGAAGAGAAATTGGATAATTAAAAGGATGATACACATTTTACATTAAAATTTTAAAAATGTCTTGATTATTTTAAATTCACCATTAAAATCAAGATTAGTTAATTTTTCTTAAAAACACACAAAATAAATGATGATGTTAGAAGCAAAAAAGTAGTTACCCCAGTGGTATGATTTATAGTGATAACTCAGTAAAATGCATTTTCTCCCTTAAATTCAAAATAGACTGCTTAGGGAATATTTTATTACTTCATATAAACATATATTCAATTGAATTGGAGGAAACAAATTCATAGTTTGCTTTTATTAGCCACAGTCAAAATAATAAAAAAATGATATTAAAAATTAATTTGCTGAATGCATAAAATGAAATATGTTGAAGAAAGCTATTTTACCTGTCTTAAACGCACACACACACACACACACACACACATATATATATATATATACACTAACATATAATTATATGTGTGTGTGTGTGTGTGTGTGTGTGTGTGTGTGTGTGTGTGTGTATGCCTTTGCTGTATATAGAGACACAACTCCATATCCTCCTTATATTGTTTATGCAGCTCCCTTAACTATATACATGATATATAAGTGCTCTTTTCTGATGTCTAAAGTCTCTGGCTTTTTGCAATTTTTTTAGCTAATTTTTATAGACTTAGTAGAAGTATAACTTATTTTTCTCTCATAGAATTAGCAGAAAAATATGATGCTAGTTGAGGGGTTTATGTCTTAACCTTTGGTACTTCCTTGAGCCTTTAACTTTTTAGGATTTGTTAAGTTTTAAGGACCTAGTTCAAGTGGATGATCGATACATATAAATGCTATATTTTATGGAACCTAAAGGTATCTTAGAACTTTGTACAACTCCACATATTGAAGTAACAAATCCAGTGAGATTATCAGAATGACTAAAATTTCTTTGTTTCTTTTGGAGGGTTACTTAGACCACACTTAGGACCATATATAATCTACAAAGCACAGAATTCTTAATGGTTTTATATAACTATATTTACCTAGAATAATAGTTCTCAAAATATAGCCGAAATATCATGGAAGGACCTTATATCTAGAGATGGTCCTCTACATTTAATTCATAATCATATTGAGACATTTTAATTTCCAACATATTAAATATAAGTAGATATAACTGACATAAACAAGCTTTTTGAGGTGTCCTCAATAACTTTTAAGAATGTAAAGGATTCCTGAGTTAAAAAGTTTAAGAACAATTCACCAGAATATCTTCAAGATAAAAATCGTAGTTTCTATTTATATGCTGCTTTCTTATTGTAAAATTGTGAAGTAGTAATAATTATGAAAGTATTATTATTCTACATTTTACATATTAGAAAACTCAACCATAACAGACATTAAATGGCTTATTAAATATTCCATTATTAGTAAAATTCAGCTTAGCTGGACTTGAGCTCAGGTCTTCTAAATCCAGTACTGCTTAGTGATTATGAAGGAAAACATCCAAAATCTCTAATATTAGTATTTGGATTTTCTTTCTTGAAAAGATATTTAAAATCAATAAGTAGACTTTCTGTCTTTTACATTATTTATTGAGAGTTAAAATATGCTATAATTTTAGGGTAATAAATGATATAGAAGTTCTGTTCATTTAAATACTTGTGTAAATAAGATTTTTTCTTATATCTTTCATTATGAAAAAATATTTGATGACCACTAAACTTTTCTTTTATTTTGTATAGCCCAAGTGACTATAGAAGAAATCACTCCTCTTGTCCCTCCGCAGTCAGGAGATAAAGGACAAGAAGACCTCACAAGCTATTTTCTAGAAGCACTTTTGAAATATATGGTTATTCAGGTACTTTTTTTTTTTAAATTTCTTATTCTCCCTTTTACTATCTTATGTGGGTACATTTTTTTTAAAAAGTAATTTTACAAGGTAATTTGCGGAATGATAGAGCATAATAATTGGAAGTCAAAGGGGAGAGAGGGGAGGGAATGGTGGGAGGAGAGAACTTCTGAAAAGAAAGCTTCTTGGGAGGTCACACTTCTGAACCAAGCTTCAAAGAATAAAGATTTTTAAAAACTGAAGATGGAGATAGATAGATAAATAATTTGTATAAATGAATATAGGTAGCAGATAACATTCCAAGAACAAGGAAAAAGCCAATAGTTCCATTTTGATGTAAGTAGTCTGAAATAAGACTAGAAAGGTACTTTGGAACCAGAATTTAGGACCTTTAAATGCTAAACTGAGGATTTTATATTTCGTCCTAGAAAGAATAGAGTTACTAGAGGCTTTTAAGTTAGAGGAGTCACATGGTCAGTTGTGTATTAGAAAACATATTTGCCTGGTGTATGGAGAATGATTTGAGGAGGAAAGAGATGAGCAAGTGAGAATAAGCAAGGGGAACCAGTTTAGAATCCCTTGTAGTAGTCCAGATGAGAAGTGACATAAACCTAATTATTATGTTTGTAATGATGGAGAAAGGACAGATTCAGAGAGAGTAAGAGAGATTTAGGAGGAATTTTATAAACTGATGTAAAGTGAAATGAACAAAACTGGGAGAACAATTCATACAATGACTAACATCTTAAAGGAAAGCAACTTATACAGTGGTGATCAGCCTTGACTACAAGAAACTATTGATGAAACAAACCTACTACTTTCTGCTTTCTTGGTAGAGAAGTGATAAGCTAGTGATAAGCTAGTATGAAGTATATATTTAACAACATGATTTAATTTGTTTAACATCATTATGCCTTTTTGTTACAAGCAAGGTTTTTTTGGGGAAGGAAGAAGGCGTGAGAGGAGGGGAAAAAATGTAAACTAATGATAATGTTGCCAAAAAGAAGAAGAAAAGGATGTGAACGAAATTACAAAACATGTACATAGAAAAGGAGTGAAGGAAGAAGGCAGGAAGTTCAGAGACAGATAAGACAACTTTGGAACTAAGATGTTTGTTTACTTTTAAATAAAAGTTAAAGATATCAGGTATTTGCAGAAAAAACATTTACACTGTTTTTCTTTTTTCCCCCTGTATATATGTGGCAATATTCATAAATGTTTTTCAAGTTCATAATAATAAGAAAGAAAACAAATTACAGATTAAAAGTAGAAAGAGCTATTTGAGTATTGTAGATGGGGCAGAAGCCAGAGAATAAGTGAGATAGGCATGGATTTAAAAGAAAAAAAAAGAAAAAAGGTGGGAGTGGAGGAAGTATCCTAGAGCTGAAAGAGGAGGAGGGAACAATTTACTGTTTTTAAAATTATGGTGTCATAGAAGTGATGGGAAAGGGAATGGGGTTTTTATGAACCTTACTTGAACCATATAAGGGAAGGGGAAATAACAAAAGAATACAGTATAGTAATATAATAAAAGACTTAGGTGACAGCTAGGTGGTACAGCTAGGTGGTTAGAGCACCATCCTTGAAGTCTGGAGGACCTGAGAGATACTTAACACTTCCTGTGACCCCAGGCAAATCACTTAACCTCAATTACCTCAGCAAAAAAAACCAAACCAAAACAAAACAAAACAAAAAAAAACTTAGGATAGGGAAAATGAAGAGTATTAAGTGAGAGAGCAGATTTGGGGAGAGAATAGTTCTAAGAAAAACAAACTTCAATTTACAGAGGGCTGATTTTTAATAAAAGAGCAAAGAGAGCACAGTTAGGCCTAATTATGTGTACAGGTAGATCTGGGTTGGGTAAAGAGGGTAAAGGAAAAAACACTGGGATTAACAAATAGCAAGTGCTCACTTCCTTTCTCCCTCCCCCCTTTTCTTTTTCCTCTTAAATTGAATGGGGGGGGAGAAGGCAAAGAGAAGAAATATTACATAATGGGATATAATTGAGGGAAAAACAGAGCTAACAATTATAACAGTAAATGTGGATAAGATACTAAAAGGCAGTGGCAAAATAGATTCAAAAGGCAAAACCCAATAACTTGTTTTCTGAATGTTTCTTATAAGATATTGTATTAAAATGGAATCTTTTGCAACTTATTTGAATCCCCAAAAATATAGTGAACAGTCATGAGCTTAGAGAAAGGATCAATAAAATCTTTGGTTAAGAAAAGTGAACCTGTGTATAGATTATCATATACAATGAAATTATCAATTTCTAAATTATGCTTTTTATCATAACTTATCATTGAAACCACAAATATATTTAGAACAAAGAGATGTCTGTAAAAAAACTGAACTGTTATATAGCATTTATTTAAATATATATGCATTAAACTTGAGTGTAGCAACAAAATGTTTCTGTATATCCCCTTTTATACCTTTGTTTTCTTCTGGGCATTAAAAATATATTTTATTGATGTTCTGATTTTTGTCATCTTTATTACTACCCACTGGATGGGTAGTGATAAAATGGAGTGATAAGAGGGATGGATCCATCTCTCATCATCCCTAAAAAAAGTCCTCATTTACAACATGTGTATAATTAGGCAAAACAACACCATAGCTAAAAATATATGCCTTATTTATCTAATATATTGATGAGATGATAAGGAGTATCTAAATGAAATTAGGTTTAATTGAGGTCTAGTGGCAGGTTCGAGGTACAGGGAGTCAAATGGAGCTCCCCTGCAACGCCTTTGAATTTGGCACAAAGTTACAGAGCTAAATAAGGTCTAGTAGTGGCACAAGAGTCACCTGTAAAGGAATTTACAGACTTGAAAACCTAGATTGATAAAAGAGGTTTATTATGGGGTTTGGAAGTAAGGTTAAAAGGTGATAGGTAAAGAGAGGAAGTCACCAGAGCCAGAGTGGTTCCAGTAGACAGAAATCCTTTGACATGGCAGGTGTAAGGTTTGCTAAGAGAGGAGTCCAGTTTAGCTCTTTTATAATAGGGGGCTTTGGCTACAAGCTGAAGGGGTTTGTGGGTGGAATCCCATTGTAGGTGACTCCAGGCTGGGTTTCAGCCAGAGTTAGAATTTGAATTGAATTCAATGGGTTTTAGGACTCAGCCAGATAATAAAGATGAAAACTGTTTGTGCTTAGGGTGGAGACCCTTCTCTGAAGCAAAGTCCAAGGAGATTTTCTCTTTAAGAGTTTTGGGATTTCCTCCTCATTTCCCCCTTAAGCAGTTAAAACTTAAATTCATTTAAAGGAAAAAAAGACTTGGGGCAGTTCCCTTATTGAGGCAGAGTTGAAGATTTCCTCCTAGGATCTTCAGAGTAGCAGGGGTCCCCTCTTCATTCCCCCCTCAAGCAGTCACCTCCAAATGTATGTGGGAAAAGGGGCAACGATCTCCTCTTAACTGTTTCGAGCTGACAAGGGTCGTAGAGTTTTGGGGATTCATGTCAGGAGGTGAGGCTTGAGGTGTGGGGGATGGCAGCAGGGCATCTAAGGGGGGGTTTGTCCTGGTCAGTCATCCCATGTTCTCCAGGCTGAAGGGCAGCTGAGAATCCAAAGTTTGAAGCCTAGAGAAAACAGATCTCGGGAGCAGATTAAAAGTGGGGTGTCATCCAGGGTGGAGATGGTGACATTCGGGAATGGGGAAATGCATCAGGTCCACTCTGGGCTGCTTGTAGAATGTTGATGGCCTATTTAACTATTAAAAGGTGTGGAGTCAGAAGTCTGGGGAGGCAGCAGGCCTTGATATCTAGTAGATTTAATAAGTCACTGCTCTTTTGTGAGGCAGGGTCTGGGGATGAGGGTATCCCTGCTTGTTAGGGCTGCAGATCAAGATAAGAATGCAGTTTAAGCTCTTGGAAATCTTTTAACTGTACTGCTTTTTAAAATAATAGGGGGTTGGTTCCTCAATCTTACCAGAAAAATAAGCAAAGATCCTGAACCTTTCCTCCTACTCCCCACTCTTTATGGGGAGGGATGGAAGGGGTCAGAGGGAGTTCACAGAATCAGCTCTGTACACCCAGCTTACCAGCCCCTGAGGTATTCAGACTGTCCTGGGATAAAAGGGGAAACAGGGCCGGATCCTAAATCCCTACCAGGGAGCAGGACGCCGGGGGGCCAGGTTAACCCCTGTGGTGTTCGTTGTGGTGGTGAGAGGTAGTTCCTCCTGCTCGAATTCAGGGCAGAGACTGGGGTCTCCTCAGACAGTTTCCTACAGGACTAAGTCTGGGAGAGATTTGTATTAAAATAAAAGTACATCTGCTCTGCGTGTTTATTTCAGGAGGCAGAAATTGCCCTGGGAAGGAGAGCTGAAAAAGAGTTAAAGGGAAACCAACAGGTATTAGCAGCAGGATGGAAGAAACATTGAATTTTTTGCTTTGAAAGAGACAAATGTATTGGGTATGTTTCACTAGCTGCCTTTTTGTCTGAGGGCAGAAATGTTAAAATGTAAAGGAAGCTCCTTTCTAGGTAGGTGAAGGGGATGGAATCCAATACAGCTAATCTATTCAAATTATGAGGTGGAGGCATTTTTCAAGCCAAGTGTGCATTAAGAGACCATAACAGGCCCCAAGCACCCCAATTCTATAGCTTTTTGTTCTCTTTGGGAGGCCCCAAGACAAAAACTTTAATTTTTGTCAAGTTCTCAGGAGCTTTTGCCATGACATCTCTATGGAAAAATACTCTGCTAAGCGTAGCATTTTCAAACAGCTTCAATCAGATCCTGGGAAACTGAGCTGTTTCACCTCCCTATAGAAAGGGTGGGTTTAAAAAAAAAAAAAAAAAAAAAAACCTCAGGAACAGTAAGACTGAAATAGACTGAGGCAGGAGTGGAGTCAGAGTACTAAGAGCTGGAGTGAGCCTCCTGAGAGAAATGACCTAATTGGGAGGAGCCCTGGACAAGGGAGAGGCATCTTGATAAGATTCAGATAGCTTGGGATGGGGAGAAGCATTCTGATATTCTAAAATATAAGTTCTTATATGGTTATCAAGTATTCTGATGAAGAGGTGGGAGAGGTTTTGCAGAACTGAGAATCAGGGAAACTGAGGCAGGGCTGAGTCAGGATGATTAGGGAAACTGAGTCAGGACAATAAGCCAAATAAACCAGACTAAAACTAAAAAAATGCAAGAACCAGTTTCTCCCTGATAACCCTAGAATTACCAGTATCAAACAGCATTCCTCATTTAGCGAGACACACAGGCCTCCCATTTCAGGTCTTCTGTAGTTGGGGAGTATCTTAGCCAGAGATGGACAATCTGAGGTCTGTGGTCATTTGTGCGTTAAACTCAGCCTCTGCTATGTAACAAGTGCTCAAGGATGGGGGGGGGGGAGAAAGAGATTGTTATCTTACCCAGTGCATCCCAAATGGTGAGGAGTCACACAGGAACTTGAGGGCGGGGTAGCTCATCTAAGCCCCTCCCAAATCTTGCTGGGAGAGCAAGACGTGAAGGAGATAACACTTACCTCTGTCCAGGGAGTAGCAGCTGGATAGAGACATATCTCCAAGCTCACCCCAATCCAGTGACCTTTCTCCTCTTGTCTACAGCCTGACCATTACAGACTCGATTGTATTTTAATAGTGGAATGGGAGAAGGGCTCAAACTGGGCTCCTCTTAAGTTTCTCCGATTATCTCCCCAAAACAGATTAAAGAGAGTGCTGGCCTGAGACTCCCAAGAAGGTGGGGTCCCCAAAACGACCATGTGTCTCCTTAGTCTGGGAGGTGGTTTTAAAAAGAGACACTTTCTCATGTCTTGGAGTTCCTGCAGGAGAGCAGTTTTCTGGTGAGAGAAAAAAGGATTAGAAATGCCTTGAGATGCAAAAAAAGGTCCTTTGTCTTTGGAGGGAGTTTCCTCAAGGCAAGCATTTGCTAAGGAAGGATTTTTAGAGCCTAAGGTGTGTCTAGTTAGTGGACAGATAAAAGGTTTTAGTTTTCCAACTTCTTGCTGCCTCTCTCTTATCTCTATAAAGATGGAGAGTGAGACAAAAGGAGGCCTTTTGTCAATTCCCAGCAATTCCTGGGGAATCCTGCCCAAGCATAAAGCTCTAACAAGGACCCAAGCCTGAAGTGGTTTGGATGTCCACTGCAAAATAGGGAAAGGAAAAAAAAAGTCTTTTACATCATCCAGAGTTCCCGATTTCTAGTTTTCAGGGTTCCAGTTTATGGGGTTCCTGGTCAGGAAACCAAGATGATGAGATCTAGATAAGGAGTACCTAAATGAAATTATATTTAATTGAGGTCTAGTGGCAGGTTCGGGATACAGGGAGTCAAATAGAGCTCCCCTGCAACGCCTTTGAATTCGGTGCAAGGATACAGAGTTAAATGAGGTCTAAGTAGCAGCAAGAGAGTCTCCTGTAAAGGAATTTACAGACTCGAAAACCTAGGTTGATAAAAGAGGTTTATTATGGAGTTTGGAAGTAAGGTTAAAAGGTGGTAGGTAAAGAGAGGAAGTCACCAGAGCCAGAGTGGTTCCAGTGGGCAGAAATCCTTTGACATGGCAGGTGTAAGGTTTGCTAAGAGAGGACTCCAGTTTAGCTCTTTTATAATAGGGGGCTTTGGCTACAAGCTGAAGGGGTTTGTGGGTGGAATCCAGTTGTGGGTGACTCCAGGCTGGGTCTCAGCCAGGGTTAGAATTTGAATTGAAATCAATGGGTTTCAGGACTGAGCCAGATAACAAAGATGAAAGGATGGAGTCCCCTCCCTGAAGCAGAGTCCAAGAAGGTTTTCTCTTTTAAGAGTTTTGGGGTTTCCTCATCCATATCACCTCTTTGTCTAAAGAAGTATATTTCATTAACAGATTTTTGAAGTCACTGCTTTGGTCAGCGTTTTTTAAATCTTTAAAGAGTAAATAATAAAAATGTGCATGAAATGGTATAGTCTTTAAGTGCTAAGCAGAAGCTAATCAATTCATAGGTAGAGTAAGACAAAAAAGAGATAGGGATTTCACTGTGTCCTTTTTCAGACTTAAATAACCTAACAGAAAAATTAGAAAAAGAAGAAATTAAGGAAAATATTGAGACACATACTAGAAAAATTAGACCTTTGACAATGTTTTAAAAATAACCATTTATTTTCAAAATATATGCAAACGTAGTTTTCAACATTCATCCTTGCAAAACCTTGTGTTCTAGATTTTTCTCCCTCCTTTTCTCCTGTTCTCTCCCTTCCACATTTATCATACTGGACAAAGAAAAATCAGATCAAAAGAGGGGAAAAAATGAGTAAGAAAAACACATGGAGCTCCCCTGCAACCCCCTTAGGATTCGGTGCAAGGATACAAAGTTAAATCAGGTCTAGTGGCGGCGAGAGTCCCCTGTAAATGAATTTACAGGCCCGAAAACCTAGATGGGTAAAAGATGTTTATTGCAGGGTTTGGAAGCAAGGTTAAGGTCTGGTTAGTAAAAGGCATTAGATAGAGGAAGATATACACCGAAAGCGGCGGGGACAGAGAATCTCTGATGCAAGCATCTTGGCTGGCATCTTTCAAATCTCTGAACCAAAGATGGTTCTAGCTTTGCTCTTTTTATCTGCTTGAAGAAGTAATGGGCAGAGCTCAGGTTAATTCCTAGAAGGCCAGATTTTTGGCGGGCTTTATCCAAGCCAGCTCAGATCCAGTGGGGGGCTGGGTACAAGCCCAGACTAGTTTGACCAGATCTTGTATCAAAGGTCCAAGTCCCAAAGGAAGTTGTAGATCAAACAAGGAACATCAAGGGGCTACTGTCCTCAACAAGGTCTGATATAATTTTCAAGCAAATTGTATCAAACCTTTATAGAAAAATTAGCAAAGATGCTCAGATCAGAGAGAAGGGATAGTATTGAGAGAAAATTACAGCTTATATAATGAATGTTAATGCACAATCTTACTTAATGTAATCACAAATAAGTTACAATAATACATTTTTTTGAAATTGTAATTATCAGTTTAAGTGTGCCGAAAGCAAATTAGTTTCATTTTAGAAAAAACTATACTAGATTATACTTCAAAAGCAATTTAAAACATAATTACATCAGCAGTTATAGAAAAAGCCATTAACAAAATAGATGTGTATTTCATTTGTATTAAAAATACTACCAAACATGTTTGTTTCTTTAATTATGGTAAATTCTACCTAAAATTAAGAGTTAATCTTCAGGGGCAGCTAGATGATGCTGTGAATAAAGCACCAGCCCTGGAGTCTGGTAGACCTGAGTTTAAATTTGGCCTCTGATACATAACAATTAAACTTTAATAGCTATGTGACCTTGGGCAAATAACTTAACCCCAACTGCCTCACAGAGAAAAAAATTAAGTTAACCTTCATAACAGACAAACACAACATTTCTGTTAAGATGAGGGGTAAAACAAAGGTGTTTATTCAGTCTTCCCTATTATTTGGCATGGTTTTACAATTTTAGTTTATAAGACTAGAAAATGAAATTACATATGAATAAATAGGCAGAAAGGAATTGAAAAAAGCATTTATTAAAAACTTATTGTGCTAAGCATTAGAGCCCCCTCAAGGAACATACATGCTAATTAGGGTCACAACATGTACATAAATGGGTATATGCAAGAGTCATATATATTAAATGGAAGATAACTTTTTTATTTATTGTTTTAGATTTTTAAAAAATAACAATTGATTTTTATTTTTTAAAATGTATGCAAACATAGGTTCAACATTCACTCTTGTCAAACCTTGTGTTCCATATTTTTCTTCCCCTTCTCCTCCCCTAGATAGCAAGTAACAGGTTAAACTTGTGTGATTTCCACATTTATCATGCTTCACAAGAAAAATCAGATCAAAAGGGGAAAAAATGAGAAAGAAAAACAACAACTCTACAAAGGGTGAAAATACAATGCTGTGATCCACATTCAGTCTCAGTAGTCCTCAAAATTCTTCTCACAGTTAATTCAGGCTCAGTGCTTGAGATTAAGAGAATTGTAAAGAGGGATAGGGGGTGGAGTGAGATGAACCTTAATCACTTTGGAAGAGAACAGGAAAAGGGAGATTGGTGGCAAGCCTCTTGGAAGGTTGTCTGTCTCCTTCACTTCTCCCCTTAAAGACCAAGGACTTTTGCTTATCCTGACTAGCTGATTCTGGGACCTCCAGGACTTCACAAGTGTGGATGGCTCTTTCCATCAAAAGTCTATTGGAAGTGCTTTTAATTACTTCATTATTGAAAAGAGTCAAGTCCATCACAGTTGATCATCCCATAATCTTGTTTTGCTATGTATAATATTCTCTTGATTCTGGTCACTTCACTTAAGTCAATTCATGAACTCGGGTCCTCCTGAATTCAGGGTTGGTCCTCTATCCACTGCGCCACCTAGCTGCCCCTCAGAGCATTTTTTCTGAAAATTGTCAGTTCATATTCTTTGACTATCAGTTGAGGAATGACTTTTAATCTTACAAATTTGAGTAAGTTCTCTATATATTTTATAAATGAGGCTTTTGTCAGAAACATTAGATGTAAAATTTTTTTTTCCAGTTTTCTGCTTCCCATCTTGGCTTCATTGTTTTTATTTGTACAAAAACTTTTTAATTTAATGTAATCAAAATTATCCACTTTGCATTTTGTAATGTTCTTCTTGGGGGAAGATGGCCTTAGGGAGAAGGCCCCTGTAGCTGATGAAACTGGGAAAGAATTCTAGTATAAGGTGATTTTGAGTAGAATTCTGAAGGAAACCCTGAAATAATAGCTGAAGATGAGAAGAACATTCCAACTTGGGGACAGCCAGTAAAAAGGCTTGAATTGGAATATGATGCATCATAATAAGTAGGACTATACGACTTTATTGTAAAATGTATGGGGAGAATAACGTGGGAGCACACTAGAAAAGAGTCAGGTTATATCCACATCTGAATTGAAATGTATAATTGTGAACCAAAGGACTTTCTCTTTGATCCTAGAAGGTAATTAATAGGGAGCCACCAGAGTTTGTTGAAAACGGTGGGTGACATTGTTTGACTTTACAACTGGGGAATAACTTTGGCAGTTCTTGAGGGTGGATGGCAGTGGGAAACTTTTTTTTTTTTAAATTTTATTTACTTATAATTTTTTTTGACAGTATATATGCATGAGTAATTTTTTTAAAATAACATTATCCCTTGTATTCATTTTTCCAAATTATCCCCTCCCTCCCTTTGATGACAGGCAATCCCATACATTTTACATGTGTTACAATATAACCTAGATACAATATATGTGTGTAAATACCATTTTCTTGTTGCACATTAAGTATTAGATGCCGAAGGTATAAGTAACCTGGGTAGATAGACAGTAGTGCTAACAATTTACATTCACTTCCCAGTGTTCCTTCTCTGGGTGTAGTTGTTTCTGTCCATCATTGATCAACTAGAAGCGAGTTGGATCTTCTTTATGTTGAAGATATAGTGGGAAACTATTTGGATACCAATTTGGAGATTAATTAAGTCTAGGTGGGAGATGAAGAGGGCTAGACTAGGTGACTGCCTATTTGTAAGACTTTAGCATTGCCCTGGGATTTACCACCTCATTAATGGCTATACTCTGGATCAGTTTTGAGCCATCTAATAACCTTTATCAGCAAACCTTACTGGTGTGTATCCTGGCTGCCTGAAATCTTTCTTCCATGTTTCTCACCCTCCCACCTTTTTAAAAATTCTTCCTATCATGTGAACCTTCAAATGCTAATGATGAATTCATCTTCCCTGATTCCAGCTTCTTTCTCCCTCATTCATATTTACTTAAACCCTATCTTTTCACCTCCCTTTACCATTCCACTCCCCCAAATGCTATGAAGAAATAGCTCTTCTCCTTGCTGAGATGTATTCATCTATATGTATCCTTGATATCATCCCACAGATTGTCATCACTATCATTCTTAAGCTCTCTTTTCAATCTTTTATCTACTAATTGTTTTCCTGCTATCTACAAACATTTTCTGTCACTTCTGTGATACTATAAAGTGTACACTGCTGACAGAAAGATGTAATATGCTTTGAATTAAGGATTTTTATAAACACTTGGATAATTTAAATTTATTTGTAACATTTTTTTCTATTAAAGTGTTGAGGTGAATGAACAATCTAAGAAAATTTCTGAGTAATTGGTCTGTGGTTTATTTCTATAACCAAAGATTCCTAATGGAGATATTCAGTATCTTATAAATATTTTTTTTTTTTTTTTGAGAGGGAATGCCACTAACAGGAGAAGTCAGTCATATGATTGATTGACATTTAAATGAGTAGGTGGCCTTAAAGTGTTTAGCTCTTCTTGCTGGGACTATGGATTGATCTTGAGATTCAATGCTCTCTAGCAATCTATACAAAAGATTCCATTTCTATCCAGACCACTTTCATTCTCATTTTTCTCTTTTTTGAGCTGCATTACTTTAAACTTCTGTATAGGAGTATATATTTAGTGCAAAATCTGGATCTTAATTAATAATGGGCTATTAATATAATAGAAAATACAATTTCTCCCAATGGTGCTTAAGTAATAAAAGTTTGTTGTCCATTAAACATAAACTTTTATTTGGTTTGCATATTTTCCATCAAAAGTACAAAGATAGGGGTAGCTAGATGGCGCAGTGGATAGAGGACCAGCCCTGATGTCAGGAGTACCTGAGTTCAAATATGGCCTTAGACCCTTGACACTCCCTAGCTGTGTGACTCTGGGCAAGTCAATTAACTCCAATTGCCTCAGCAAGAAAGTTTAAAAAAAAAAAAAAAGGCAAAGATAAATTTCAACTCAAAACATTTGTATCAACTTTATTTTTTAAAATTGATCTCTCAGATATTAAAATTATGATAACTATTTTTTTCTTGCCCTTCTGTATTCATTATGTTAGAAACAGTTTTAAAATTCACAGATGTCTATTTTTCTTTGAATTTTTTTTTCAATCTGACTTTAAACTGTATAATTTTCAGGAAATGTAATTTAGACTATTGGTTTCTGGCTTATCATTGTATGTATAACCATTTAGATGCTTGTTTTTCCTTTTAAGGTAAAGAGCTTGGAATGGAAGAACAAGGAAAACCAAGAAAAGGGATTTTCATTCTTATTTTCACATTTTAAAAAATACTACTTGCCTTACATTTTCCCAAACATCTGCAAGGAAAACACCTTATATCATCCTGTATTGGGTATGCATACTTTAGAGTTTTCTAAAATTTATTGAACATCTATCTTACAACAGAAAAATGAAGGGTATTGCTTTCAGAAAATTAATGGAAATAGAAATGTTTATGTAAAGAAATAATTGATAGAGATGGTACTTTAATTTATAATGGACATTTTAAATAGCTCAACTAACTTATCCTGACTTCAAAAGTGATGAAATTGTCATGAAGAAGAGTTTTTACCTGTCTAATGAAGAAGTTTTTCCTGGTTATGGGACAGTGTTTTGGAATGTAAAGAATTCACAATAGACATTATCTATCAGTCAGATTGTGTCCTTTATTGATGTAAAAAGCTCATGGGCAAAATTAAAAATGATTTTGCAATATTAGAAATGTGGGTGGATGAAGGGGGCTTTTTTAAAGTTTAGAAGGAAAAGGAAGTAAGGGTGGGATCTAGAGGGGGAGAATCCTTTTTTTTTTTTTTTTTTTTTTTTAAATTATAGCTTTTAATTGACAGAACATATACATGGGTAATTTTTCAACATTGATCCTTGCAAACACTTCTGTGCAATTTTTCCTTTCCTTCCCTCCACCCTCTCCCCTAACAGGCAATCTCAAACATGCTAAACATGTTAAAATAAATCTTAAATAAAATATGTACATATTTATATAGTTCTCTTGTTGCACAAGAAAAATCGGATTTAGAATGGTAAAAATAACCTGAGAAGAAAAACAAAAATGCAATTAGTCCACACTTGTTTGCCAGTGTTCTTTCGCTGGGTGTTCATCACCAATCAATTGGAACTGAATTGTATCCTCTTATTGCTGAAGATAGCCACTTCCATCAGAATTGATCCTCATATAGTATTGTTATTGAAGTGTATAATGATCTCCTGTTCTTTACATTTCACTTAGCATCAATTCATGTTAGTCTAGAGAGGGAGAATCCTAATTGAGAACAAATTTGCCTGTACTTTTACCATGACCAAAAGCATGATGATGGCTTGAAATCTAGAGAGGGAGAGTCCTGAGAACAAACTTGCCTGCACTTTTATCCATGACCAGAAGCATGATGATGGGTTGAGTCTGTCTATATGATATGCTAACAAGATAGGCTCAGGATTTCAGCCTAACTTTGTGTGTGATAGTGGGAATTAGATGGACTCCATTGAAGATTTTCTTCATTCCTGACAATGGAGACCAGATGGCCTATTTAAAGTTTTTGCTCCACATCATTAGGACTCATTCATTTTGAAAATAATATCATAGGATCATTGCTTTAGAGTTGAAAGTGACCAGAGGTCACCTAGTATATTTCGCACCCTTACTTTGCAAATAGGAGACTGAAATCTTGATTTATTTGTGGGTTTAATAAAATTTTATCCTAACATATCCTAGCCTGATTCATGTCAAAATTTGAAGATATTACAAAAAAAAAGTTTTAGATTCTAAAGGATATAAATTAAGAGCATTCAGAATTCTGAGGTGACAAATTAGATCTGCAGTTTTACATGTGATATTTTCTAGTCTATTTATACATTAAACAATTATTAAAAGTTGTATGTGACATAATCTTGCTTTTGTCTTTCTAACTTATGAGTCATAGAATTGTTTAAAACCATATGAACTATTACTTTGATTTAGCCTAGTTGGATAAGCAAGAACTAGGATTTACAAATATGTTGCACTGTTTAAATTTTGTTCATTTAGTACATCTTGTTACATTGTTATTTGTATTAACTATTAGCTCTTTTTTGGTTTGAGTTGATAATTGGATTTAACATTGCTCTAATTCTTTATAGTTATAATAGAAATCAGACTGCAAATAGACATTTCTATATGTGTATCTGAAAAGTAAGGCTTCTTTGGGATTTCATGCTGACTTAGTTGTAGTTATACAGAAACTGTTTACTAACCTCAATGAAGTAGCTCTAATTTTACATTGTCACAGACCATGAATGTTTAGGCTTATTTGTACAAAGATCTTTTTTTCATTTCTTTTGCATAGATATTCCACAGGTGAGACCAAAGCCACATTATATAATGATAAAGAAGGATGTTGAAAGCAATGAAACAATCTATTGCACAAAAGAGCTTTTCCTCAAGGCTCGTGTTATAGTCATTCGCTGGCTAGTTTCTTTCTGGCTTGAGCCAAAACCTCATACAGGACCTCATATTCCTGGAATTGAAGGTGAAATCTTGCCAAAGAATATTCAGGTAACATCTATATTATATTTCAAAACATTTGTGATAGGAAAGTCTCCTAGGCTGAGCTAGTTTTTCCCAAAGCCCTGGTCCTTGCAGGTTAGGCTATTGTATTTATGATGAGAGATAGGAAAGTGGGAACCCTGTTCTGTTGGTGCAAAGATAGTCCCATGAGGCGCAGTGTCCCCTGTAAATGAATTTACAGGCCTGAAAACCTAGATTGATTAAAAAGGTTTATTATAGGGATTTTAGAAGTAAAGTTTAATTAGTAAAGTTGAGAGTAGAGATAGAAGAGCACCAGATTAGGTCCGGTGGGCAGAAACCCTTGGCATAAGGATGCCATACTTAGGACTTCTGCAAAAGCATGGCATCTAGTGTTGCCCTTTTATAATGGGGGGTCTTGGTGATGTTGAAGGTGGGTGGAGTCCCAAGTTCCTGGTGGGCTTTCAGTTAGCTCAGATCCAGTGGGGACTGGGAAAACCCAAGCCTGCTCAGATCTGGTGGGGGCTGGGCCCAGATATTCAAAAGGGTGCTTTTTGACCACGATTTGTGAATCAAAGGTCAGCCATGGGAAATCTGTTAGGATTACCAAGTGAGAACTCAGGTTGTCTGGACAGTGACAAGGTGAGAATTCAGGCAATTTGGCGCCCGAACAGGGACAGACACGGTCCTGATTCCAGTGGAAAAGCCTCCCATCCAGATCTCAGTCTCTCTGACCCAGAACCGTGAGTAACGAGGAAACTTTGTTAAAGATTAAGTGAGCGTGCTAATAGATAAATAAGGAACTTAACTTGTTAAGGGATAAACCAGGAATCTCTTATAGCTGAAATGGGGCAGATGTTAGCTATATTCAATCCCTGGACCTCAGCCGACTCAACCCCAGCCCCAGAAGCAACCTCAGCTCCACCCCCATTCAGGAGTGGTACTATAGAGAGTATAATCAAGATAATTGAGGAGCAGAGTTTACTTGTAACCTGGGTACAGATTGCTAAACTCTTGGCTGCATTAAGACGCACATCCCCTTGGTTCTTAGAGGAAGAAAAGATAGATGTAGATAAATGGAAGCTAGTGGGATATGAAATGAAAGAATTTCAAGCAAAAAATGGGCCTCGTTCAATTTCTGCAGAAGTATTTTATATCTACAACATAGTTCAATTAGCCTTAAACTATCAAGCAAGTTGTAGGAGAAGGAAAAGTTCTAAAAATGAACAGAGGAAGAAGTGTGAGGAAAAAAGGAAAGATCAAGATCTTTCCCTAGAGCAAGAGGATTTAAATGAGGAATTATGGTATGATTCTCTTGAAGAAGCTTCAACCCTGCCTAGAGAACAGATTATTGACAGGCCCGCATCAACCCCACCTTCAGAGATGGAGGAAGAAAGAGGGGAAGAGGCAGAAACACAAACAGAATTGCCTGTGAAGAAGCCTAAGCCTATGACAAGATTAGAAAAAGCATTGGTTAAAGCTAAGAGAGAAGGACAGGATATAAGTGATTTTATACATGCATATCCTGTGATTGAAAATACTGACTCTGTAGGTAAAAAAAGGAGAAGATATGCACCTTTAGATTTGAATAAAATTAAGGATTTGAAAAAAGGTTGTACCCTTTATGGGGCTACATCAGCTTATGTCAAAATGTTACTAGATGGTTTGTCTTATGAAGTCCTAACCCCGAATGATTGGAAATCCATAGCAAGGACATGTCTGGAACCTGGAGAAAATTTATTATGGCTTGCGGAATTTCATGAATTATGTAAAAGAAATCAGAAAGGAAATCTTAAAGGGGCCTCAACCCCTATCATTTACATATTATGAAATAGTGAAATTCTTTAAAATCTTAATTGTTTTGGGACTAGCTCAAGCTCTTGACTTGTTTTCTCATTCATTTGAATGACAAAAAGCCCTTCGAACTTGAACTGGGAAGCTGAATTCTGTTGAATATATAGGAGTACCCTCACTGAATATTCTTATTAAATGTCCTCCAACTATGGGGGTTAAGTAAACCTCCTTATATTGAAAGGATTGAATGATTATGAGTGCTCATGTCATGCCAGAATCAGACCTCTCAGTACCAGAAACTATCAGGGCCTGAGTCAGGTCTAGCTCTCTTGATAGCATTTAATTATAAATTAAATATTTTACTTCCCATACATAGTAAAAATTGTTTGTCAATTTTGTTCACCATCTCGATGTGATTTGTTTCAATGTGTTTTTGTTGAGGGGTGAGAGATGTGGGTGAGAGATACCCTAATAGTAATGGGATCTCCAGGTTGGTGTTGCAGAATTCGCAGTACTGATCTGCAAGCGAGTTTTTTGGCCAAAAAAAAAAAAAAAAAAGTTTATTTTCACACTGAGAAGCTACCTAGCAGATCATTTCCAGATAGGAATTAGCAAAGGTTTGGGTATAGAATCTTGGTTTGTTTATTTTTTTTTTCCTGAGGCTGGGGTTAAGTGACTTGCCCAGGGTCTCACAGCTAGGAAGTATTAAGTGTCTGAGATCAGATTTGAACTCGGGTCCTCCTGAATTCAAGGCTGGTGCTCTATCCACTGTGCCACCTAGCTGCCCCTGGGATTTTGGTTTTTATTAGCCTTCTATGGTTGGGACTAGGAAGCGATTAGGGGCTAATTTTCAAATCAGTAAAGGGTAGTGATTGTTTCCCACACCAAAGTGATTCCCAGATAAATTTGGAAGTGGGGGATTCCCTTGGGAACCAGATAGGAGGGTGGGGATCATTTTTAGGAATTTATCCAGGTCAGGTGGCCCACCCTTCACAAAGAACAGGGGACACAGTTCTATTATATCATTTCCCACTCAAGAAATAGTTGGAATAGTCAGAATGACCTGATAATGGTCCTTTCCATTTTATACCTAGAGGGTCAACACCTTGAGGCTTCCAAGATTTCAAGTATACCATGGCCCCTGGATTTACAAGGGAGGAAGTCTGAGTATGAGCATCTGTAGGTTTAGGGAGATGCTCATTTGCATATTCAGAAGGACCTTTTGAACTGGACCAAGCTGTGTGGCAAATTGGGTGACCAGATGCTGTTCTGGATCTACAAGAATGTCAGAGGTTAAGAAAAGCTTCCCATACAGAAGTTCAAAGGAGTTCAACTTAATGTTCTTAATGAAGTGGGAAACCCTAATGGGAGATTCTTCACCCAACTCTCTTGAGTCTGTAAGCACAGTTTAGTAAGGACTAGCTTGAGGTGTGCTTCATTTTCTCCACCTTCTCAGAATCCTAAGGACACCAGGCAGAGTGGAGGTGGTAAGTGATTTTAATTTCCTCTGCCACATTTTGGGTTACCTGAGAAGTGAAGGCCAGACCATTGTCCATTTGCAAGGAGCTAGGCAGGCCAAAGGGAGGTATGATCTCTTTTAGCAAGCACTTTGATACCTCCTGAGCTTTCTTAAGTCTTGCAGGTGAAAACTTCTACCCAATTAGTAAAGGGGCCAAGAAAAACCAAAAGCAACTTGAAACCTCTGCAAGGGGGCATATGTGTAAAATCTCTTTGCCAATTTTCTCCTGGGTATGTGTCCCTTCTCTGAACAGGCTTCAGGAGAGGGAGAGAGCAGCTCCTTCAGGATTTACTTGGGCACAAACTGGGCAGACCTGGCAGACCTGCCTGATTGTTTCTCCCAGCTTGTGACCAGTAAAAATGTGTTTTATAAGGGATTGAAGAGCATTTCTTCCCAAATGGGTAGCGTGGTGAGGACCAAAAATAAGTTTCCACTGACTAGCCTCTGGGATGAAAAGCTGGCTTGAGGATGTTTGAAACCAGCCAGAAGGAGAAAGGATGTATACCCTTTCTTCTGCAAGAGCTTGTTCCTGTGAGCTATATGAAGTGATATAAAAATCAGGGAGCTGGGGAATTAAAGGTGCTATAGTCAGGGGTAAATGGGAAGCAGCTTGCGCAGTTGTATCTGCAAACCTATTCCCCTTAGCCTGAAGTGAATCTCCTTTTTAGTGTACTTTACTAAAACCTCTCTGGGTTCATGGACAGCTTGCAATAGCTGTAGAATTTCTCCTGCATATTTAATAAGAGAATTCTTTGCTGTCAAAAATTCCCTTTCTTTCCATATAGTCCCATGAACATGCAAAATATGAAAAGCATACCTGGAGTCTGTATAGATGTTCACTCTCATTCCCTTCCCCAGTTCCAAAGCTCTGGTTAGAGCAATGAATTCAGCTTTTTGGGCAGAAGTCCCAGGAGGCAATGGCTTAGCTTCTAGGATTCTACTGAGAGTCACCACAGAATAACTTTTCTTTCTCCATTTTAAAGAAAATTAGACCCATCTGTAAACTATTCACCATCTTGATTGTCAAGAGGAATGTCCCTCAAGTCTGGTAGACTGAAGTACACAAAATCTAAAGCTTCCTCACAATTATGAATGATGTCACTCGACTGAATGTTATCAGGGAACAGGGTGGAAGATTTAAGAGTGTGACACACCTGGAGAGTCAGTTTGGGGTTGTCTAATGGGAGAGCCTGATATCTAGTAAGCTGCCTACAAGCAAGCCACTGATGCCCTTTGGCTTTTAAAATGCTCTGAACCTGGTGCCGGGTAAAAATCTTCAATGATTACATTAGGGTGAGTTTTGAGGCTTCTTCAATTAGAAAGACTGTAGCAACCACTGCTCTTAAGGCAAGAGGGCCATTCTAAGGAAACTGAGTCTAGTTCCTTTAAGAAGTAGGCAATCGGCCTGAATCAGGTCCAAGAGCCTGAGTTAAGACCCCCAGGGCCTGGACTTGCCTTTCAGCTACATATTTGAAAGGCTTTTCAAAATTAGGTAGAGTGAGGGCAGGGGCATAAGTTAGTTTGATTTTCAGAGTCTTAAAAGCCTTGGCCTGATCAGGATCTTGAATAGGGGTTAGGTTATGGTCCATATATTTGACAGGCAATTTGGGTTTTGGATAAGGAGACCCTGTAGCCCCTAGAGACCAGAAAATTAAGAGTTTTTGTGGCTGTATCTAGGGAATCTTCTCGGGTGGGGCTGTAGATCAAGGTACCATCCACATCCTGGATGAGACTTCTGTTAAGTAGCAGCAGATCCCTTAAATCTTTAGCTAATACTAAAAATTTGTGCTTAAGAAATTTCTCAATTAGGAGTTGCAATCCCTCCCTAGCCTCTGCCTTTATTGAATATTGGCATTTATGGGGGAATGCACTGGGGTACCGCAGCCTGACTAAGGCTGTGTTGGCATGAGTGGCATGCCCAGGGATCCCTTGATCCCAGACAAGAGAAGTCTATTTTCTCCCAGATTTCAGAGGGAATATGGGAGAGTTTTGAAAGAAGCACAAAAAGGTTACCTGGAGGTCTAAGAAGAGAGAATTGGATCCCCAATTTCACCATTAAGTCATGCCCCAATAAGGGAGCACGATAGAAGGGAATAATAAGAAAAGAATGTTTAAATAACAGATCACCAAACTGGCAAGGCAGAGGGAAAGTCTCAAAACAATTCTTGTTTCCCTTCAATCCCCATTAACCTATGGAGGAGGGGTGGGTGAGACCAGAGTACCAGAGCAAGACAGAAAGAGAAGCCCTCATGGCAAAAAGTAACTTGTCCCCCGTAATCACTTTCTCCTCCAGTATTCCTCCTGGGTTGCACTTGGGGCAAGGACCTGGGGGGAGGAGGTGTTTTTGCTCCGAGGACAATTGTGTGCCCAATGATTCTGTCCATTACACCTTAAGCATGAACTCCTATGGTTTCCAGATATGGCAGCAGCCAAAATTTCTTGCTATGACTGTGGTCTTCCTCTGCTTCAGTTCAGTCCCTATTATTAAAGACTTCAAAAGCTGTTTCTAACAGCTTCCTTCATATATCTGGGGCAGATTGTTTAATATTAACATCTCCCCAAAAAGATCAAATTGGAGTGCATTGAGTTTACTCAATAAATTTAGTGAGTTTCTCAGCGTAATGTCCAGGTTTTCCCTTAATCTGGGAGAGTTCTGACGTTGAAAAGAGCACTTGTACCCTGAGTGTCTCTCCCTGAGAATCTTGCTTCTCTCAGGGGACAGAAAGGATAACTGAATCAGGCCTCCTGAGGAGGAGAAGAAGGGGTCCCACTCCTTGTATCAGAGAGATTGAGGAATGGGGGTAGGGAAGTCTCAGGATCTGGTTCAGAAGGTGAGGGGAACAGAGTTGAAGAAATATTATTGGACATGTGTGGTACCGAAATGGTGAGGGATCACCATATAAAAAAAAAAAGCTGGAGAGAGAGCTCTAAAGAAAAGCAAAGTTTAATGTATGGCCTCGCGAGAATCGGGCGTCCCACTCCTGGAGTAGACATGGAAGAGAGGAAGCACCTCCTGTGGGCAGGACAGCACTTTTAATCCCTAACGCAAAACGCCCCCTCCCACCACTGACTCTCATCCTCATTGGCTGAGAGTCTTACATTCTAAACTTGAGATCTACCCATGAAATTGAACTTGACCAATAAGTACATAGTTGCCCATATTTGGATGAAATAGGGAGATGATATCATAGGAGGGGAAGGCAATGTCCTTTGCTCGAACTTCAGAGTCCTTCAGGCCTACTCGAACTCTGAAGTATATGAAGCCTTACTTGATTTTCACAACTGTCTTGAGAGATCTCACCTCATCTCATTCAGACATAAGGTCCTGTCTTTGATAAGAAGGTGGCTCTGTAAGAGATTCACAGGCTTTCTGATAAGGACTGCATGGGGGTAAGAAGGTAGCCTGTGTTCCTAGAGGAGTGGAAAGAAGGGGGTTATTTAAAAAGTTAGTATCTGATCTTGATTCCCCTCCAGTAAATTTTAGCAGCATCTTGCAGTGCTGTTTTAAGGTTTTTGTTTTGAGATCTTTTAGGCCAAATTTGTCCTTAGGAACAGAGACAGAGGTGGATTGTCCCATTTTTGGCCAGATTCTATAGCACCACATCCTCTCAGGTGTCCCTAGAGAGGGAGGTAGATGACAGAAGTTCCCCTGCTTAAGGGTACTTCTGCTAAAAGACTCAGGAATTCCGAGTCTAGGCATCCCTAGTCAAGGAAATCTGCTGAGTGTAGAGTTCTGACAGCCCAAACCTTCCCAGATGTTTGGGTGTCCTTTGCTATAGGACAGAGACCAACAGAGACAAGAGAGAAGGTTTACGTCAGCCAGGAGGATAGAAAATCTCAGGAATCCTTATAAGCAGGATGAAAGATGCCCTAACAGTGATGGGATCCTCAGGCTGGTGTTGTAGGTTTTTGTGAAAGATTTCATAGTCCTGATCTGCAAGTGAGGTTTTTTAGCAAAAAAGGGTTTATTTTCGGGCTGAGAAGTTACCCCAGTGGGCCATTTCCAGATAGGAATTAGCATTTTTTATTAGCTTTCTATGATTTGGGGCAAGGGAGCAATTAGGGGCTAATCTTCAAATCAATAAAGGGTGGTGATTGTTTCCCAGACCAAAGTGATTCCCAGATAAGTTGGGAAGTGGCAGATTCTCTTGGGAACCAGGTAGGAGGGTGAGATCATTTTTAGGAATTTTCCCAGGACCAGTGGCCCAACCTCTACAAAGGTCAGGGGACACAGTTCTATTGTCATTTTGACACATAATTAATTACCTGTTATTTCAGTGTAATACTTGAAGTTCCAGTGGAGATTGCTGACAGAATGGGAATTCAGTATGTTAAGAAAAAATCACCTTCCTCCTTGCTCCTATTTTCTGAAAATAGCAATCTTTCAGTGGAGTGCTTCAACTTCAATCATATTCCTAGATATAAGCAGGTAGAGGTAATGTATTTAATATATTTAAGAATTATTACTTAGCTGCCCAAAGAGTTTGGTTGACCTAGATCTTCTTAGATTTCAAAAGAGTCCTTAGAATCTCTGTGATGCTACCTTTTCATTTTATAACTGAAAAAACTGAGGTCTTAGAGTGGTTAAAGAATTTTTCCAATTTAGACATTACAAATTAAGTTACTACAAATAGATCAGGAATAAACTTATGTCTCTTGATTACCAATGCAGTGTTCTTTATTTTCTTTTTTCCTGGTCCATGCTTTTATATCAGTAAATAAATAACTTTTCCATTAGATACATGATTCCCATCAACAAATGTGCATAGTTAAGAAAAACAATTCCTACTTTGTGTCCAAAATATTGTATCTTCAACCTTAGTCTGTTAGGAAAAGGCATGCTTTGTTACTGGGTATGAATTGTTTTTGATAAAGTCATGCTGTCTCTTTGTAGTCACTGATGTGGGTGATACAATGGTAGGCACCAATAGTTGGGGTTAGGTCATGTGAAGAATTCACAATTGCAATTCTCTTTAGTAAAAGTTAGATTATTTTAGGAAAGAGGACAAAGACTATTGGCTCAAATAAATTAAGGAGATTTCTCAAGGTAAAAGCAGATGAACAACTTCTAATTCTTTCAGGACCCAAATATATAGCAATTTGACATAGATTCCCCTCTCCATCCACCCCCTTTGCTCTTTCTTTATCTTGGATATTTAATTCCATGTTCTGGTAGTTCTGAATTTTCAATGTAAGTGTCATTCTATGCAGAGTTTCTTTTTTCTGAACCTTCTGAAATCTGCTTTCTCAAAATCTAAGGTATTTGATAACTGTGCCTGTTGTGACACAGTTTCCTTTTATTGTCCTGACTCAGTTTTCCTAATTGTTCTGCCTCAGTTTCCCTAGTTCTGTCTCCATTTTCCTAATTGGTCCTGTCTCAGTTTCCTTAATTGTTCTGCCTCAATCACCTTAGTTTCAACCCCCTCTAATTTATTAAGACTGATATAACTCAGAGGTATAAATTGTCAATGTGTAAACTCAAGATTAAGGAGAGTCCAGACTAAGCTGGACACATCCTTTACTCCTAGTTTGCTAGAATTTATGGTCCTACCCCTATTCTGTCGTTGTTCTTTTTTTTTTTTTTTAATTAAAAAATAAATAAAAAATTAATAAAAAAAAATAAAAAATTAAAAAACATATTTAAAGAAATAGCACAGAAAATATGAAATCATTGTTCTTCTTTATCCTAACTTAGCAGAATGTCTGGTGCCTTTCCCTACCCTGTCAGAACTGGATTGATAGTCTGTCAGTGCTCTGACTCTGCCCCTGCCTTGGTCTACCCCTGAAGTTGAGCCTGCATATATATGTCATTGAGAGCTCACATTGATTGCTGGATGCTTTGGACATCAGCCCTGGGGGCAGCATGTCCCCAGCACAATCTTTCCCTCTCAGAAATCCAAATAAAATATTAAAAACTCTCTAATCACTATCTTGCTCCAGTTTCTCCAGCATTGCATACTTAGAATTATTTTTTCTGTTCATATAGTCTGAAGTTTACTACAGAAGTTTACTTCTAGTAATCAAAAATCATCTTATTTCTTCCTTCTTTGGTGTTCATTCAAGTATTCTCCATCAATCTGGTTCCTAAATTTCTTCATATTAGTGTAACTTCTGACTTGCAATGTTACTCCCTTCCTCCTTTTACTTGTTTTGTTTATTTTGAATGATACATACCCACCTAGATTCATAGTCTCTGGTCAGGCATCTGCTAATTCTTTCTTGTATGCTGTTAGCCAGAAATATAGATCTCATTTCCACATACTTCCTTTTTAAGCTGCCATTCACTTCCCAGATTGATTTTTTTTTTTTCCTTCTTCATCTCTTACCTTCTCTGAACAACTGTGAGGAAAACAACCTTAGCCTTCATTTTCTTGTCCAAAAGTTTTCTCACTTTCTCCTTCTGAGGAAAGATTGACTTTGATATTCATCTAGGTCTTTTTAATTTGAGTTATTTTCATCCTTGTGTCATTTTCCTATAGCTTTCACCAATTTGCCTCATCTTCCACTTCCCTTTATAGATTTTCTTCACCCTCCTATTGTTCCACTTATTTTATCTTCTCTTGCTAACTTTCTCTGCCTCTTGGAGATTGTTTCTTCTTAGTATACTTCCTAATCCTTCTTTAACTTTCTTAATCCTTTTCTGTTCTCTTTAATTGTTTCTGATCCTGCTCTTCCTTTAACCCTGACTACAAACTGAATCCTTAAGATTTTTATGTAAGTTTTCCTGAATTTCTTGCAAATTTTCTCATCTATTTATCTTCAAATTTGGAACTTCTTTACTAGTTCAAATCTCTTTCCAAGTTATTAACATACTTTCCTTTTTATTTGTCTTCAGTTTTTCTTTAGTTCCTTCTCCTATTGAAATAGAAATAGAAATCCTTTGTTCAGTGTCTTACTTTGTTACTCAGACTCTTAGAAAATAGTTGATTAATACTTGCTGCTTCTTTACTACTTGTGCACTTCTGAATTCACCATCTAGTTTTTCAACATACCTACCATTCCATTGAAATAGTTCTTTCCAAGTTTACAAATGCTGATTTAGCTGATGGCCTTTTCCTCTGTCCCAGATCTTCTTGAACTCCTACAGAAATGCATATTTTTAGTCCTGTTCCTTAATCATCTATTGCATATTCCTACTTACAGAATCCCATAAGCCTATTAAACTAAGTATGTCTAAAACTCAATATATTATCTATAAATGTAGCTCTTCAGAATTTCCTATTTTAATCAAGGGCTCTATCGTTTTCCCAGTTACCTACATTTTACAGTCTTAACCGTTTTTGACTCTTTCTTTTCCCTCACTCTCTATACACAATCATTTGCCTAGACTTCTTGATATTTCTTTTACAATTCCTAGCACATCTGTTACTTTGTCCTTACATGAGTAACAGTATCACTTATTACTTGTACTGAAAATAGCCTCCCAATTGGAATCATTCTAGTTTCAGTTTTCTAATTCATTCTAACACTGCTCTCAGATCCTGTAATTCTTATGTTTCAAAACTTTCACTGAATTTTTGATATCTGTAGGGCAAAGAACTTGAAATTTTTCCATGCTTTGATTCTAACCTATCTTTCCAGATATCTCCTTAACTTTGCCCTTTCATCATATCCAGAGATCCCTTCTTCATCTTTTGTGCAGGCCCACTACCAGATCTACATATTTTTTCTCCATACAATTAATTACCTCTTAAAATCCTTACCTTTTTTTCTTCATTACTAAGCCCAATACATCATCTTTTTCATTTTTAAAAAACATTTATTTTTAACTTTTTTTTTTTTTACATTTTGATTTCCAAATTCTTGTCTTCCTTTAGTCCCTCCTTCACCTTTTGAGAAAGCAAGCAATAAAATACCAATTATACATGTGAAGTTATATAGAACATATTTCTATATTAGCCATATGGCCAAAAAAAAAAAAACCCAAGAAAAATAATGAGGAAAAAGTATGCTTCTGTCTGTACTGAGAGTTCATCAATTCTTTCTTTGATTATGGAGAGCCTTTTCCATCAGTGAGTTTTTTGGAATTGTCATGGGTCATTGGATTGATTAGGTTTTTATAATTGATGATTGTAACAGTATTGCTGTAACTTAAAAGAATCTCCTGGTTCTGTTCACTTCACTTTTCATGAGTTTATGTTTTCTCAGATTTTTCTGAAACCATCCTCCTCCTCATTTCTTGTAGCATAATAGTATTCCATCACAATCATATATTACACCTTGTTCAGCCATTTCCTATCTGATGAACATCCTCTTAATTTCCAGTGTTTTGCCACTATAGAAAAAACTACTACAAGTATTTTTGTATATATAAGTCTTTTTCTTTTTTCTTTCATCTCTTTTGGATACAACCCTAGTAGTATTGCTGGGTCAAAAGGAATGCAGAGTTTTATATAGCCCTTTTAACATACAAATTGTTGTCTAGAATGGTTGGACCAATTCACTATTCTACCAACTGGTGTATGAGATACTGTTTCTTTCACGAAGTTTTTCCTGATCCCAGTTCATTCTCCCTCTCTAAAATTATGTTGCACTCAGTTTAGTAAATATACAGTTTCTTTTAAAAGAGTGTAAATTTCTTGAGAGAAAGAACTTGTATTCCTAGTACTAGGCAAAGGAGACTTCCTCACAATTGGTTTTATATCTATTGAATTTAATTAACAATAAACTAATTTTTTTTCTCTCTCTAATGTTTTATTTATTTATTTATTTATTTTTTTCCTAATGCTTTATTTTAGAGGGCAGCTGCTGGTTTGGTTTCTAGAGAAGAAAATAAAAATGACAGTTCTGAAAAAGCAGAAAGAACTGCTGAGCCAGAGCAATCACATTCTAATACAAGTACCCTTACAGAGAGAGAACCAAGTTCATCTAGCCTCTGTAGTATTGATGAAGAGCATCTCACAGACATTGAAATAGTACGGAAAGTCTTTTCTTCTAAAAGAAGCCATGTTAATTTTGTGACAGAAATCTTTCGACAGGTAAATACATCTTGTTCTTTCTAATTTTGAGAGAGTATATCCTTTGATAATTAAAATATTTACTAATTTTTAGCTATTGAAGTCAGCTTATAGATTGTCCTTTGAAATGCTTTGTTTTTTTTTCCAGTTCTTTAAAAGTATGCTTCTTGAAATAAAAGGTCATATGTATGTTTCAAATATATACTTGAAATTTTTGTGTTTTTTTTCCCCCAGGTTTGTCTTGTCATAATTTTTAAAAATTCCTTCCTCCTTCATTGAAAATCTCTTTTAAAATATTCATCCTTTAGGCTTTAAACATCATTTGCTTAACAAGTTAAAGTGGATGTTTAATTATCTGATTTTCCAAGTAATTGAGGTTACAAGTTAACAAAAAATTTCAATTGATTAAGTGTTAATATTCCCAGATAATGGTCTTGCTAGTATTTCTTTTGTCATCTTTTGTTCTTTGCTTGACAAAAAAGATCCACCAGTTCTTTCCATATCCTATGTGGATAGTTTAATTGTGCCTGAACTCAAGGACAGATGGTTAGTTTGTTTTCTGTTTGGCTTGTTCATCAGCTTCCTTTTAGTCATTTTTGTTTTTTTCCTTTTAGCTTAAAAAGTATTCTCCTTGGCAGAAAATACAGAAACAAAATAAGAGTTTGAAGATCTCCACATGTTCTCCATTATCCATGATGTTCTTTCAGTCCTGAACAGCAGGATTATCTTTACCCCATCATAACTTAAAAAACTTTTTTGTGATTCTTTCTTTTCTTTGAGAGCCTTAACTCATTCTGAGCATTATCACTCCTGAACTCCTCCCTCCTTTAATCCTAAGAGCTGTTTCTTATTATGCCTTCAGAATTTCTTCTCTCCCGATTCATCTTTGAATATTATTCCCTGAGATGATAGAATCACAGTTTCAAAGTAGAAAAGGACTTGAACACAGCCATTTATTCCAAACTATATTCAAGAAAGAATAACCAGTAAAATATTCTCCCAAAGTGAATGCTTACCTTTTTCTTGAAGCTCTCCTGGACTGAGACAGAGAGGAAGCCAGGACAAGTCATTTCAATTTTAGACAGCTCTGTTTTCTTTGTCAATTCTAAATATGCCTCTTTACAACTTTCATCATTGGCTCCTGGTTCTGCCCTCCAAAGCCAATTAAACAAATATTTTAATAGTATCTTACATTTTTCCCAATTACATTGTAAAGATAGTTTTCAACATTCATTTTGGAAAGATTTTGTTCTTTTTTAAAAACGTGTTTATTTAAAACTAAATACTAAATAAGAAAAAAACAAGTAGACAAAACAAAACATTTTCATCTGCCTAGTAGAACATTAGAATTTGGATTCAAAATATGTAACAGTAAATTTTCTTGTCAAGAGGTAAAGAATATATAATAATAGAAGACATTATATGCATGATGGTCCATCTTTTCTTTGCTTCCTTATAGGTTATCCTTTTGTTCTTTGCTGTGTACTTTTTTACTTTATTCTTTTTTTTTTTCTCATTTCCCTTACCCTTCCCTATGCAGGCAACTATTAAGCAAGGATATATTTATACACACCCATACTCTCCCTACCCCCACACATACTACACACACACACACACACACACACACACACACACACACACACACACACACATATATATATATATATATACATACCTACACACATTTTTATATGTGTATATATTTATACGTGTATATATTTACACATATATTACACACACATGCCTTTATGCATACAAAGGCATACATATAAAACAATGTTAACGTGGTTGATTGTATAGATTTCTCTCTTTTTTTGAAATTTTTTTGGGGGCAAGGAAGTTGGGATTAAGTAATTAAGGGAGGTCTCACAGCTAGTAAATGTTATATGTTTCTGAAACCTCATTTGAACTCAAGTCCTCCTGACTTCAAGGCCAGTGCTCTATCTAACTGTGCCATCTAGCTGCCCCCTTGATTGATTGAATCTCTAAGTTGGACTTTGTCTGAGATCAATGGTTACCAGGCCTATTTTTTCCTAATAAATTCTACTCTTAATTCTGGGGACAAAAGAGAATGTCATTCTGACCACAACTTTGCTGTTTTTAATATTTGGGTAAATCGTTATATCTCATATTTTGTTACTTCATTCATACCTGCTACTTCAGCAAAAGAGATTTGTGTTGTATTATCTGTCATCTTGTTTTTATATTTTTGACTAGGCATTTTTATTGCCAATTTGTGAAGCAGCTGCTATGAGGAAAGTGGTGAAAGTATATCAGGAATGGATTCAGCAGGAAGAGAAACCTTTGTTCATGAAAGAGCCTGAAGAAATTGAGATTACTGATATAAATTTACCTTGTATTGAGAGTGATGTAGAACCTGACGTTTTATCAGAAGAAGGAAAAGAAAAGGAAGAGGTAAAATGAAAATATATGTATATGTATTTCATCACATATAGAGCTTATTTCCCAGAAAGTTATATAACTGTGTTAACATAGATATTTTTTCCAATTAGGAAGGTAAAAATATAATTCAATACAGTTTATAATTTGTTAATAAACTTTACATTTTGCTCTCATGAAATGTTGCACTATTGTTTGATATTACACTCAAAAAGGAAAGTTTTTAAAATACAGATGCTTAATTATATTTACAAATTTAGATAAAGATATAAAATTATTCTTGAAATGCAGTACAGGTTCATTATATGATCTTTAGGGTTATTGAAGAGAAAATAATGATGTCTTTTTTGAACTGAATTGTTTTTGTAGTTATAGTTTCTGGTTCTCTCTTCCTCATTTTAACTCATTTCTTGTACCAATCAATAGACATAACAAAATGTTATTTTTTTTAGTTGAATTACAATCTTATCATTTAAAAAACTAAAATGTTAGGTCTTATATCCCCATTTAGATTAGTTTTAAGTTCCTTGAGGGCAAAAAACATGTCTTATATTTTTTCATATTTATATGCCTAACCAGAGCTTTATATTTAGTATTTAATATGTAACTATTTATTAGTTAATATGTGAATTGAAGAAAATGTTTTCATTTTTTAGATAATATGATCACTTAGGCAAATGATTCCTACTTCTCTGGAGAATGACTCAAGAATTCTACTGCAGTTCAAGAGTTCTTTTAGTCAAAAAGTTTTAAGCCTTCTTGACAGAATTAATTGTGGAAAAGCACAAACTATTTTAGCTTTTATGCTTTTATGGACCTTATTTTTATTTATTTTTTTAAAATAAATTTTTCTTGATTTCTTGTTTATATTTTTACCTACATTTCCCACTGGGTTCTTCTCTTCACCCTTACCTAGAGAACTATCTCTTTTAATAATTAAGAAGAAGAGGAAAAAATTAAAACCAGTTGAAATAGTTTAAAAAGCCTGATATGAAACTCTATGTTTCAGTTCCATAATTCTCCACAAAAAAAGTAGGATTAAATGCCTCATCTCTTTTTTGTTGCTAAGTTTAGTCCTTATAATTTCAGCGTTCAGTTTTTCTTCCTTTTATATTGATTTAGTCATTGTCACTTTTCATTAACTTGCTCATGTTGGCCTTTCCGTGATTCAGTATTCAGTATATTCATAATTTCTTACAGCACAATAATACTCCATTTGATTCATGTATCACTCACTAATCAATGGATACTTTGTAATGTTCTTCTCAAACATATAATGTTCTCTGGGAGTAGGTTTCTTGGGTGCTTCTGGAGGCAGCCTTAGTTTCAATTCAGAGTAATAATTACCCCAAATGCAGCCAGGAGCTAAAAGTTCAGATCCTTTATTGTCTCCTTCAAAATAGCCCGGTTAGCTTTCTTAGAGGCCTATCTCTTTCCTTGGTTCCGAGAGCTCTTGCCGCTAGTCCTTTGTCTCTTCCAGCTTCTGCTTCTAGCTCCCTCTGAATCCAAAGCCTCCAGCCAGCACAAAGGTGGAAAATGGAATGAATCTGACTCTGCCTCCGAGAGTGGGCTTGTGGGCTTCTGTGGGCTTGTGGGAGCTCCTCCTTATATATGCTCTCTTAAAGGTGTGAATCTTGTGGAATTCTAGTAAGTACATTACTAAACTAGAGAACTGTTAAGCACCCTGCTAAACAACCATTGTCTCTATCAATTCCACTGACTTAGCACCTTGTAAGAATTCTAACAGTACTTCTTTGTTTCCAATTTTTTCTTTTTAAAAATGTGCTGCTCCAAATATTTTAGTGTATTATATAGGCTCTTTTTATGATTCATGTTGTTGAGGCATATGCCTAATTGTGGAATCCTATATTTTAATTCTCTGAATAATTGAAAATTGCTTCTTAGAATGGTTCAACTAATTCATAACAATATTGTTAAAGTATTCCAATTTATTTGCTGCAAGGTAAAAATTAATATTTTGTATTGAATTTCTTTTATTAATTTGTAACAATTTTCTTTGTGATTTACAAATTTGGAATTCTTTTTTGTGTGTGTGTGTGTGTGTTGTATTTTCATTTATTTATTTATTTGTTTGTTTGTTTGTTTTTTATTCATTTTTCCAAATTATCCACTCCCTCCCTCCACGCCCTCCCCCCCACCATGGCAGGTAATCCCATACATTTTACATGTGTTACAATATAACCTAGATACAATATATGTGTGTAAATACCATTTTCTTGTTGCACATTAATTATTAGCTTCCGAAGGTATAAGTAACCTGGGTAGATAGACAGTAGTGCTAACAATTTACATTCACTTCCCAGTGTTCCTTCTCTGGGTGTAGTTATTTCTGTCCATCATTGATCAATTGGAAGTGAGTTGGATCTTCTTTATGTTGAAGATTTCCACTTCCATCAGAATACATCCTCATACAGTATTGTTGTTGAAGTATATAGTGATCTTCTGGTTCTGCTCATTTCACTCAGCAACAGTTGATTTAAGTCTCTCCAAGCTTCTCTGTATTCCTCCTGCTGGTCAAATTTGGAATTCTTTTGAGGACAATTTTTAATCCTTTAAATCTGCCAACACGTATTTTTTTTTTTTTTAATTAAAGCTTTTTATTTTCAAAACATATACATGGATAATTTCCAGCATTCACCCTTACAGAACTTTGTATTCTAATTTTTTTCCTGCCCTTCCCTCTGCCCTTTCACTTAGATGGCAAATGATCCAATATATGTTAAAAATGTGCAATTCTTCTACACATATTTCCACAAATATCATGCTACAGAAGAAAAATCAGATCAAAAAGAAAAAAAAAATGAGAAAGAAAACAAAATGCAAGCAAACAACAAAAAGAGTGAAAATACTATGTTGTGGTCCACATTCAGTTTCCACTGTCCTCTCTGGCCTGAATCATCTCATTGTTGAAAAGAGCTAGGTCCATCAGAATTGATCATTGTATAATTTTAGTCAACAAGTATTTTTTAAGTGCCTGTAAAATGCCAGGCACTTTACTGGGAATACATATACAAATAAAAATATAGATAATCCCTGCCCTTTTAGAAGCTTCTATTTTTTGAATTTGGGCTCTGTAATGAGCATAATAGCTTCTTAGATATATTGGAGCTTCTCTTCTTTACAGGGGAACAGAACAATGGAATTTACACAATAACTAGCCGGGCAAAAATCAGAAGGCTTTCTGAGGTATAGAGTTGCTTGACATATCAGTGGTTCTTTTTGAAATGAATTCTAGATGAATTTGGAGATGCCTGTAGAGATTGGACCAGCTTTGAATATTTCAAGGGTGGTCTTGATCAGCAGCTAAAAACTCACTTTCCAAATAACTTACTGCCTGGCTAATTACTTCTACAGATGTTTTCTCCCCTAAATCTTATCGCCCCACCCCCAGTTTCCAACATCCTTGAAATTTTAGCCTCTAGAGACAATATTATTTGACTCCACTCCCACTTCTTTTTGACCAATTGAGAATTCTTTCTCCCTTTCTACTCCCTTGTAGGATACTCTCTGTCCTACAAGTCTTTTTCTTTTACGATAAATGCATTTAATTGGTATTTTTGGATTCTTTCATTTCAGGTCCCTTTATGGAGCTGGGGGCCATTTGTTAACAATTCTAATGGGGAAGGTAATACTTAAAAGAAAGCTGAAAAGGATAGGACATGATGGAGATGTCCTAGTGGCTAGTCTCGATGCCCTCCTTAAACAGAGATGCTGATATGAAAAAATGCTCTAATTTTACTATTAATTAAAGAAATGCAAATTAAGACATCTCTTATGTACTACTATATACCTCTCAGACTGACTAATATGACAGAAAAGATAATTGTGAATGTTGAAGGGGATGTGGGAAAATTGGGACACTAATACATTGTTGGTGGAGTTGTGAACTGATCCAACCATTGTGGAGAGCAATATGGAACTATGCCCAAAGGGCTATCAAAATGGGCACTGTCTTTGATCCAGCAGTGTTTCTATTTGGCCTGTATCTCAAAAAGGTCATAAAAAAGAGAAAAGGGTGCACATATGCAAAAATATTTGTAGTATTTTTTTATAGGCAAGAAACTAGAAATTGAGTGGATGCTCTTCAGTTGAATATGGCTTATAAATGTTATGGAATATTATTATTCCATAAAAAACGATTAGCAGGATGATTTCAGAAAGGCCTGGAAAGACTTACAGGAACTAATGCTAAATGAAGTGTGTAGAATCAAGAGAACATTAATTGTACACAGCAAAACCAAGATTATACAATGATCAATTCTGATGGACGTGGCTCTTTCCAACACTGAAGTGATTCAGGCCAATTTCAATGGTTTTGTGATGAAGAGAGCAGTCTGCATCCAGAGAGAAGATTGTGAGGGCTGAGTATGAATCACAGCATAGTATTTTCACTTTTTTTTGTTGTTGTTGTTTCTTTGGATTTTGTTTCTTTCTCATTTTTTTTTTTTCCCTTTTTGAGCTGATTTTTCTTGTGCAGCATGATAATTGTGTAAGTATTTATAGAAGAATTGCATGTTTAGCATATTGGATTATTTGTTGTCTAGGAGAGGAGGCAGAGATAAGGGAGGGAAAAATTTTTTGGAGCATAGGATTTTATGAGAGTAAATGCTGAAAACAGTGCTTATGTTTTGAAAATAAAAAGTTTTATTAAAAAAAAACAATAAACTATCACCTTCCAGAGAGAGGAGTTCTATAGGTTCTAGGTTCCAAGGTTTGAGTTCTAGGTGAAAGTAATCTTCCTAGATGAAGTGTTTCCTGGGGTATATTCAAGTTTAGAGAATTTTAGCTTATTGAGGAAAGAGTGTCTTCCTGTAGGTTCTGGAAGGAGGCTTTCATTCTCCATTCAGAGGAAGGGATTTCAGGGGCAGAGTTTACTTTTTTAGATTACCACTTACAAATGGCTTTTAGTCATTTTAATACAATCTTATGAATTGTGTATATGTGTATCTATAGATATAAATATATGTGTGTATTTGTATATGTGCATGTGTATATGCGTATGCATGTGTATGTAATGTACACTTTTGGACCTAAGCAATGTGCATATTTGTTATGAGGATTTTATTTTTCTTTAGGGAAGTCCAAAGAGAAAAGTGAGCTTTGGGATAAGATATCTCCCCAAAAACAGAAAGTTAATCTGATAGGTGTGAAGTGGTATCTTAGAATTTTTTTTTCCCCCTGAGGCTGGGGTTAAGTGACTTGCCCAGGATCACACAGCTAGGAAGTGTTAAGTGTCTGAGATCAGGTTTGACCTCGGGTCCTCCTGAATTCAAGGCTGGTACTCTATCCACTGCGCCACCTAGCTGTCCCCTAGAATTGTTTTAAAATGTATTCTCTCTCTCTCTCTCTCTCTCTCTCTCTCTCTCTCTCTCTCTCTCTCTCTCTCTCTCTCTCTTTCTCTCTCTCTCTCTCTCTCTCTCTTTCTCTCTCTCTTTTTTTTTTTTTGGTTGTTCATTTTCTTTCTCTCTCTCTTTTTTTAAATAGCTTTTTATTTACAAGATAATATACATGGGTAGTCAGCATTGACAGTCCCAATTTTTCCCCTCCTTCACTCCATTCCCTCTCCCAGATGGCAGATAGACTAATATATGTTAAATATGTTAAACTATATGTTAAATACAATATATGTATACATGTCCATATAGCTATTTTGCTGCACAAAAAGAATAGTACTTTGATATAGTGTACAGTTAACCTGTGAAGGAAATAAAAAATGCAGGCGGACAAAAATAGAGGGATTGGGGATTCTATGTAGTGGTTCACACTCATTTCCCTGAGTTCTTTTGCTGGGTATAGTTGGTTCAATTCATTACTGTTCTCCTGGAGCTGATTTGTTTCATCTCATTGTTGAAGAGGACCACATCCATCAGAATTGATCATCATATAGTGTTGTTGTTGAAGTATATAATGATCTGGTCTTGGTCAAAATGCATTTCTCTAATCAGTAGTGACTTAGAGCATTTTTTAATATGATTGTAGATGCCTTTGATTTAATAATCTGAAAATTACCTGTTCATATACTTTGACCATCTATCAATTGGGAAATGGCTGTTATTTTTCTACATTTGGTTCTTTGTCAGAGAAACTTGCTATAATTTTATATTGCCCTATTTCCTGCTTTCTTTTTAATCTTGGCTGCATTGGTTTTGTTTCTGCAAAACCATTTAAATTTACTATAATCAAAATAATCTATTTTATATACCCTAATGTTCTCTTATCTTTTGTTTAGTCTAAATTCTTCCTTTATCCTTAGGTTTGTTGGGGAAAATTTATCATGTTCCTATAATTTGCTTGTGATATCATCTTTATGTCTAAATCATGTATTCATTTTGATGTTACCGTCATAGACAGTGTGAGATGTTGGTGTATAATTAATTTTCCCAGTAATTTTGTTTCAAATGTTGAGGTTTTTTTTTAAGCTTTTTATTTATAAAACATATGCATGGGTAAATTTTCAACATTGACCCTTGCAAAACTTTCTGTTCCAAATTTTTCCTGTCTCTGCCCACTGCCAGATGGCAGGTAGTCCAATACATATATGTTTAAATATATGTTAAATCCAATATAGGTATACATATTTATATAGTTATCTTGCTGCATAAGAAAAATCACATCTAGAAAGAAAAAATACCTGAGAACGAAAACAGAATGCAAGCAAACGTCAACAGAAAGTGTGAAAATGCTATGTTGTGTGGAAATATTGAGTTCTTGCACAAAATCTTGGTCAGTTATATTGTGTACCTAATAATCTTTTCCACTGATCCTACCATTCTACTGTTACTACACTTTCCTTCACTTTTTTTTTTAAATTATTGATTTTCTTGATATTCTTGACCTTTTGTTCTTCCAAATGAATCTTGGTTTTTCTTTTTTTTTTCTAGCTATTCTTTTTATTGGTTTGATTGGCATGGCACTGAATAAACTAATTTAGGTAGAATTGCCATTTTTGTTGTATTGGCTCAGCTTACTCTTGAGGATTATTATTTCTCCAATTGTTTAGATCTTACCATTTTGAGGAAAGCTTTTATTATTATGCTTTCTAGCATTTTTAATAGGAACGAGTATGGTATTTTGTAAAAAGCTTTTTGCATCTATTCAGATAAACATGCCATTTTTGTTTTGTTTTGTTATTGATATTGTCAGTTATACTGAGAGTTTTTCTAATACTGAATTAGTCCTGCATTCCTGGTGGCAAATTCATCTTTTTCATTCGTATTTTGGTTTTCTTATTCCTATCTTTCTTTTTTTTTAAGATCAAATTACCAATAGTTTATCAATTTTTTTTAGTTCTTTTTTTCTCCTTTCTTTGCATACCCAGCATATTGCCGTTTTTGTTCATAATTGGTGCTTAATAAATGCTTATTGCTTGATTAATTGATTAGACCCACTTTTTAAAACAAAAGCTCTAATTTTTTTTATTATGCATTCCATTTCCCTTTATGTCTTTATTTCTTTTAAGACTATTTTTTACTCTCATTGAGACCTCCCTTCCTTTCTTTACCTCTTAGTACTTTTTTTCTTACTCAGTCATAACCATTTAGTCAATTAAAATCTATGCTGTGCTTTATTCTCTAATTATTTATCCCCTTATCTTATCAGTCTCATCTCTTAGCTCTGGGTTACTCTTACATGCTCAAATACTCAGAAATAAACTGGAAGAAAATCACATAACTGGGACATTATAAATATGTCATCCTGCTACAATGTATGCTCTTAGATATGCCAGATAGTCCTTTTATCTCTCCCTAATTGATTCTTTATCTCATTTTCCATAGAAGCTATTAAAAATCTTCTTTTAAGTCCATGTTGAACAATATAACCTGATACATTTTATATTTTTTCTATTTGTTTCACATGTGTTGAGTCTATAGAACTGCTTGCTTCATATGTTAAATTAAGTATTCTTGATTGAGACATTTATGCTTCAGGAAAATGTGACCAAGGCATCGAGTCATGTTCGAAATTCCAGTTGGACAAAAAATGGCTCCTATCAAAATACTCTCTATAAAGGTTCTGACATGGAAGATGCTGACCAAAATATACGAGCTGGTGCCCAGTTAATATTTCAGGTAAGTTGCTTTACTTTTTCAAATTTTTTCAAAATTTTTTTCTTACAATAAAGTTTTATTGATTCATATCTTAATTGCACCATTTTGGGTAGTAGTGCTCTCTATTTTGGTTGACCAACAAAAACTCTGATGAGTTGAAAAGAATAGAATATTTTTAAAATTATTATTTAAATTTTTTTTTATTTTTAAAAATTATTTTTCAGAAAACTATATCTTATTTATAATTCTTAAAGATTAAAATTACATAACTATCATGATTCTTTTATTTCAGCTTAACTAAATAATAGCTTTTGTAAATCTTTTTTTAAAAAATAACTTGTTTTGACTTTTCTCCTTGTATGTAAAGATACCTATATTCATTATTTGGTTTAATTCTCATTGTATAGATGAAACAAAAAATAAAATGTAGATGTTGTATATATTGCTAGAATCAATCAGCAAGAAAGCATTTGTTAAATGTCTGTCTTTGGGACTGGAGATAAAAGACAAGAATGAAATAATCCTTGCTCTTAAGGAACTTGCTTCATATATAAAATAAATATTAAATAAGTATAAAGTAGTTTACAAGGTGGAAAATAAAGGAACTAGTAGAGTTGTTTTTTTGTTTTTTTTTTGTTATTTTGTTTTTGTTTTGCTAGGAAGAGGTGGTGGTGGGAAGGAGAGGGATCTGGAAAAGAATGATTTTGAAATGGTAAATGTGCTTTAAAGGAACTTAGAGACTCTTTTTGGCAGAGTTGAGGAGTAAGTATATTCTAGACATTGGGACAATCAGTGCAAAGGCTTGGAGAGGGAAGATGGAATGCCATGCTATTAGTAAGGAATTTGCTGTCAATGAAGCAATGTATTAGGAGGATGTTAAGATAAGCGCTAAGTTTGAAAGGTTTTGAAAACCAGTAGTAGGGAGCTGCTGGAATTTATTGTGTTGGAGAGTGACATGGTCAGATCTGTACTTAAACATTTTGGTACCTGTGTAGAGGATGGATTGAAATGGAGAAACTTGACACTGGAGAATAATTAGGAGGCTATTGCAGTAGTCTCAGGTGAATGGGCCTAATAGCGTGAAATAAATACCTGTGTGAGAAGTATATCCTTACAAAACATCTCTAAACTTACACTTAACCTTGTGAATTTAATGAGTAGTGATTTTAATTTGTTTAGTAACATTTATTTTTTCTCACCATTTAGATTCCATTGTCGGTATATATTGACATTTTTGACTTATACAATTATTTTTTTTCTAGGTTTTTATAGTCAACTCATCAAATATATTTCTTCTTGAACCTGCAAATGAAATTAAAAGTCTTTTAGATGAGCACACAGATATGTGTAAACGTATTCTTAATATTTATCGGTTCATGGTTGTACAAATATCAATGGATAAGAAGACTTGGTAAAAAGTTCCATTATCTTTTGTATGTTTTTAATGTTTTTAGAAATATATATCATTTATGAGAGGAATTAAATATAGAATTGTTTTGAGAATCTCTTTTTAACAATATTTGAATACCAAAAAATTCCAATTATTTCTTCATGTTTGAACTCTCTGTATCAGATTTTAGATATTGAGCCAGTTTGAGGTGAGAGGCAACTTGTGATGTAACGATTTAATTGAGAATTTTTTGTCCTTAGTCAGTTGTATAAAATAACTGATTATATTAAAAATTTCCCATTTGACAGCATTGAATTCAAAATACAGACATGTTCTACTAAAATGCACATTGCAAATTTTGACTAGTTCCTGGGCAATTTGTAATTGATCCATAAATTAAGAAATGTTAAAATACAAAAAAAAAGTCTTCATCATCTGTTGACTTCATAAGGCATATTGTTCTCTTTTGTCAGTAAGAAAAATCTCCATTTGTGAAATAATTCTTCAATTTTTTTTTAATCTCTTGAAATTCATTCTTCTTTTTCTGTAGGAAAATCTCAATAGCCAAAACTAAGACGTGATTTTGCCTCTTGACAAATGCCTCCATACATATTTATTACAGTTTGGCAGAGAGCTAAGAAAAAAGGGGCCATGGTAGAGGATTCAGTTAATTAGTTTCTGTTGTCCCCCTTTTCTCATAAATATTGGTATAAATTGAGAACTCAAAAGGAGCAAGTAGGATAGTATCATTTTTTTAATAGCAAAGACACTAAGAAGTTAATTTTTGTATGGCACTCTTAAGGTTTATAAACTGATTTATGTGTGTTATCTCATTTGATCCTTGTAATAAGTCTGTAAAGAAGTTGAGATAAAGTGGTTAAATGACTTATCCAGAATCACATAGCTAATGAGTATGTGATGCAGAAGGCAGGATTTGAACTTAAATCTTTATGATTCCCAACCTACCTGCTTCTATAAACTTTTCTTGAAATCAAAAATATTCAATTTGAAAGGTTAAACATTAAGTAAAAGTAAGTATTCATAAATAGAAAGGGTTAATGTGTTTTTTTTTCTTTTTTTAAAGGGAACAGATGCTGCTGGTATTGCTAAGAGTCACTGAGTCTGTTTTGAAAATGCCATCACAAGCTTTTCTGCAATATCAGGGTAGAAAAAATATGACACTAGCAGGTCGACTTGCAGGACCTCTTTTTCAGGCAATAATTTTTTTTTCTAAAATTTTAATGTAAGCTTTTGCATTAGTTTCAACTCAATAGCATTTTAATGTCATTTGAAAAGTTTTTAACATGGAAGACACCATTTAAAGAGCACAGTAATGAAATTGTACCTTAAACAACAAAAAAAGTATTTTCTTTATCAAGATTTATTAAGTCATATGACCACATGTAATCTGTATGTACATAGATGTAGAATATTGTATTATGAATACAGTTTATTGTCTTATTTATAATAATCTGACATATTTGTGAATTATTATTTTATTTCGGTATTTCCAAATATCCAAGATTATAAGAAAATACTTACTCTTAAAAGTATCTTCACTTCAAATAATCACCCTCAAGATTCTTGCTCACCATTGTTGAAGAAAAATCAAATATTGATAATGGAATCATCTTGGGCACAAGCCTCCCCAGTGTTCAAATTGACAAAGTCCCTTCATATCCTCTAATACTTCTCTTAAAACAAATCTTTTGAAAGTAAAATTTATAAGAATCTTTGAAAGAACATTGTTTGGGTTTACTCAATTTAATGCAACAAAAGTCAGTGAATCTTTTTGAAATACTTCTAAGACTACTTATCACTTTTTGATCCTCTTCCCCCAAAGAGTTGGTTATTGATAATAATCAAAAGGACTTCTCTCTGTTCAAAGCCCTGCCCATTCACAATTCTGTCCTTAGGTGGATCATAACTTATTCTTCTGGAGAAGGCAATGATCTTAACTAAACAAGATGTATTTCTAGTTCTAAATTTGGTATCACCCTTAATTGATTTTCCATTTTTTTATTTTTGATTTTTTACATACTTTCCTAAAGGGAAAAGTCTAAAAAAAACTTTAGAGAAATATTTATTTTTTTTATATTCTTGGTTGAAAAATAAGTGTTTTTTTTAAATATGCTTCCACAGTATTTCATTTGTCATATAAATTGTTTTTATCATGCTAGAATTATAAATTGTGAAATGATGTTTTGTTTGCATACATGTTTTCAATAAAAAATAACCAACTAAAACCAGTTATTGCAAGATGAATGTAAGTGAATATAAATCTTCCTACATGAAATGATTATATCAACTAAAAGTTTTCTACAGTATAGATCTTAACAGTTGTGGATATTCATAAAATCACTTGACCTTAACATAAGTTACACTTATATACTGAACTGTTTTTGAATACATCTTTTTTTTTTTTTTTTTTTTTTTTTTTTTTTTTTTTGCTGAGGGAATCTGGGTTAAGTGACTTGCCCAGGGCCACACACCTAGGAAATGTTAAGTGTCTGAGGCTGAATTCGAACTCATTTTGACTTCAGGGCTGGTGCTTTATCCATTGCACCACCTAGCTGCCCTGAATACATCTTTAAATCCTAAGCAAAATATATATCCAAGCTTCTCTTAAAATGATTAAAATCCTTTGAAGTAGAACAGCTTTTTTTCATAAATGTATTTTAAATGTTTTGATTATAACATATGTTCAACAATATCTAACTGTTATAATAAATAATCCATTAATTCATTTGGAGTTTTAAAACTTGAGCTCATTGCTTAAATCCATGCTTACCCTAAAGATTTGTAACTGATATGATAAAATAGAGAGAAAGAATTACATTTCAGAAATATACTGCAAATACACATTTTATACACACACACACACATATATATATATCTAAATCCTACATATATTCTGTAAATCTTAGTTTTTATATTTGATTTATTTTTAATATAGCATAATAGCTAAAATTCATTAGATATTTAAAAGTATAAATTTAAGGTAGGATAATTCAGATGTGAAGGTGTTTATTTTGTTTTATTTATTAGACGACCTTGAATATTTTTAGTTCTTAATAAATTTGAAATAGAAATTTTTTATAGAGGCTTTACCTTTGCTTTATATAGAAATATCAAAGCATTTAATTTCCTTTTATACAATGTGAATTGTCTTCACATTTGTGAGGAAATTCTATTTTGGTATTGGCAACATGCCAGTATTGTGATAAAATAGAAAATGACTTTACTATCAAAAATGTTCAAGATAGGCATTTTGCTCATAAAAGATGTATTAGTCACATCTCTTCTATCCCATTGGCTTCCACAAATGATTATTAGGTAAAAGGTTATCAAAATTTTCCTGTTTTTAAATGGAACCCTTGATTGAATATCTGTCATTTTAAAGTCACAGGTTTATTTTCAATATATGTAATTGTTTCTTTGGAATTTTTTTTTAGACTCTTATTGTAGCTTGGATCAAAGCAAATCTAAATGTGTATATCTCCCGGGAGCTTTGGGATGACTTACTTTCAGTATTGTCGTCACTCACATATTGGGAAGAGTTGGCCACTGAATGGTCATTGACTATGGAGACGCTAACTAAAGTATTAGCTAGAAATTTATATAGCTTGGACCTAAATGATTTACCATTGGATAAACTAAGTGAACAGAAACAGAAAAAGCACAAAGGCAAAGGTAAGAAGGATATTATATAAATTACTTTAATTACCCAGTTAGAAAATTACATTCTTCCTCAAAGCTCTACAAAATTTCTGTACTATCAGGATTTAGATATTATATTTTTTTAAGAACAAATTTTTAAAAATAACTTTGAATTACTGGACAGCAATGAAAAACAAAGCCTTAAGATAACATGAAATACAATTGATAATATAAGTGAATTGAATATTAAAAAATTTTTGAAGTCACAATTCTTTCCAAAATCTGGGAGATTTTTCATTGGTTAAGAGTGTTTTTGTTTGCTTGTTTTTAAATTAGCCACACTGGATGTAATAAGAATGGTATTCCCTTTTGTTAATATTTCACGTTTTAGTCTTGTGTCTGATACTTAACTATTTGTGTGACTGTGCAAATACTCAGGTTCCTTAATCTCAGTTTCCTCAACTGTGAAATGAAGAGATTGTATTAGGTATCCTCTGATGTTCCTTCTAAAACTTAGACTCTGATTCCTTTTGTTATAATTCATATTCCTGATAATTGTTATTATCTTAAGCATGTCTAACCAATTCCCTCTTTAGGATTGAGGAAGGATAATTTGAAAGTATATATTGAAAACTTATTTTTTCTTTTGAATTTAAATACCAAAAAAAAAGTATACCTATACATATAGAATAAAAAAGAGGAAAATAAGTTCTGCATGTTAATCTGTGCTTTCTTTTAGACTGTCTTTTATTTTGTGCATTTTAAAAGATAGAACATTTATTAAATGCATACTCTCCAAGTGTTATGCTAAGCACTTGGAATACAAATACAAGCAAAAGGAAAGCTAGTTGGCATTCTTTTTTTTTTTTTTTTAATTCATTTTTCCAAATTATCCCCTCCCTCTCTCCACTCCCTCCCCCCGATGGCAGGTAATCCCATACATTTTACATGTGTTACAATATAACCTAGATACAATATATGTGTGTAAATACCATTTTCTTGTTGCACATTAATTATTAGCTTCCGAAGGTATAAGTAACCTAGGTAGATAGACAGTAGTGCTAACAATTTACATTCGCTTCCCAGTGTTCCTTCTCTGGGTATAGTTATTTCTGTCCATCATTGATCAATTGGAAGTGAGTTGGATCTTCTTTATGTTGAAGATTTCCACTTCCATCAGAATACATCCTCATACAGTATTGTTGCTGAAGTGTATAGTGATCTTCTGGTTCTGCTCATTTCACTCAGCAACAGTTGATTTAAGTCTCTCCAAGCCTCTCTGTATTCCTCCTGTTGGTCATTTCTTACAGAGCAATAATATTCCATAACCTTCATATACCACAATTTACCCAACCATTCTCCAATTGATGGACATCCATTCAACTTCCAGTTTCTAGCTACAACAAAAAGAGCTGCCACAAACATTTTGGCACATACAGGTCCCTTTCCACTCTTTAGTATTTCTTTGGGATATAATCCCAATAACAGCAATTCTGGGTCAAAGGGTATGCACAGTTTGACAACTTTTTGGGCATAGTTCCAAATTGCTCTCCAGAATGGCTGGATTCTTTCACAGCTAGTTGGCATTCTTTAAGGAGCTTATGTTATAATTGGACGAAAATTCTCCATAAAAGAGCTGAAAAGTATGTAGAGGCAAGTTGGAGAATAGTAAGGTAGGTGCATGCGAAGAGGATAAAGTATAAAAATCTGAAGAATTGGGAACACTAAGTAGAAAAGTAAACAAGTATGGCCTCGATATCTCCTCAAATGGAGATTCTTGATGGAAACTACCAATTGGATGAGGAAATAAGAGGCATTTCCAGGGTAAGAAAATGGCTGGAGTTAGAAGTACATGAGTCTGAAAAGTCAGGAGCAAAACAGGGAGGTAACATGTAAAGCATTTCAGAGGCCCTCTTTTTGAAGGAGGAAAGGGACATCACTATGCCTTTCCTCCTTTCCTCCCACTTAAGTGAAAGGGAGGAAAAAACAAGATCTTTTCCTTTTTTTAAAAATTTTTTTATTTTTTTTTATTTTTTGATCTTTTCTAATAAGTATAGTTAAGCAAAATAGGGGCTATGCCTCAAAATGGATCTTTTAACCATTTGTCCATCACTTTTCTGTCTGATGTAATTAAATATGTTTCATCAGAGTTGCTCTTGATCCTGTGTTGATCAGAGTTATTAAGTCTTTCAAAGTTGTTTTTTTTTTTTTTTTTTGTTTTGTTTTGGTTTGTTTGTTTTGTTTTGCTGAGACAATTGGGGTTAAGTGACTTGTCCAGGGTCACATAGTAGGAAGTCTTAAGTGTCTGAAATCAGATTTAAACTCAGGTCCTCCTGACTTCAGGGGTGGTACTCTATCCATAGCTGCCCCAAAGGTTTGTTTTTTTTTTTTTAATATCTTATTTTTGTATATTTTAAAAAACATAATATCATTTAAATACAATATTATGTATATAATATTATTATAAACTGTTGTGATTCTTCTCATTTTACTTTGCATCAATTCATACTCTCCAGGATTTACTCACCTTGCCTTTTATCATTTCTTTTTTTAAATTTTTTTATAATTTTAAAAATTTATTTACAAAGCATATTCATGGGTAATTTTTCCAACATTGACCCTTGCAAAACCTTTTGTTCCAAATTTTCCCCAACTTCCCCCAACCCCCCCCTCACCTAGCTGGCAAATAGTCCAATACATGTTAAATATGTTGAAATAAATGTTAAATCCAATATATGTATACATATTTATACAGTTATTTTGCTGCACAAGAAAAATCAGATCAAGAAGGAAGGAAAAGTAAAAACTGGAAAACAAAATGCAAGCAAATAACAATAGAGTGAGAATGTTATGTTGTATTCCACATTCTGTTCCCACGGTTCTCTCTCTGGGTGTAGATAGCTCTCTTCATCACTGAACAAGTGAAACTGTTTTGAATCCTCTCATTGTTGAAGAAAGCCACATCTATCAGATATTATCATCGTATAGTCTTGTTGTTTCCATGTATAATGATCTCCTTGTTCTGCTCATTTCATTTAGCATCAGTTCATGTAGGCCTCTGCAATCCTCTCTGAAATCATCCTGCTGGTTGTTACTTACAGAACAATAGTATTCTGTAGCATTTATATACCTTAATTTATTCAGCCATTCTCCAGTTGATGGGCATCCACTCAGTTTCCAGTTTCCTGTTTCTTGCCACTACAAAAAAGGTCTGCCACAAACATTTTTGCATATGTGGGTCCTTTTCCCTCCTTTAAGGTCTCTTTGGGATATAATCCCAGTATAAACACTGCTGAATCACTGGGTATACACAGTTTGATAACTTTTTGAGCATAGTTTCAAACTGCTCTCCAGAATGGTTAGATCTGTTTGCAATGTTCAATAATGTATCAGTGTCCCCAGTTTTCCTGCATCCCCTCCAACATTCAGCATTATCTATTCCTGTCATCTTAGCCATCTGATAGGTGTGTAGTGGTATCTCAGAGTTGTCTTAATTTGCATTTCTTCAGTCAATAGTGATTAGGAGCACTTTTTCATGTGATTACATAGGATTTTATTTTCTTCATCTGAAAATTGTCTTTTCATATTCTTTGCCCATTTATCAATTGGAGAATGGCTTGAACTATTATAAATTTGAGTCAATTTTCTATATATTTTAGAAATGAGGGTCTTTATCAGATCCTTTGGATGTAAAAGTGTTTTCCCAGTTTATTGCTCGCCTTCTAATTTGCATTAGTTTTGTTTATATAAAAACTTTTTAACTTAATATAATCAAAATTATCCATTTTGTGATCAATAAGAGTCTCTAGTTCTTTTTTGGTCACAAATTCCTTCCTCCATAAATCTGAGGGGTAAATTATCCTATGTTCTTCTAATTTGTTTCTATCATTCTTCATGTCTAGATTATGAACCCATTTCAATCTTATACAGTGTTAGGTGTGAGTCTGTGCCTACTTTTTGCCATACTAGTTTCCAGTTTTCCCAGCAGTTTTGTCAAATAGTGAATTCTCATTCTAAAAGCTGAGGCCTTTTGGTTTGTCAAATACTAGATTGCTATAGTTATTGACTATTCTTTTCTGTGAACCTAACCTGTTTCATTGATCAACTTCTCTATTTCTTAGCCAGTACCAAAAGGTTTTGATGACCTCTGCTTTATAATATAGTTTTAGATCTGGTACACCTAGGCCACTTTTATTTGCTTTTCTCTTCATTAATTCCTTTGAAATTATTGACTTTGTGTTCTTCCAGATGAATTTTGTTGTTATTTTGTCTAGGTCAGTAAAATAGTTTCTTGGGAGTTTGAGTGGTATAGCACTAAATAAATAGATTAGTTTAGGGAGTATTTGTCATTTTTATTATATTCAATCTATCCAGGAGCACTTGATATTTTTCCAATTGCTTAGATCTGACTTTATTTGTGTGGAAAATGTTTTTTAGTTTTGCTCATATAGTTCTGATTTTCTCTTGACAGATGGATTCCCAAATATTTTATACTATTGACAGTTATTTTAAATGGAATTTCTCTTTGTATTACTTGCTGTTGGATTTTGTTAGTGATATATAAAAATGCTAATGAATTAAGTGATTTATTTGTATTTTACAACTTTGCTAAAGTTGTGGATTATTACTAATAGTTTTTTAGTTGATCCTTTAATGGCCTTTTGCCATTTCTTACACTGCAATATTAATCTTTGGTCACTCTAACACTAGCTATGCTTGCTTTTTCTTTTTCAAAATATGTCCCTGTCTTTTTGTGCAGTTCTTAGATAGAAGAAGTTAGTTATTATATTTTCTCAATGCATTTCTTATCTTTATTCAGTTTGGTGCAAAATTCAGGATTTTGCTAGAGATACTGCATTATGAGCTAGGCAGCTTGCCTCCTATTTGGGTGGCATCTTAGCAGTAAGTCCTGTGAAGATTTATTTGAAAATATTTTCTTCTTCAGCATTTAATTTATTCAGTTTACTTAATTTTTTTAAAAAATGAACATTTATATAAAAATGATAAGATAATAATTCTCAAAGCTTAGTGATCATTTTTAAAGATATATTTGCCCAGTTTATAAAATCAGGTAACTAAGTACCTGCTCCTAGAGCTTTGATTTCCTTATCAACTAGAGTGGCAAAACAGTCATAGTTGTAATCTTTGATAGTTGTAATCTCTTTCTGTTTCTGGCGTAAGCTAGACAAACATAAAAAGAAGATTGTGGTTATTTTTTTCTCTTCCTTCATAATAGTGCTCCCTTCCTCCCTTCTTGCCTTCTTCCTTTCTTCTTTCCCTTCCTTCCTTCCTTTCTTCTTTCATTCTTCCCTTTCTTCCTTTCTCCCTCCCTCCTTTCCTTCCTTCTCCTTTCTCCCTCCTTCTATACCTATTTTCCAATTTTTGATGATGCTATGTGTGTCATAACACTATTTAATAAAATTGTTTGTCTTTAAAATATTGCTTTTGGTGAGTGTGGGTATAGGAAATCTTGCAGTGTTAGTACATGACATTTTACCTTGAAGTGTAACATCTGATTTATCTGAGACATATGAAATTTAGATGTGTATTTTTTCAATTGATGATTAAAAATATTTTTCTAGGAGTTGGACATGAGTTTCAAAAGGCATCTGTTGACAAGTCCTTTTCCAAAGGATGGAGCCGTGATCAACCTGGACAAGCCCCAATGAGACAACGAAGTGCAACCACTACTGGATCTCCAGGAACTGAAAAGGCAAGAAGTATAGTTCGACAGAAAACAGTTGGTATGTATGCAATAGAAAATAGCAAAATATTATTAAATATATACTTTATGGTTCTGGGTATTTCAAGTTAAACCTTGAATGATTTTTTCTTATTATTGTGTACACTTTTCAGTGTATAGACATCCATAGTTTTAATATAGCTGTGCTGTAAAATTTCAAATATATATAATTGAAACAGTTGAACCTCTTGGCTTTTACAGAATCTGGAGTTCAAATGTAAGTAATTTTTGTGTTAGTAGAAAATTATTAATTGTAGAAATAAAATATTGAAGCTCAGTTCTTCTAAACATGGTAAATATTCCTCCATCCCCAAGAAAGAATAATAAGGGGAATTTATTCGAGAAGTTACAGAGTTGGTCATATCTTAGGCACTTATATGAATGAATTCTTTTTTTCCACTAGGCAGACCATTCAAAGCAGTGGTTTTCATCTTTAGAGACTATGTCAGTTTTAATAAGCTAAGGAAGCATTCCTTTGATCTGAGAAATTATAGAGGGAAACAATTATCTATGTAATATCACAGGGGGACAGTTCACTATATTTTCAATTTAATTTATTCTAGGACAGTGAAAAGGACATTGATTAGGAATTGTCATTTCTATCATTCAGTTGTTAAGTGAATTTGAATAACTCACCTTCTATAGACCTTAATTACCTTATACATGAGAGGAAAATGATAATACTTTGTTTGAACAAATGATATCTTGATACCTTCTACAGCTATAAGATTCTATAGTACAGATATTTTTCTAAAGGATTCTCTGTGTTCTTAAAAATTGGTTGTCATTGGTGAAAGTAGAATTTACTTTAAAGAAATTCAACATGAATCTTCTTGCTGAAATGCATATCAAAAAATGTATGCGCTAATCACAAGAGGCAAAAAGTAATGGAAAATTGAGATAGGTAGTTATTAATTTTTTAAAGTTCATAAGATGTCACATTCACAATTGTTCAGTGCCTATAAAATAAATACAGGAGATATCATTATATTTGCCAGCAATGGACCTTGAATAAGAAGATGCAGAAAACTGTATTAGATAAGAATATAGGTAAATTTAAATGTGCGTGTAAATAGTCAAAAGTTTGGTAGGCTTGCTTTGGGAATGTTATTAATTAAATCTGTAAATGGCCATCTTAACCTAATTTCTTACCAATTTTATTGCCATATCAAGCATTCCAATGTATTTTATGGCAGTAATTATTTTCACTTTTCAGAAATAACCCTTATTAAGACATTTAAACTTTAAAGTGGTGATTGCCTTGAACTTATAAAAATGATAAAATTTCCTACTGCCTTTTTTACAGAGAGATAGTACATTTCTTCTTCGTAGGTAAACAATTCTATCCAAGAATTGTAAGACTAAAAAATGTTAAGAAAGGAACCAATATAAATTTGCTTCGCTATTAGGTGATTAAAATTATAAGTATTTTGAGGAAACTATATTACTATAATTTTAAAATGAAGTCAAGCCTCTTATTTCATTTTATTTTCTTATTGTATATTTTAATCAATTACATTATTGTTATATCTGAAAATAGCAAACCATACTGAACTCATTCACATAGTATATAATTTGAAGCACTGCTATCACTTAATTTAGTGCTTTATTAATACATTGTCAGAATCTGGACTCTATTTATTTTAAAACCTCATTTTTCTAAGGCATGGCACTTTGAATTACTTAGATTTTCCATTTAATTTAAAGAAATTAATACTTTTAATCCATGTAATTTCATTTGCACCTACACTTTTTTTTTTTTTCTAATCTAATCTTTTCATAATGTTCCCATATCTTTTCTTATGTCTAGCATATTGAAATGTTAAGGAAAGCAGTTTTTTTTTTTTTTTTTTTTTTTTTTTAATTTTGATTCCATAGTTCCATTTCGTTCCATTTCTTTATTTAATTAATTTTTAGACACTGTGTATTAGACATCCATTTTAATCTTGAAATAGGCAAGGCTATTTATTAAAGTAACTAAAGCAGGATTATAATACTTTAGTTTTATTTTTAGTGCAAAAACCCAGCAGGTGAAAGTTAAAAGATTTTCAATTTTGAAATTCCTTGGAAAATTTCCTCAAGTAAATATATGGTACAAACTTTTGACTTTGTGCTCATTTTCCATCTTTCATTAATTTTTTTTCTTTTATGTTTCTGTCATTAAGCTATGTAAATAATATATTTGTACTCTTTAAGGTGGTTTGAATGTAATTCTTAGTTGCATAAATATGAGGAAGAAGGCTCTTAAGAGATCATCTGATTCAACCTCCCTTTACAGAGGAGAGCCTGAGGCCTAGAGAAGTGAAGGGATTTACCCAAGATCCTGCAGGCATTTAGCAGCAGGGTGTTAGAATCCTGACATATGACTTTATTTGTTTATTTTCTAATTAATTAATTGGTTGATTACTTTTTTTAATAGCTTTTCATTTACAAGATATATGATAACTGCAAAACCTTTTGTTCCAGTTTTTCCTCTCCTTACCCCAATCCCTTCCCCCAGATGGCAGGTTGATCAATATATGTAAAATATGTTAAAGTATAAGTTAAATACATTATACATGTCCATACAGTTATTTTGTTGTACAAAAAGAATCGGACTTTGAAATAGTGTACAATTAACCTGTGAAGGAAATAAAAAATACAAACGGACAAAAATAGAGGGATTGGGAATTCTATGTAGTGATTCATAGTCATCTCCCACAGTTCTTTTGCTGGGTGTAGCTGGTTCAATTCATTACTGCTCTATTGGAACTGATTTGGTTCATCACATTGTTGAAGAGGGCCATGTCCAGTAGAATTGATCATCATATAGTATTGTTGTTGAAGTATATAATGATCTTCTGGTCCTGCTCATTTCACTCAGCATCTGTTCATGTAAGTCTCTCCAGGCCTTTCTGAAATCATCCCGCTAGTCATTTCTTACAGAACAATGATATTCCATAATATTCATATACCACAATCTATTCAGCTATTCTTCAATTGATGGGCATCCACTATTTCCAGTTTCTGGCCACTATGACATCTGACTTTAAATCTAATGTTCTACTCTACCTTAATGCCTCTTTAAAATCATGAATAATTAATAAAATTTCTTCTTGAATAAAGGATTTAATGGGAAAAAATTAAGCCTACCATCAGTGTGCTTAATGGAATTGTAATTAATGGGCACCTGCTACATTCACTAATTTAATATATCCATGTTCTTATGAATTGGAATGTTTTCTATATCAGTACAGGTTACAATCCATTCATTCTTCCTTATCCTGTGTGATTCTATTAGTCCTTCACAAAGTCTTACTTTAGGTTTTTGTACTGTTTTTCTGTACTTTCTTGTGTTTGCTGCAGGATTGGCATACCTCTTTTTCTGTTCATATATTTGATTATATGACACTTCGTGTGCACAGATCATCCTGTTCTGTACCAATTGAAATTTTCATTTTTTTTTCTCAGATTGTAATGTTGAATATAGATGTTAAAATGATGTGTTCTGGGGAGAAGATAACAGGTTCACATTGAAAGTTCCATGTAATTTTCTAAATGCCACTCATTCTCCTCCTTTTGTTTAGTTTTGGCAGTAGCATTTTTGTTATTTGTGTGTGTGTGTGTGTGTGTGAGAGAGAGAGAGAGAGAGAGAGAGAGAGAGATTGAGAGGGGATAAGAACATACATACACACAGATTAACTCAACTCACTGGGCTTCTCCAGGTATATTTCATAATTTGGACAATATCCACTTTATTTATATCCACTTGACTGATGTGGATTATTATTATTATTTTGGCTTAGTAAAACTTTCATGTATACCTAATTAAGATTCTTTAATGTTCCTTATTTCAATGTTACCAGCATAAGGATGTCTGAAAATAGTTTTTAGAGAGATCCTAATCATCTAAAAGAAATATCTCTTCCATTTGGACTCTGTATGAGAAATTCTCAATGACAGTCATAGTCATGTAGAAATATGCAGAAACATGCCTTCTGGTTTAATGTCTTTCTTGATATTGATAATGATAAGATCATTGATTTTGTATTCTTTGTATCTCACAATGACTTGTGATTCAGAAGAGAATTTCAGCAGACACTTGTTTCTCTTTACATATTTTCACCAAGAATACTATCAATGAGTCATAAAGCATCCTCATAAAGATTTCCTAGTGCTGATAAAGCAGGAGCATTCTGTAATAATTCATCTTTTTGATCATCATGATTTGGCTGCATTCTTTTGCAGTTTTCCCTTCTCTGAAGTATTGATTGTGTTTAACATGATTTTCTTTGGTGTTTGCTCAGGTCTGGGTGCTTTCAACTTCATTTTCTTGAGTATCATACTTTCTTATATAGTATATATAGTTACATTATCATTGATGTGAGAGAATGAATCACTATAGAAATTCTGATGCATGTTTCATTCATATCGTATTTTTTTGTCCTTTATCCATTGTAATTCTGAATATTCTTAGGAATACCCTGGTTTACTTGATTTGTAGTCACAAATCTGTAGATTTACTTTTCTTCCCTACTGCTTTATGCTGTTTTCTGTGATAATCTTGCTTGTATTCTTTATCTTCCACCATGTTTGCTTTTTTCCAATGAAGTACTCTTGGTTATCCTTTTCAAGGAGATAAGTATCGGCTAAGACAAATTCTGTACTCTCTTATTTAGAATCTTTTGGAGTGATTTATTTTATATCTGTTTAAATTAATTTGTGGTACCCAGTCTTCATCTTGTATCTATTTCCTGTTTTTTCAAATTCCAGAGCTTAAGCATATGAGCAGGTTAGATCTTTTATAATTACATGGAATTACTTTAAATTTTCCTTTCTTCTGATATGGTGTTCATTTTGACCTGACAGTACACAACTGAATGATTCCCAAATCAGTAACCAGTATTTTTGTGTTTATCTAGCACTTTCAAAGTTTTTCCAAGAAAGTATTCATAATATATAGTAAGGAGACTTTTGAGTATTCTACATACTTTTGATCTCTTTTGTTTAATGCTTAATGGTTTTTTCCAACATTTATTGTTATCTTGTCATATCTAATTTCATGTAAAGAGCACCAAATACAAAGGATATATGTTGAATTAATTTAATGTACTGGTTATCTTCTTTGTAGAATTTTCTTGCTTCCTGAACTAAATATCATGTCGTGAAAGAATTCATCCTTTCCCCAGTAATTCCAGTTCTTGGGCTTCCATTATCTTAAATAGTGGTTGCTTTAGGCTCTCCCAACATCTAGACCTAGCCACAGTTTTGCTTCACTTAAATCCCTTAGCATTTTCTAGCCTTGCTACTATGTACATACACTTCTTGAAGTGTTCCTTCTCTTCCTCACTCCACATTAGAGTATAATGTCTTTGATGTTAGGGAATATCTTACCTTTTGTCTTAGAAACTGGTGCTTAGTTTAGTGTTTGGCATGTTTAGTGCTCAGTATGTGCTTTTTCAGTCATTCGTCATGGTGGTACATAAGCTTGCAATTCTCTTCATGGTGTTTCCTTTGCCTAAACTTCTTAAGGAAATAAAATTGACAAGTGTCTGATAAAATCTTGGTTTTTTTGATGACCTTGGGAATACAACAAAATATTTTTACCACTTTCAGTTTCCTTCCCACATAAAATCTATATCCCAACCTTCTGTTTAGCTGTAAAATCTTATATCTTCTCATTTTATTTATGCAAAAATATCTATGTAGGATCTTAGAATTTAGAGGCAGGACTCCTGTGGAAAATTATCCAGCTAGTCCACCCTTCTCATTTTATAGATGATGAAACTGAAACCTAGGGAAGGGAAGTAACTTGCCCAAGGCCATATAGGTAATAAATAGCAGAGAGAACCACATCCCCCTCCCCCCCAGCCAACTGGAGTTAAGTGACTTGCCCAAGGTCACACAGCTAGGAAGTGTTAAGTGTCTGAGACCAGATTTAACCCGGGTCCTCTTGACTTCAGAGCTGGTGCTCTATCTACTGCGCCACCTAGCTGCCCCGATAATCACATCTTTTGACTTTAAATTCATTGTTCTTGTGTTCCCACTTTTGAAAATAATTTTCTGAGCACTTTTTTTGAAGTTTTTGAAAACACTTTTTGAGCACACATATTCCCAATATATGTCTGTTTACTTTTTTATATTTTAGTATAACATATACCACCATAGTAACAATTATATACATTATGAAACTCATAAAAATTAAAAGATAAAGGTAAAATTATGTTTTGTAGTTAGTAGGAACCAACAGACTTTATTGAGTAGGCATATTTCAGTAGTCCAATCTAGGTGTTCCAAAGTAACCTAGTGGTTCTATAAGTGAAAAAAAAAAAAAAAAGATTAAAGAGATGTTATGAAAGTAAAATCAATCCAAGTTAACCACTCCTTGGATATGTAGCACAAATGAGAGTAGAGCAAGGGTGAGTAATCTTAGTTTGTTTTTTGCCAAGGGCCATCATTTGGATATTTATATCATCATTCATAGGCCATAATTAGTTTAAAAAGCTCAAACAGTGGGAAGTTGTTGTACCTAGCTCTCAGCTCTTCATTGCCTTCATGTCTTATTTTTTGGGCCTTATCTGACCCATAGCCTGGATGTTTCCCACTCCTGCATTAGAAGATAACTGAAATTGTGAATCTGGGAATCTCAGTGCTACTTATGACAAAAATGAGGAAGTTTGGATTGTGTAGGAAAGATAATGCAGTTAAATTATAGCTCATTCATACCTACTTATTATGTGTGACTATGATCCCCCTAAAAATGAAGGAGTCATACATATCCATAGGGTAATCTTGGGATCAAGGTGTAGCTATACTGGGGGTAGGGCAATTTTCCCTATGCAGCTGTTTTTATTATAAATTGACCTAAAGGACCTATATCTAGAGTATAATGGGAAAAGGTGGGAATTGCATATCTATTGGAATCCAGAAGCATTGTAGGAGAATAGGGAAAGTATTGGGTGATGACAATAAGAGTGGAATTTTTTTTTGTAGAGTATTATGAATTCACTTTGGTTATTCCTTGGGATCATGCCATGTAGCATTCTCTTCTCTTCACCTCCCCCCCCCCCCACATACATTGGAGATCATTGATTTGGGGACTGTGACTCATACCACAGTCTCATATCACTTTTACTTTCAGTGTTGAAATGGAAGTCAAACAAGATTGAGGACTATTTTGTATTTTATCTGTTTCATGGGTTACTATTCCCAAAGAATTTATCAACCAAATACCAGCATGCTGATATTAAACCTTTCAAAATGAGGCCTTGGTTGGTTGATATGTATGGTGGGTGGATGGGTATAGGTGGGTGTATATGTGATAGAGAGGGAAAGAAGAGATATATTGTTACTGTAGGACCATGCATTCAACTTTAGAAATGAATGTCTTATTAATCTTTTATTAATCTTTATTAATCTTCTTGATGTGTTGGTTATATTAGCAGATCTCAATTTAATATCCCAGATATTTATACAAGTCATATATATAATAACGATATGCCATCTTTTTCTTTTTATACTGATATACTTTTAAAATATATTTTAAATAGAAATCCTTTGTGGTTAGAAAATGCTCCATTTTCTTTTGTTTTATGTATTATCTTTGTGCCCTTTTTATGCCAGCACATATAAAAGTTGCATACCAGGTTTTGTTTTGTATTTTTTTTTTTTAAAGAATGTGGACTTTTCTTGTGTAAGACTCACAATTCAACACATTTATTTTTAATCAAAGATTAGCTTATATCAAATTGTTTTGGTAGTATGTTGTTTTATTGATAATAGTTTTTTTTTAAATTTCATTTACATTTCGTTAAATCCTTTTCTTCCTCCTTCCCAAAGAGTTTTAAATGTTTTTAATGAGATTTTTAAAAATTGGCATCCTTGTGGATTGAACTTTTTCCTTCCTGTTCTGAACACCTGTTCATAAAAGGTATACATAAGGGATTGGGAAACCTGTTAGTACTTGTGCCAAAAGGAATGTTAGAAAATGTTTTTATTGTAGCTATTTGTCTTTAGTCTGACATAGAAGGTTGAATGAGCTTCATTGTTCCACTAACTTTGTAGTGAGGAAAACTAGCATAATTTTATACATTTCTGAATATATCGAAATAAAGGTATTGCTGCCAAATTCCTTGCATTGTAATTAGTTACAAAATAAATTTTTGCTAAGGTTCTCAAAAATATAAAAACAAATTTTTGCAGATAAATAGAGGAATTTGAGAGGGGATGTAAAATTATGTTTTATGTGAAAAGGGAACTGATGATAATATTTATTAGATCCTGGTATTCCATTTCTTGAGGAAGATATTTTAGATAGATCTTTGGTCTCTATACCTCAATATGAAGAATAGATTTTTAATTCATCTATAGACTATAAAATTTGACAGATTTAAACATAGGAAAAACTTTAAAATTCCAAATACAATTTATAAATAGAACCAAAAGTGATTTTTTTTTTTTTTTCCTTATAAAGTGCTAGCTAGGAGTCAGGTTGCCTGGATTAATTCTGTTCTTGTTTCTAACAGTCACCAGGACTCAATCATTTAACCTCTCGAGTATATTTTATTTTCTGTAAAATACGGATACTTATGCCTCACCAGATTGTTATGAGGAAAGTAATAAATAAATCATAAATTTCAATATAGATATAAACTGCTACTTTCTTTTATTTTGCAAATTAATATTATTTACCTGAAAAATTAATAAATATCTTTAAACAAGTTCAGTTGAAGAAATTAGTCCAATTTTCATTTTTTAAAAATGTGTTGTGATTACAGACTGTTTTCCCCTGTTAATTATAACTTGTTGAAACCTCTTAGTAATATCATGGGAAACTAAAGTTTCATCCCCAGTGGCTTTGTTCTTTATAGAATGAGTGAGTTGGATTTGTACAAGTATGTGCTCCTGGTCCCTTCAAGCATTTTGTGAGATTATTTTCTTATACTTTAAACCTATTTTGTTATATAAAATATCTTTATCTTTAATATGATTTGTTAAACTAAATTTTATGAAGACATTTTATTCTTCTGGGAATAAACACTAAAAATGAAAATTTGGTTTATATTTCATTAAACAAAGATTAGGGGATAGTAAAGATCTTTTAATTGACTGGAAATAATTTTTCTTTTCTTTATTACTTGAGGAATAGTAAGTTTAGTTATAAGAGACTTCTACCAGAGAACTGATTACCTTATATATTACTTTTCAGAGAAGTAACAATAATGATGCAAATACCTTCTCATTTGAAAAAAAAAAAAAAACACACAACTTATATTGTCAGTGCATCTGTTTGGTGAACTTAATAATTTTTCAAACTTTTTTACTGTGAAAAAAATGTTAATTTAATTACTTGTTGTTTTTACTGAAACATCATTGTAACTGCTGTGATGAAAGTCATTGTTCCTTCTTTACATAAAAAAAAAAAATTAATCCAGAATATTGTTTTTATGTCCTGATTTCTTTTCCTTTACAGCCTTGCCAATAACTGCCATGCTGGAATGTTTTAATTTAAAGTTTTCTTCTTTTGTACCTTTTAAGTTTTCTCTGTTGCTGCTTTTTCTGTGACACAAGCCTTTCATTATAGTCACTCTTCTTTATTCCCTCCCTACTTCTTTCTTTTCCTTTTTTTAAAGCCATGAGAAGCCGATCCATTGGTGAATGTGCTCTGCCATCGGCCTATATTCGCAGTGCTAAAAGTGCTCCTGTTCTGGTCCATACTTCCAAACCCTTCTTGCCTGATATTGTTCTCACTCCCCTTTCTGATGAGCTTTCAGGTAGTGCTACCTCTGCTAATTTCTGCATCCCCCTTATCACTTTTTAAACCTGCTTTCAAATTTTGCTTAATCAGTAAACTCTCTTTAAGGTTAGTTATTAGGGGGAGGTGTGGGAATGTAATTAAGTAATGAAAATAAATATTCTTAACTTATATGAATTCTAATGCTGTCTTCATAATTTATTTGGAAGTGTTACGTTAGTGCTGTGCCAATATCCAAATTTTAGTTATAAATTTTTGTGTTTTTAAGTTTGGTTTTTTTTTTTTTTTCCCACATGGTGAGAGAATGCCAATTTGCGTTTGTGTCCTTTGTAGATGGCTGCTCAGAATTTATGTAGAAAAACCATCCATAAAGAGAAACTTGATTTCCAGTTTTCTGTCTTAAAATTTTTAAATGTTACTCATAAAATAATAAGAGGCCAAAAATATTATACTACTATACCAAAATATCTTTTATATATATGCATTATGAAGTCAGCTCTTAATTCCCATTTTAATGGAAATAAAAATGATAATACCAATGATCCCCAAGAATAGATAACTAAAATGATTAAGGTTTTGGGATACTTTTTTATTTTTTGGTTAATAATGGTGGTGCTGCAATTAACTTGATTTCAAACAAAATATTGAAACTATATTATGTAAGTCCAAAGAAAAAGAGCTGGAAAATTGTCCAGTTTTGTATTCCTAAATTCTTTTCAATGCCTGGAATAGAAAATTTCAATTATACACATTCTTATGTCAGGCCTCTATTTTTACCTTCTTTCTGCCTTTTAGCTTACCTTAGATGAGCAGAGATTGAGTGGTATTCTTTTTTTAAAAGGCTTTTTTTTTTTTTTTTTTAAACAAATTATGTCTGAATATAGGTTGGAAACTTTCCTTTCTTTTACTTCCTTATTGAATAACAACAGTGTTCAATTTATAAGTCAATTACAAATGATTAGATTTTGCTTTAAATTTTTCTTTCTGACATAATTTTTTTATCTCATTAATGAGATCTAATCCTTGGTAGAACCTTAAGATAACTGTGGTAAATAATTAAGAGTTGAAGATTTTTTAAAATAGAAGCTCTCTTTTGGGATTATAATACAAAATAGAGATTTTATTATTATCATCATCTAGTAAATACTTTCCCTGTAATTTGTGAAACAATAAATCATCATCTAAAATTGTTTTGTATGAAACATGTGTTTGTATTGCATACTTCAGGATGTGGGAAAAGATTGTCTTAATATTTTCATATGGTGTTTTTGAGGGAAATTTAAAAAAATTTTTTTTTTTGGCTGCTTTTGTCTACTTACAAAGTAGAGTGAATATATTATGTAATTTATAATTTAATTACCCTCTCCTTGATGATTTTATTTTTTTCTTATTCTTAATATCTAGGTAAAACTCTGTTATGATAAACAAAAGTATTTTTAAAAGATGCACATAAATATAAATAGTCTGTTTTTATACATGTTAATAGTTCTCTCAGTACTAAAGTTGTAGCAGTAAGAGCTAGAACCCCTATTTCTTCCTCTGAACAATTGCTGGCAGGAGTAAGCTGTCAGTTTAATGGAAAAAATTTGTAAAAACTGCATAGGAGAGTTCTCATTCCATTGAGGCTTAAGTGTGACTCTTGTGATCAAAATTTGCCTTAAAAATTGCATTAATAGTTAGATTTTGTACAAAAATCTATTTTTCATTTGAAACATGGAACAAAGTGTGCAGAGCAAAACCAAAAGTAATATAAACAGAATTTTAAGTGATTATTTTTGTAATTATATTTATCTAAATATTTTGTGTTTTATTGGGTTAATTCCCAGAAAATTTATAGAGTTTGTATTTATTTTGAATAAAATTTCTCTTATAGTTTTTGCCTTTATATTTTGGGGTTAGTATGCTTCCTCCCCTCCCACTTTACATGCAATTGGATGGTCAGATGATTAAAACTTAATTTTGTCTCTGTAATGAAATTATAGGGATAATAATAATAATATTAATATTAATAATAATATTAACAAGCATTTATATAGTGCTTTAAAATACTGCAAAGTACTCTACATACATTATTATATCAGACTATCATGACTTTGTGAGATTAGTGCTATTGTTATCTGAATTTTAGAGATGATTATATATAAATGGAGAGAGGTTAAATTACATGGCCAGGCAACACAGTTCAGCTTATATGAAGGAGGATTCAGACTCAAATCATCATGACTTCCAAGCCTACTGTAGAATCTATTTTATACTAATAGAAAAAAGGAAAAAAAAAAGAGAAATAAACTTAAATAAATATAAGATAAATAAAATATGCAATATTCTTTGCAGAAAAAAAGGTATACTTAATTGGAGAGATAATCATTGTTAATAGATAGGCTATATCAATCTAATAAAAAACATTATAGCCTATTAGTTTATAGATTAGGTGACTTGCCAATCCTAAGGAGACAGTTCTTAGAAATAGAAAAAACTCTCATAGAATTCATGAAAATAAAAAAGATACATAGTCTTTTAGGGAAATAAGGGGAAAAAAGTAGTATAAAGAGAGCTTAAAGTATTACTGAATGTCCTTGCAGGAATAATTTTTCCTGAATATCTTGCTTGTATTACTATTGTTCTGAAATTAAATCCCTTTTTCTTTTATTATATAAATTATAAAAATCTTTATGAAACAGCTTGATGAACTATATATTTTTGAAGTATTCCAGTTCTTTTTATCTCCTCAGCTTAACTTCCAACCTTTCTTACTGTGGGTGTGATATTGTAGGATTTTGTTCTTTGAAACAGTCTATGCCCTCAAGGAATCCCTGTTCTATTTGGGGAAACTATTCAAACCACTGTAGCATACAAGCTTTATACTGGGTAAATCTCTGGAAGACACTAAGCTATAGAGTTTGGGGGTAGATGGGGTTGCAGGTGAAATTTGAGTTGAGAGTTAATGATAGCCAGAAGGGTGAGACAAGGAGGGAGAGCTTTCCAGGCATATGGATAGCCAGTGAAAATATATCTGGTCACACACACAAACATATTTTTTATTTTATTTAATCATGCATTATTAACATCTCCATCACTTTCTTAAATCTAGACAATTACACAAAAAAGACTTGATTTGTAGAGTTTATTAATTTTACGGGTACAAATGCTTACATAAAAAAATTAACAATTGTCTCTGATTTGAGCTGGCTTCAGCTCTCCCCTGCTTGTATTTAATAGGGGTTTTATGAGAAAAGTACTTTGTAAGTCTATGAAACACTAAATAAATGTGAATGATTAATGTTGGAGTTTATCTTCATTACCACTAGCCTAGGTTGATTTTTTTTTTAAAGCACTCAGTCTCCTTTATATATTCAGCTTCCAGTTTTAGCTGGGTGAATAACCTACTTTTTCTTTATTTTAAAAAAGTGAAATCTTTAATTCCTATAAAAACTAATCTATATGTAACATAATAGGCAATTCAAAATAGTACAAGTCAGACATTTTCTCATGTCATGCTATTGAAAGTAATACTTGAAATGACCATTCTTTTATATATTCCTATTACCATTCATAGCTTCCTTATAAATTTTGACATTTTAGTAATATTAATTCTCTCAAAAAAAGAAATGGCATGGGGAGTTAGTTTTAATTTTATTATTTAGAAATAAAGCCATAAGCAGAGCTTCATTAAGGAAACTGAGATTTCTTAAGATTTAGTCAAAGCCTACTTTTCATTCTCTCATTTTATGAAAAGAATTTTGGATTAAGTTTTTGCAGTTAAGTGAACAAATCATTTTGGCTTTTTTTTTTTGGTTTGTAAAATAGAGCAGGTGTAAGAGATTAATTATTTCACAATTTAATGTTTATGAAAATGATATACCTTTTATATTTGATGGAAGCAATATCATAACTAATTATTTCAGGAAGGCATCATGACTTCACTAAACCATAATAAAGTTTATTTTGATACAAGTAGGAGCATCAGTTTTCTTATCTGTAAAATAGAGTTAACAATAGTAGATATATTGAGTTTAAGGTGTGTGTAACACAATCAAAAATAGGAGACTAGAGGTCAGTAGAGGGATTGGGGATAAACTGTTGAATTTGAGAATCATTAATTTAAAGATTATTAAGTCCATGGGAATTTATGAGATTAAGTGAAGGTGATATAAAGGGAGAAGAGAAGAGGGCCAGCACAATCTACTATTTTTGTAAGAATAACATGAAATTATATATGTAAAATAGTTTGCAAAATTTAAAACAATATGTGAATGTCATTTATTATTTTGTAATGCATTGATCTTTAGTACTTATAAAGCTGTTATCTTAAGTTATATAAAACAAAATGTCCATTTATCCTGTTGTGCTCAGTAATTTATTAGATGTCTTTGGTTCTCTTAATTAACATGTCTGCAATGACTGATAGCAAGGCAAATTTTTATTTCAGATATGACCTAATTTTTGCCACAGCACAATTTTGTTTTCTTCTTTTTTGTCCTTAAGATGTTTTGTTTTGTTTTTTCCTGAAGCAATTAGAGTTAAGTGACTTGCCCAGGGTCACACAGCTAGGAAGTGCTAAGCATCTGAGTCCAAATTTGAACTCAGGTCCTCCTGACTTCAGGGCTGGTGCTCTATATACTATACCAACTAGCTGCCTCCTTAAAATATGTTTTTGATGCTTTTTGTATTTACATTAGATTAATGTCTGATTATAACACTTCTCACACCTATCCAATGACTTTTTTTTGTATTAAGATTTAAAAAGAAAAAGATTCAAACCAAGTAATATCAACACAATAAAATATGCTATATTATATACTCACAAGACTCCACCTTTATATAGTATAGGTTTAAACATTCATAAATGTTGATTCTATAACTAATTTTTATTCCAGTTTTATTTTTAAATGTTGGTCTATGTTTTTTCCTTTTTGTGTTAACTTTAAAAGTTTGAGATAATTTAATCTTAAATATGTTAAATTTTATATTTAAATCTAGTCAAGTTTAAATTAAATAGGTGTAATAAAATAAAATTAATTAGAACTCACCAAAAATCAGACAGTTGAAACTTTGGATCTATTTCCTACCATTTCCATTTTTTATAATCATATATTGACTAAATTTAATGACCATTATATTTTTCATTTATTTTCTTATTTCAAAATTTGTGTAAGTTAAAGTTTTTTTTTTTGTTTTTTTTTTTGTTTTTGTTTTTTTAAGAGAAATTGTATTGACAGAAGAGCATCCATTAATATTCTGGTATTTTTACCTCTTAGGAAAAATCCTTTGATTTAATTTTTGCTATTAACTGTTATATTAAAACCATTAACTGTTTTTGTCTTGCAAAGAACACTGGATAAATGTGTTATTACTCTAGTTCTGATATTCATTAACAAGTTTATACAATTAAATGATCCCCTTTCATGCTTAAAGAACTGTTTATTTTCTAATAGTATGCAACCATCTTATAAAATATTTTTTAGAAATCATGTTGGATTTAAATAATGAAGAACTCTCTTTATAAGGAAATAACATGAAAATCCCAAAAGTAGAAGAACTTTGTCTTAATTGTTACTTATACTTCCCTTATTGTATTTTAGAGTTCAATAAACATTGTTGAGGATATAAAAGACAGAAGGAGATTGGATAAGAATATAGAGGAAATGGGAGTAGCTAGATAGTGCAGTGGATAAAGTGATTGGTGGTCCTGAAGTCAGAAAGACCTGAGAACATCCAGCCTCAAACACTTAACATTTACTAGTCATGTGAACCTAGGCAAATCACTTAATCCCAATTGCCTCTGCTAAAAAAAAAGAAAAGAAAAGAAAAGAAAGAGTAATATACATGGTTACACATGCATATGTTCAAGCATATTAACACACGTGAACACACATGTATATATTTATGTTCATATGTACATGTGTTATGTATGAGTTTCCCATACATACTATAACTGGGAATAGATGAGAGATAAAAGTAAAATTTATTTGAATGAAGTTGGTCATTTCATTTGGATGAATTTCTTTGTAGAACATTTCATTGCAAAAACAACCCAATGAAAACTCAAATCATTAGTATCAAAAATAAAAAAGGTTAATTTACCACCAATGTAAGAGGAAAGCTATTTTACCCAATTATATGCCTATAAACCTGAAAATCTAAGTGAATAGTTGAATATTTACAAATATATGTTGCCCATATTAGTAGAAGAGGAAAAATAGAATTCTTAAATAACCCTGTCTTAGGGGGGAAAAAAATTGAACAATACATAAATGAGCTCCCTAAGAATAAATGTGTAGGACTAGATAGATTCTTAAGTGACTTCTGCCACATATTTAAACAATTCATTCTAAATTACTCGAAAAAATAAGTGAAGAAATCTTAAATTCCTTTTATGACACAAAAAAATGGTACTGATAGCTAAACCAGAAACAGAGAAAGGAAACTCTTGTTTCCCTAGTGAAGTGATGAAAAAATTTTAAGTAGCTATCAAAGAGATTAGAACAGTATATCATAAAGATTGTTAATTATAACCAGATGATTTTTATTCCAGGAATACAGGGCTGATTCAAATATTAGGAAAACTATCAGCATAATTGACATCAGTAGCAAAAATCATATGATTATCTCAGTAGGTGCAGAAAAAAACTTGATGAAATACAGCACTCATTTCTTTCTTTTTTTTTTTTTTTTATAAAGTAATAATAACTTTCTATTTTTCAAAATACATGCAAAGATAGTTTTCAATATTCATCCTGGCAAAGCCTGTTGTTCCAAATTTTTCTCCCTTACTTACTCTCTCTCCCCCCACCCCTAGACACCAAGTGATCCAATATAAATTAAACATGTGCAGTTCTTTTAAACATATTTCCCCATTTATCATGCTATGTGGGAAAAATCAGATCAAAAAGGGAGAAAAAAACAAACAAACAATAACACAAAAAGGATGAAAATACTATGCTTTTATCCACATTCAGTGTTCTCTTTCTGGGTGTAGATAGCTCTTTCCATCACAAGTCTATTATAATAGCCTTGAATCTCACCTAATTACAAACATTCATTTCTAATAAAAATGTTAGAAAGCATAGGAATAAATGATCAGCAAACATTATCTTTAATGGGGATAGCAAAGATATCCATTAGCACCAATGTTGTTCAGTATTGTACTAGAAATGCCAACTATAGTAGTGAGAGAAGAAAAAAAATTAAAGGAATTAGAATAGGCAGTGTGAAAACAAAACTATCACTCTTTTACACAATATGATGGTATATTTGAAGAATTCCAAAGAATCAACTAAAAAAAAAACTAGTTGAAATAATTAGCAACTTTACCAAAGTTGCAGAATATAAAATAAATCCACATAAATTTAATATATTTATTCATTCTATACCAGTCAAACTAGTAAAAAATTATCTTATAGAGGTAGAAAGAATAATAATAGATTTCATCTAGAAGAACAAAAAGTAAAAAATATTAAAGGGAATTCATGAAACAAAAAAAATTGCCTAGTCATATCAGATCTCAAAATGTTTTGTGAAGCTACTGCCTAAAAAAAGAATGGTTGATCAGTGGAAAAGATTAGATACACAATATACAGTAGGAAATGACCATAGTTATTTTGTGTTTCATAAAAATAAAGGTCCAGGTTTTTGAGATTAGAATTCACTATTTGGCAAAAAATACCTCATATATATCATCTACCATGATGAATCTCCAAATTATGTACTAAAATGGGTATATGATTTAGACATAAAGTGTGAATACCATAAACAGATTAGGGGAGTGTTAAATACTCCCTGTCATCTGTGAATAAAGAAAAAAATGTTATCAAGCAAGAGAGCTAGTTAAAGAATATAAATATTACATTAAATAAAACATTTTATACAAACAAAAACAGTGAAGCTGAGATTATAAGGAAAACAGAAAGCTGGGGAAAATTTTTACAGCTGATTTCTCTGATAAAGTTCTTATCTCTCAAATATATAGAGATGTGATTCACATAACTCAATATGAATTATTCCCCAATTGTTAGTCAAAGGATAGTAAGTCAGTTTTTTAAGGAAGAAAGCTCTCTATAATCATATAGCTCTAAATCTCTATTGATTAGAGAAATGTAAATTAAAACAACTCTAAATGTTACATTTGTTGACTAATAAATAAAAATAGAAAAAGGATGCATTTTTTATGAAATTGTGAACTGGTTAAACCATTCTGAAGAGAAATTTGGAACTATTCCCAAAAAGATATTCTTGGATATCCTAGATCTGACAGTACTACCACTAAGTAAAAAAGATTAAAAAAAAAAAAAAAAAAAAAAGGAAAGGACCTACATGTACAGAAATATTTATGGTATTCTTCTTTATCATGGCAAAGAATTAATCATCATTAATCGGGAAATGACTGAATAAGTTGTGGTATATGATTGTGATGAAATACTGTTGTGCTATATGAAATGGTGAGCAGTATATTTTCAGAAAAAAAGACTTACATGAACTGATTCAAAATGAAGTTAATAGAAGCAGGAGGGCATTGTATATAGTAGCAACATTACGATGTAATGATCAATTGTGAATTACTTAGCTATTTCCAACAATAGAAAAATCTAAGACAATTCTGAAGAACCTATGCTATAAAATGTGATCCGCCTTTAGAGAAAGAACTGATGATGTTTGAAAGCAGATTGAAGCATGCTATTATTTACTTAATTTATTTTTCATGATCTTTTTGCCAGTTTTTTCTTTCATTGCATGATTAGTATGGAAATATATGTTTTTCATGATACATGTATAACCTTTATTAAATTGTTTGCCTTCTCAATGATGGGAGAGGAAAAAGAAGGAGAAAGTATTTGAAAGTCAAAAGTGTAGAAAACATTAATATTTGTTTTTAATTGGGAAAATATAAAACATTAACATTCAAAAATAAATCAATCTCTACTGTATTAATGCAAAAAATAAATATAAATAACATATACTTTGTATTTGGACAAAGTTTAAAACTACATTTTTTTTTCCAACAAGCATTAGAATATTAGAATATTTATATGATAATCAAAGAATTTGATGCTTAAATGAATTTTTCCTGGACTTTATCCAAAGGAATATTACTGTGGAAATTTCAGAAACCTGACATATGTATCTCAAGGCCTATATTTTGGCATTTAATAATTTGCTAGGAGAAGTCACACTAAATTTTCTGGATAACTTTTTGTTATGTGTTGCTAAGATTCATTAATTGGATGGTTGCCCTGCTTTAGTTGAATAGTACATTAAAAATACATTTTGTTTTTAAATTGAAAACTTGGAAGAAAAGTGGATTTCCCACTTATGCAGGGCAGTTTTTGGATATGGCTCTTCTTTTGCTTTCTTGGAATAAAGGTACAGATTTGGTGCTAAGGTTGAGTACATCAAAGTCCCATATATTTTCCATCTGCCATCTACATAAAAGCCCTGCAATGCCAAAAGATTTCTAAGCCTAATAGAGTTTGAGCATCTAGGAGCTAGAAACGGTCTGTGGGATAGTCGCATCTATCTGAGGTCTTAAAAAATAGATTCATTAGAGATCCTAATTGTCAGAACACCCAAATAGACCAAATTGGTATTTCTAAAATACATATTGATCATGTCACTCCCTTGCACAGGACTATTTCTTCAATGATAAAATGTGATTTTTCTCTGTTTGTTACATGAAATTCTTTAATGTCTGGCCCTAGCTTAATCTTTCCAGATTGGCTAGACATTTCATTCCATCACATACTATATTCTAGCCAAATTGGGCTATTTTCTCTTCTCTATATATGATATTCCAATTTTCTCTGGGTCTTTAAACAGGTTAGTCCCCTTTACCTATAGTGTCATTTTTTTTTTTCTACATTTTTGAATCTCTTGCTCCCTTTAAAGCTTGACTTAGATAACACCTTTACCAAAAGACCTTTCCTGATTACTTAAGTTAGTGTTTCTTCTATCCCCTGAAATTTCTTCATGTATTTTATTTATTAAGCTTGAATGTAGGATTTAGTTTTAGTGTCTGCTTCCTCAGTACCTTATCAGAGTTTCTTAATCATCTCTTGGTGAGTTGTTACTTCATTTTCAATATTCCCACAACTTCATTTATTGACCTAAGGTACTGTGTTGGTTCTGCTTTCAGCTCTTTAGTGATTCAAGGTATGGAATGTAGAAACTGATATCACTCTTCCCATAGTAAAGCAGTCTTCAATTACAATGAAACCCTGGTTTAACTATTCTCCTTCCTCTCTTATATAGCCTTCCCCTCCCACTTCCAAACTGTGCCTTTTAATCCTGGAATATCCTTCTACTTTGCCAATCCCCTTCTCCTAAGGGTCAATTCCTTAAAGGGCCTCTATCTTGAGTATATGCCCAGACAGCCATGTTTCACTCCCTTCCTGGTTGTGCCTATGAGTCTTGATTTTGCCAATGTTAGTACCTTCATTTATCACCCTTAGTGCCTGCTTTTCAGCTTCTTTTCTTATGTGTTTTTAACCATTCTCATCTCCCCATTCCCAAATTAGAAATGTGAGTCCCTTGAGAGCAGGGACTATTTTTCTTTTTGCTTGCATTTGTATGTTCAGTACTTAGCAGAGTATTTGGCACATACTAACTCCTTAATAAATGATCATTACCATGCCTTGTCTTGCCAGAAAGTATAGAACTTGATCTTTCATTCTGACTGGAAACTTCTAGTGCCTTTTCCCATATTACAGTGCTTCAAATTTACTCTTTGCTGACTCAAATATCTATCTTTTTCATCTTTATTTCATTCCTTGACAGTACATCTCTTCCAGGAATTGCTTTCTATTGTGACTTTTGGACTTCTTTCATTGTTTGTAGATATTCCGTTTTATTTTGCCATGTCATTTCATGCTATTTAGTCTGTTCATGGGAACCTCCTTCTACCAGAAGACACTATGTCATTATATCTCAATTTACTTTTTCTAGTACTGGATACTCTTATATTCTCACCCCAGTGGGTTAGGAAGATTAGGTAGCATAATCTTCATTGTCACTTCCTTCCATCATCTTTTGCCACCAACTCTCAGCAGTCTTTCTTTCTTTGAGATTCATTTCATTGATCTATATCAATCATTACATATTCTTATTGTAGTCATATCCTAGTCTCCAATCATTCTCTATTTCTCAAGGAATTGTTAGCACATTGCTCACAGTCTTTCCACCAAACCCTTTACCTTCATATCCAAGGCTTTCCTTTTGAACTTCCTGCCCTTTTTCCCACTTCCTCCAACTTTTCTAGCATATCTTCATTTCACTTCAGTCACTTATAATGATGAACATTCTTACATCATCTGTAACTCAACTATGATATAGAATGTTCCTCTCTCTGATCATAATCTTCTATCTTTTAATCTCTTTTTCTCCTTCACTTTTTCCAAACTTTTTTTCCCCCTCATCATGGCTTCTAATTCCTCTTCACTCACTTCCTTTTCTCCTACCTTTATCATCTCTACTGGGGCCTCTTTTTTTCCTCTTCATAATCCTGATCACTTCAACTGTAAATATGTTCATGAATCCCTTGCTGCTTTATCCTGTTGCCACTCACACTTTGTCACATTCTAACCCTGGATTTACCTTCAGTATTTACCATTTCTCCTACTTGAGTGTTTCTAAACATTGCTAGAAAAAAGTGGTCATTTCCATTTGCATCTGATTTATATGAGATACCTATGTAGCTAGCTGCTTGATAATCTTCATTCTTCATTGGCTAGCTTTCATTCTCTTAATAGCTATTCAAAGCCTTCTTTTGAAATCCCCCACAGTACCTGTATCACTTCCCTCTCAGCAAAATATATTACTTCTTACTGAGAAAATATATATTTTGGACCAAAAATATACCTTTCATTTTTTGTTCAATTGCTGAAGAAAAGGTAGCTTTTTTTGCTAAGACCTTTCCCTGCCCTGACTCTTACTGCTGCTCAAGTCCTAGTTTTTGTCTCCTACTCCTGTCTCTTCCAGGTTCACCCTGTCCATTCTTTTTCTAATCTTCAATCTGTCCTTATCAACTGTCTTCTTCCTTTCTGTCTACAATCATATCCAATATCTCAAGTTTTCCTTCTCTCTTTCCTTATGGAACTTTTTGCTTTATCCTTCCATCTCCTCCAGCTACCATCCTATATCTTTCATGGCCAAATTTTTGGAATGTTTTCCACATTTGTTAACTTAATTTCTTTTCCTCTCATTTCTCAACTTTTTGCAGTTGGGCTTCCAAATCTTGTCATTCAATTGAAATTGATGTGTCCGGGGTCCTCAAAAATGTCTTAAATTTTTTAATTTGTTGGCTTTTTCTGAATTATTATTCACAGTTTGTTACTGTTGACCATTCTGTCTTCTTGGATAATCTCTCCTAACTTAATTTCTGGGACACTGTTCTTTCTCTTTATTCTTCCTTCTCCTGCCTGTCTCATCTATATTCAGTCTCCTTAAATGAATGTTTACCCTTCTCTTGTTTATTTTTAAGTGTGCGATTCCTCCCCATAAACTTTCATTATGTTAAATTCCTTTTTTTTTTTCTTGTATTTTCTCTTGATGATTTCATCAGCTCCAGTGGGATCAGTTATTATCTTGTCATTGATGATGACAAACTAGCCACTTAACCAGTCATAACTTGTTGGATATCATCATCTGGTTCTTTCTTCGGCATTTCAAATTCTAAATGACAGCTGCATCCTTGTCTTATATAAACAGAAGATACTGTTTAAAAAAAAAAAAAAAAAAGTTTCATTTGTCCTACTAAGACAGGAAACTATGAGAGCCTAAAATTAGGAATCCCTTACTTAATACGGTAATAGGATTTTTTTTTTAAAAAGCATGTCATTTTTATTTTTAATGGCCATAATCTTGCCAATAAAGCACATTATGTAATTTTCAGAAATTTTTGGGGATACTAGTTTCCAATGTTCTTTTCATGTGGCCACTAGGTACTGAAATATATTGAATGTGATTTTGGTTTTTGTTTTCTTTTTTCTGGAATGTTCCTTGATTTGGAAGCTGATAATACATTTATTCCCTTTTGTTTACTTTTGTTTTTAAAATATGTTAAGTTTTCCAATAAGCTTATAGATTCTATACCATAATGTTTCCATGTATATCTTGGGTTAAAAGATCTACTAAAACTTTGAATTGGGAGAACTAGATTTTCTTATTTTCTCTGCTTTGGAACCTAAATATAAGGAAAATCTGATATGACAGAGTTCTTAATTACTTGACTTATTGGCACAGCTCTATCTTTTAATTGCACTTCCAAAAATTTTATGGCCCTGTTTGTTTCCATTCATTTTTAATATTTAAATAAACTCATTAGCATGTTTGTATTTACTAGATTGTATTTTATTTTATATGCAAACAAATCTAAATTCTTCATTTTAAAAACATATATTTAGTATATGAATGAAATTAATACTTATCTTGTATATGTGATGCCCACAATACATAATTTTTCTGTTTTGTAGACATTGATGATACCCAAATACTTCCCCGGACAACTAGAGTCAGACATTTTTCACAAAGTGAAGACGCAGGAAATGAAGTTTTTGGTACTTTGAATGAGGAACAGCCATTGCCACGAAGCAGTAGCACCTCTGACATCTTGGAGCCTTTCACTGTTGAACGAGCCAAAGGTGCAGTTCCTGTCATTGACAGTTCATCCCGTCATGCGCCAAGCTTGCAAAGTTCCACAAAGACCTCTACAATATCTAGATCCACTGAAAGCTGCAACATTGATTCTAATAGTACAGAGTCTTCTCTGGAAGTTGGTGATAGCATTTATGACCATCTTTGTCATTTAATAGGTCCAGTAGAACTTGCAGATACAGCATTTGAACAGATCAAATATAGTGATCTTGAAGGAGATGATGATCTTCTTTCTTCTCTTAAAGAATATCTTAAGGAAAAACAAGAAAATGATAGTAATTCTGATCTAGGTAGACTTGCAACTTCTCAAAAAGTGATTACATCATTAAATAGGAAAGAGAAATTATATACTAGATTTGATTATGTAGATCAGACTGTTAAACCAAAAGACAGCACCCCTAGTATAGCAATAGTGGAGAACATGGAGCTTCACTTAGAACAAAATGCAGGTGATTTCATAAGTAACATTACATGTAATCAATCATACAATTTCACAAGATCTCAGGCTTTTGATAAATCTAAGCAAGTATACACTGAACCGGAATCAAGTTGTTCCTATGATAAAGTAGGAAAAAGATATCCTCACAGACAAACAGCTGCTGAACCAGATATAGGTATGAACATAACATTAACTGAAAAACTTAAAGGTATCCACATTAATGAAAAAGTTAGTGTTCCATGTATTTTGGATGTCAAGAAAATTCCATTAAAATCTCCATTTAATTATGAAATATCTCACATTATGGATACCTGTAAACTTTCTCCAACCAAAAGGAGCCTTTCTGAAACAGTAAGCTGTAGGGCCAAAATCATGAAAAATACCTCTAAGAAAAGAAATAGTGTCCATGTTACATTTAGACCATCTACTGAATCTGTTCAGTTTTATAATCCTCTAGAAAATAAAGAAGCTCCATGGAAGACAAGACTACGTAAGCTCAGTGGCTTCAGCAGTAGCAGTAGTACTAGTAGCAGTGACACCAATGCTAATATTATCGCAGAACCTAGTGTATACAAACCTTTGGATATAATGAGTACAGCATCAATAAATAGTAAAACAGTTAAGGAATCCACAGAGATACATGCAACCATGTTAAAACAAGAAACTTTTAAAGTTAACCATTCAGGTAGTCATACTATTCTTAGGTCTTCAAGTCATGAGTTAGGACTACAACAGGGATCCCTGGGTGGCGTTTATAAAACTGTTATACATGCTCTTTCGAAGCCGAAGGCAAATGTTTCCCCACAGAGGCAGAACAGAGTGCCACCAGAGGCTCCACTGAGGGATCTGTACAGTCATGTAATGGGCTATTTTGGAAGGAAAGCTGCAGGTGAGCACTAACTGTGCAGAGCGCAAAAGGAGAAAGACAGCATCAGTTTGGCTTAATGCAACTGAAGCAAGCTATAAGCAATCAAGAAGCTTTGGGATGGTCACTGCTTTCTCTCTGGTTATGCATGCATGTTTACCCATCTGAATTTTCCAGCATAAAATATCTTTTATTTACTTTATAAATTACTAATTTTCTTTTTAAAGCATTTAGTTAAACCTCTTTGCTGCTGAGCATCAAGTTTAGGGAAGAGGAAGAGACAGGAAATTATTAATGACCATCCAAAGAATAAATATAAATATTGTTGCCTATCATATGGCCTTTAAAATGAGTCTGTCAGACATGCATCATACTTTTTTTTTCTTTCCCAAATGACTTGTTATTTTTACTGTTGATTAATTTAGTTTTCTTCCTCCTCCTGTTATTCTTCCTTATTTTGAGGAGTAAAAGTACTTTGAAGTTTTTAGACATAATAGATATCCAGGTTATATAACTAGTCCCAGATAATTTTCATTAAGTTATTGAAGCTAATATTATTTCTTAAAAACCTTAATGTTGATTTAGTTTCTTTTAAAACCATTTGTAAACATTCTTTAAGCTTTTATCATTGCTTTTTCTAGAAATTTTGAATAAGCATAAATATTTATGAGGGTTTATTGATTACCTAAATATCAAACTTTTACAAATAAATTAAAAAATATATTATGGCAGCTGGTTTCTCTTATCTTAGTTCAAAGTTAAAATAAATTCACCAACATGGGAAAATATGAAAGTTTAAAATTATTAATTTAAAATAATTTAATTAAAATTAAAGCCTAAGTAATAGAATGTTCTATAAAGCATCTTGCATTGAGGCATTGATACCACCTTAGGGCAGTCATTAGAAGCTTAGTTACAATATAGACAGGCCAGTAAAATAATTATTCACAAAAGATTTCTGACCACTTTGTTATTTTAACCTAAAATGTTTGATGTATGTAGTTCCATAGAAATATAATGTACTGATTTTTAAAATGTTTACAGGAAAATATTTATAGTATATAATTTGAAACATTCAATTAGTAAAATTGAAACATGCAAATGATTTCATATAGGCAATAAGATATACTTATTAAGTATTGTATTTTAAAATATAGAAAATGTAAATTATTAAGAGATCTTTTTTTTTTTACAAGTAACCAGCTTTTTCACAAAGCATTGATCATTTTGGACTTGCATAGAGGCTAGTTTCTTTCTATAATGTGTCATAATTATAAAATTGTGTTTTAAAATCATCAATTTAATACATCACAAGGTGTTTTTTATATATCAAAAATGAGGTATTTCTTATGGAGATTTTTATAGAAAAAGGGAAATGCAAATTATTAGGGCTGTTTTCAACAAAAGAGGCAGGGAGGAAGAGTTGTATGCTGGTATCTTTACAGCCAATATTAACCCAACTTCAACTAGTGCTTACCTGAAACTTTCTTGCTATTTAAGATCATACTGGAGATTGACTAACATCTGCTTAGTTTAAAAGTAAGTGTTAGATTTACTAATCTTATAATTAAATCTAAGAAAGGAAAACTATCCCTAAATGCATGTTTGGTGAGTAATTGATATAATATTGGAATTAAAAAAAAATATTTTGTTTTAAAATTTTAAAAATAAGTTGCTTCTCCTTTATTTAATTATTCATTTATTTTTAGCCAGTAAAGAGGATGTGAGTCAAAAACTGCACCTTCTTAACAGTGATATTGGCAGCAGCAATGCTAATGTTCCTGACCTGATGGATGAGTTTATAGCTGAAAGACTTCGAAGTGGTAATACCTTGGTAAGCGTATTTTAATTTATCTTGTTTATGTGCTAGTAAGAGAGTAAAGAAGATCTGTAAAATTTTACTTTATTAAAGAATACATTAAAAGTGATCTCAAAATTGATAATGTTAGTGTTTTCTATATGTTTATAAATCTACTACTATAATTTTATTTTATTTTATTTGCTTATTAATTTATTTTTGAGGCTGGGGTTAAGTGACTTGCCCAGGGTCACACAGCTAGGAAGTGGTAAGTGTCTAAGATCAGATTTGAACTCGGGTCCTCCTGAATTTCGTGCCACCTAGCTGCCCTTACTACTATAATTTTAAAGACAAACCAATATATACTTTTTATCAAGTGAAAAATAAAAATTTTCTACTTGCCTAAGATAAAAGACTTAAGGAGTAAAGATTCTGCTTTCTCAGGTTCCAGTTGTATAGGTATCTATTATGTTAGTACCTATACATGATCTCATCCATCTCATCAACTTATACAGGAATCAGAAAACCTGGTTTGGAATCTCATCTTTTCCATTGACTAGTTTCATGATCTTTGACAAGAAATTTAACTTCTCTGGTCCTCAGATGTTAAATGAAGTTGTGGCATTATGTGATTTTTTAAATCCTTTCCAGCTATAAATTTGTATTCCTTTGGTTCTAATTATGTGGTACTGAACACTATTGCAAAAAGTCATGTCACTGTGCTTCTTGGGTCCACTGCAGATTTGTTAATTCATATATCATCTAGATATTTCTAAGGCAGTGCTTTTATTCTTTCCTAATTGGTCTTCCCATTTCATTCCCTACCATTTCTTTCTTCCTCTCAAGGGAGTACTTTGATTTATTGAGAAAAGTTGTCTCTTGTGCTTCATACTTAATTGTTCCTCTCATTCTTTTCCTTTTTATTTCATTCTCTGATGAAAATGTAAATCTTTTCTTTTTATGATCTATCCTAATTCTTTCTTTCTCTTTTAGGAGTTACTCCTTAACAATAGTTTCTTTCTCTCATATCCACTTTTTAATTATCTATTATGTCACTTGCTGCTATCTTCTCACATGGCCAGATATCTTCCCCATCCATTAAAAACCCTTAACTTGACAACTTGACCTTGCCATCTCCTCAAGCTATCACTTCCTCCTTTTATAGCCAAAGTTAACCTATTGTCGTCTGTATTCTGACAACAATATTAAACTGCAAGTGCTCTTTCCAAGTTTACCAGTGAATTGTTAAATTCAAGGACCTCTTGTTAAGTCTTCAGCCTTCTTAACCTCAAACTGCTTTTGACACTGTCAATCACTTCCTCCTTTTTTGAGTGTTCTTTCTAGTTCTCTTTTTTAAATGAACACTCTTCACTTTCTTCTGCTGCATTACCAGTTTGACAAATATTTATTGTACTTATGTGCAAGAGACTTTTCTAGGGCCTAATATTACAAGACAGAAAATAATCCCTGCTCCTAAAGAGCTTACATTCTGTTTTCTATGAAGGAAAGGAGATATGTAACATATATAAAGATAATCAATATAATTTTAGGAAGAGTTCTTGTTGATTTTTGAAGGAAGTTAAGAGATTCTAAGACTTGAAGTGAGAACAAAATTCATTTTAGGCATAAAAAGGCCTAAAATTTGAGAATATTTAGTTAGTCCTTTTTGATCGAATGTTAAATAAAATAATCTAGGACTTCCAGGGATAGTACCAAGATGGTGAAGTGAAATCAGGAAGCTGCTCTAGGTCTCCCAGTTTCCCTAGAAAACCACATGAAACCAAGCCTCTGAATAGAATCTAATGGATTGAAACCACTCTCCAGCTCAAGATAGATTGGGAAAAAGTTCAAGAAAGATCAGATACACTGGGGTGAATTCACAAGGGTGTTCAGTTCAGCTCAGAGTCTAGGAAAGTCAGAGGACTTAATCCCAGTACATCAGCAACTGAAACCCTTGGTCCTGGCTTACTAACAGATCAGACTAGTGGGTCAATTTCCAGTCCCACTTCAGGCAGCAAATTCTTGGAAACCAGGCTGTTTCTTGGAAAGAGCAGGCAAAGCTATTCCCTGCAAACACAAGGGGCCTCCGTGCTCAAAACCAAGGCTCAGAGCTGCGCAGGAAACTTGGGACAGTTCTCCCTTTACCTCAGGAGCTGAGCTCAACCATAAAGGTAAAAAAAAAAAAGGGAATGTAGAAAGAAAAGGAAAGAAAATGAGCAAGAAACAGAAAAGAACCTTGAACATAGAAAGCTACTATGGTGACAGGGAAGACCAAAATGATAACTCGGACATGGACAAAAATGTCCACAAAGGAAATCTCAAAGAGTGATATGAATTGCTCTCAAGCCCAAAAAGCCGCCCTGGAAGTTCTCATAAAAGACTTTAAAAGGCAAAAAGGAGAGATTGAAAAGAAAATGAGAAAATAAATGAGAGGTTTGCAAGAAGGAGTCAACAGCTTAGAAGAGGAAGGCAATTCCTTAAAAAATATAATTGACCAAATGCAAAAAACAATTAAAACAAAACAAAACAAAAAAAAACCACTGAATAAATCAATTTCTTTAGAATCACATAGGCCAAATGCAAAAAAAAAAAAAAAAAAAAAAATCCAATGAAGAAATCACCTTGAAAAGTAGAATTAATCAAATGGAAAAAGATACAAAAGCTAATTGAAGAAAACTCACACACTGAAAACTAGAATAGGGTAAATGGAAGGTATGACTCTAAGAAATATCAAGAATCAGTCAAACAAACTAAATAGAATGAAAAAATGGAAGAAAATGTAAAAATACCTCATTGAAAAAAACAAGCTGAACTGGAAAATGCAGTTTTTTAGATCTAGGACAGACAATTTAAAAATCACTGGCCTGGGGCTAAGTGGCACAGTGGATAGAATACCAACCCTGAACTGAGGAGGACCTGGTTTCAGGCACTTAACATTTTCTAGCTATGTGACACTGAGCGAGTCACTTAACCTCATTTGCCTCAAAAAGAAAATTCATGACCAAAAAAAAGAACCTGATATACTGGAAACAGAGGAAAATAGTCATTGAAAAAATCTATCAGTCACCTCCAGAAAGATATCCCACAAGTATCCCAAGGAACATTGTTACAAAACTCTAAAACTGTAATGGCAAGGAAAAGGTACTATAAGAGAAAAGCAATTCAAGTATCAAGGAATAATAGTCAGGATTACCCAGGATCTGGCAACGTCTATGATAAAGGATCAGAAGGCTGGAACATCATATTCCAGAAGGTAAATGATTGTTCTTACAACCAAGAAGTTACTTCCCAACTAGACTGTCATCTTTCAGTATAGGAAATTGACCTTCAATGATGTAAGAGACTTTAAATCATTTCTATTGAAAACACCAGAACTAAATAGAAAGTTTGATCTTCAAACACAGGATTCAAAAGAAACATAAAAAGATAAGCATGGGGAAAATATATATTATTTAAAGATTAAACTGTTCATAACCATAAATGGGAAAATGATATCTCTAAATCTTGAGAATTGTATCTGTTATTAGGGCAGTTAGAGAAGGCATCACATGGATAGAAGGTATGGTTCTAAACAGATTCTAATTGGATGATATCAAAAAAGATATTAAGTAGTAGGAAAAGGATTGTTTTGGGAGAAGAGGAAAGGGGAGGTATAATGGGACAAATTAGATCTCATGAAGAGACACAAAAGACCTATTACAATGGAGGGAAAGAAAAGGTTGGGGAATGAGTTTTGTCTGAAACTTAACCTCATCAATTTTGGTTCAAAGAGTGAATAACAGTTATTCAATTGGGTATAGAAATTTATCTTACCTTATAAAAGAGTAAAAGGAGAAAGAAAAAGGAAGGGCTGGATAGAAAGGAGGGCAGGAACACTAGAAGAAAAAGGGGTAAGAGAAGGAAAGAGGAGTGATAAAAGGGAGGGCAGATAGAGGGTACTGTGGTTTAAAAACAAAACACTCCTGAAAAGGGGGACAGGGGGGAGGAAGTTGGATGGAGGGAAATACTGAGCTGGTAATTGTAACTGTGAATGTGAATTAGATGAACTCTCCCATAAAATGTAAGTAAACAGCAGAGAAGAATAAAAAACAGAATCCTACAATATATAATAACACATTTGAAAAAAGAGAGATAAATAAATACAAAGTAAAAGTAAAATGCTGAAATGGAATCTATGTATCAGTTGAAGCAAAAAAAGTAGCAATTCTGATCCCAGATAAAGCAAAAGTAAAGATAGATCTGATTAAAAGGGAAATAAGTCAGAATTGAAAAAAAAAATAGAATTGAAGTGGAAGCCAAAAGAAAAGGATGAATATGTTCTTGTTCTGGTCCAGAACTCTTGTACTTAAAACAAGGATTCTTACAAGTTGTTAAGTCATTGGAATTGATAAAGACAATGATTGTCTAGTTTAGCATGGTGCTTAATAGTTCTCCAAGTTCAGTATGATTGACTTCATCTTACAGCAAATAATGGTTTCCTAGTGATATAATGATTGGTTTATACTTAGTGTAGAGCATATAAACTGGGACTCAGAGCCAGAGAGAGACTCAGAGAACTTGGAGACAGAGCCAGAGAAGACAAGTGAACTGGAGGTGGGAGTTCAAGCTCTCAGAGCCAAGGAGAGCCAGATTCATTCACTCCATCTCTAACCACTGGGGGGTGGCAGGCCTGGCCTCCTACATTACCCCCACTGAGACCAAGGCCAGTCTGAAAGGCTCTCCAGAAAGCTGGCCCAGATCCTAGGCAAGGAAACTAGATTGTGGAGATAATAAAAGATTTGGACTTTTAACACCCGATCTTGTGGTGATTAATCTACTGAAATGAAGGCTGTTCCAAGACCTCCAGAAAACTAACACAGAACACTACATGTACTGAAGTTGTTGTGGAGGGTAGAATCTGCTAGACTGGCAACTGGGAGAGGACAGTTGAGGATATTGGGAGAGGACAGTGAGAGAAAAAAACTCAATTATTCCTAGGTGACCAGAAGAATGGTAGTAACGTTAGTGCAAGTACTGAAGTTTGGAGGCAGAATAGGTTTGATAGAAAATATCAATTTTGTTTTAGCCATGTTGAGTTTGATTTAGGTGACAATATAGGTTTATAGAGTTTAGTATACAGATTAAAATTGGTAATATAATTAAAAGCTTTAGGATTATAGATTTTGTCATCTAAGTAGAGATACAGAATGCATAAAATTTAAAACAATTCAAAAAATCTTTCTAGGAATGGACTGTCAGGATGATAACAGTAAAATGAATGTTTTTAGGTTTGTATGCAAGCAGGAAGTCAATTTATGAGGCAAAAAGAGTGCTGTGGAGTAGATGAGATTAAGAACACAAATTAGAAGGGTTAACCTTAATAAAGAGAATAAATACCACTTTCTCAGAGAAAGAAGGAATTGTCTATGATGTAGAGGGGTTAAAAAAAAGGGGAAAAAGGGGTTCCTAACTCTGTGATTCTGGGCAAGTCACTTAATCCCAATTGCTTTAGCAAAAAAAATAAAAGAAAGGAGTATGTGTTATTCTTTGTTTTCTAAGTATAAATAAGGTATTTTGTGTAGTTGGAGGTGAAGTGGGGATATGTATAGTGGTTTCAGGTAGAGAAATGAAGTTTTAGAATAAATGCTTTAAAGAGAGTGTGATAGAAAGCTATTCAGTCAGTTATGAAGCATTTTAAGTGTCTTTTATGTACTAGTCCTTGTGCTAAATGCTTGAAATAGACCAAAGATAGTCCTTGTTCTTTAGTTTCATAATTTAATGAGGGAGGCAACATGCAGACAGCTGCACAAATTGAATATGTAATGATTAAATTAGAAATAATCTTAAAGCAATGGTACTCAGATTAAGAATAAGGAAAAGATTATTTGCAGAAGGTGGGACTTTAAGACTTAAAAGAAGCTGGGAAGCAGAGACCAGGAGAAAAGATATTTTAAGCATGAATAGCCGCCAGCAAAATTGCTCTAGCATAAGGAGAATGGAGTATGCTTTGTTGGGTACAGAAAGGAGGTCAGTGTCACTGAAACGAGAATACATGGAGAGAGGCATAAAGAGTAAGGAACCAGATTATGATGAGCTTTGAAAGATAAATTGTCAGGTTTTCTATTTGATAGTGGGGTGATAGGGAGTTGTTGGGGGGGGGGTGAGCACATGTGTGCTATGATCAGACCTACACTTTATGAAGAAATTTTTTTATTTATTTAAAACAAATACAAATTAGAAAAAATGAAAAGAAAATAATAACCTTGTCATGTGCACAGCACAATGTGAAAGAGAATTTAAAATATGTAGCAATGAATTTCCATTTCAGGAAAATGTATATAATAATAGAAGACATTGTATTCCAAACCATCCATCCTTTCATTGCTTTCTTATAGGTTTTCATTTGTTTTCTACTGTGCACATTTTACTTTATTGTTTTCTGTTTTTCCCTTTTCCTCTCCCTCAATCCTCCAAGCAGATTATAGTTAAGCAAGGATATGTTTTTGTATAAATGTGTGTGTGTGTGTGTGTGTGTGTGTGTGTAAAATACATAAAGATATATTTATATACATACCTACATAGATATATACACACATTTGTGTATACACATTAAAACAATATTAGTATGGCTAATACTTAATATAGATTTCTCTCTTTTGATTGAATCTTTTTTGCTTTTTTGAGTTTGACTTTGTCTGAAATGATTACTTCTCTATTTTTTTCTAATAAATTCTGTTCCAAATTATTGTTATTATTTTATGTATATCTTCATTTCCTATCCCTACTAATTCTTCTTTACTTCTATACACTGGCTTGGTTTGCTATTATTTTACCTCTTTCCACCCCTTCCCATTCCAACAGTACCTCCCTTATCCTCTCCCCACACTTTCTATACTTTCTGTCCCTTTTTATTCCATTCCCATTTATCTACATACTCTCTTTAATCCTCGCCCTGCCTTTATCTTATTCCCTCTTCCTCATATTTTTAGGTTTTAGAGGATGTTCTATATATTCTTCTTGGTAAATATATGTTTTGTTTCCTCTTTAATCTATTCCTGTGATGTGAGTAGGATTTCAGCTCTTCTCCCCCATTTAATTCCTCAGTATTAGTTCTTTCTTTTGCACCTCATTTGACTAGCATTATTACTGTTTTACCATATTCCTACACAGTTTTGCTTTTTAAAAGTCACACCACAATCTCTACTCCAAACTTTCTTTTGGACTTCCCAATTACTAATGACTATCTTAAACATCTGGTTTACATTTCCACATATAAAACAAACAATTTGTCCTGTTTGAGACCCTTGAAATTATTCTTTGATGTTGGCTTTTACTTTCAGTGTCGAAATGGAAGTCAAACAAGATTGAGGACTATTTTGTATTTTATCTGTTTCAGGGTTACTATTCCCAAAGAATTTATCAACCAAATACCAGCATGCTGATATTAAACCTTTCAAAATGAGGCCTTGGTTGGTTGATATGTATGGTGGGTGGATGGGTATAGGTGGGTATATGTGTGATAGAGAGAGAGGGAAAGAAGAGATAAATTGTGAGTGTAGGACCATGCATTCAACTTTAGTAATGAATGTCTATATATCTTATAAGGTTTTGACCCCTAAATCATCAATTATCCAACTATTGCTGCTATTTCTTATAATTTAAAGAAGTTGGAGCTCAATGAAGTATGCTGATCTTGGATCTTAGAAATGGTGGCCCTTTTATTATTTCCATCTTTTCCATTGAAGATGGCATTTTTGAAGCCAAGTTCACAACTGGAGGCATCAGTGTAGAAGGACTTCATGGTCAATCATATCATTGCTGAATTTAATTGCAAGTACCAAAAACAAGTAAAAACAAGAGGGATGTTCTCTGCTTCTAGCATTTGTGAATACATAAAGCATAGCTTCTCTTCTAAGTACCCAGACCAGTGGTATTGATGTTGACTTCCTCTGTGAATGACTTCCATATATCTCTATTACCTGTACTCATTTCAAAGAGCAGAATGCTGACTTTTCCCCTTGGCATGCTGGACCTTTGGAAAAGGTTGTAAAGGAATGCCACACTAGATAAGTGATGGATCCATGACACCATCTTGATGCAACACTTCTTCAGTGTCAGGGAGCTGAATAAGAATACCAGTTATTATGGGATGGTTTACCTCTCAGACTTGTGGAGGAGGAAGGAGTTTGTGTCCAAGGGAGAACTAGAGACCATTATTGATCACAAAATAGAACATTTTGATTACACCAAATTAAAAAGTTTCTGCACAAACAAAACTAATGCAAACAAGATTAGAAGGGAAGTAACAAATTGGGAAAAAATTTTTACAGTTAAAGGTTCTGATAAAGGCCTCATCTCCAAAATATACAGAGAATTGACTTTAATTTATAAGAAATCAAGCCATTCTCCAATTGATAAATGGTCAAAGGATATGAACAAACAATTTTCAGATGATGAAATTAAAACTATTTCCACTCATATGAAAGTGTTCCAAATCACTATTGATCAGAGAAATGCAAATTAAGACAACTCTGAGGTATCATTACACACCTGTCAGATTGGCTAAGATGACAGGAACAAATAACGATGAATGTTGGAGGGGCTGTGGGAAAACTGGGACACTGATGCATTGTTGGTGGAGTTGTGAAAGAATCCAACCATTCTGGAGAGCAATCTGGAATTATGCCCAAAAAGTTATCAAAATGTGCATACCCTTTGACCCAGCCATACTACTACTGGGCTTATACCCCAAGGAACTACTAGAGAAGGGAAAGGGACCTGTATGTGCCAAAATGTTTGTGGCAGCCCTTTTCATAGTGGCTAGAAGCTGGAAGATGAATGGATGTCCATCAATTGGAGAATGGTTGGGTAAACTATGGTATATGAATGTTATGGAATATTATTTTTCTATAAGAAATGACCAACAGGAGAAATACAGAGAGGCTTGGAGAGACTTACATCAACTGATGCTGAGTGAAACGAGCAGAACCAGAAGATCATTATACACTTCAACAATGATACTGTACGAGGATGTTTGCTGATAAAAGTGGATTTCTTCAACATAGAGAAGAGCTAATCCAATTCCAATTGATTAATGATGGACAGAATCAGCTACATCCAGAAAAGGAACACTGGGAAATGAATGTAAACTGTTATTTTTACCTTCTGAATCCAATTCTTCCTGTGCAACAAAAAATTCGGTTCTACACACATATATTGTATCTAGAATATACTGTAATATATTTAACATATATAAGACTGCTTGCCATCTGGGGGAGGGGGTTGGGGGAGGAAGGGAAAAAATCTGAATAGAAGTAAGTGCAAGGGATAATGTTGTAAAAAATTACCCATGCATATGTACTGTCAAAAAAAATGTTATAATTATAAAATAAAATAAAAATTAAAAAAAAAGAAAAGAAAAGAAAAAAAATTACACATAAAAAAAAAAAAGATAATTTCCTGGGGAAAAAAAAAAGAATACCAGTTATTTATTTATTTAATTGTTTATTTATTTATTTATTTTAAAATTAATTTTATAATTTACCATTTTTTTTTGACAGTACATATGCATAGATAATTTTTTTTTTTTTTAAACAACATTATCCCTTGTACTCCCTTCTCCGAATTTTTCCCCTCCTTCCCTCCATCCCCTCCCCTAGATGGCAGGCAATCCCATACATATTAAGTATCTTATAGTATATGCTTGGTACAATATATATGTGCAGAATCGAATTTTGTTGTTGTTGTTGCAAAGGAAGAATTGTATTCGGAAAGTAAAAATAATCTGGGAAGAAAAACAAAACAAAACAAAAAATGCTCACAGTTTATACTCATTTCCCAGTGTTCCTTTTCTGGGTGTAGCTGATTCTGTCCATCATTGAGCAATTGGAATTGGATTAGCTCTTCTTCTGTTCATCATTGAGCAATTGGAATTGGATTAGCTCTTCTCTATGTTGTAGATATCCACTTCCATCAGAATACATCCTCATACAATATTATTGTTGAAGTGTGTAATGATCTCCTAGTTCTGCTCGTTTCGCTTAGCATCAGTTGATGTAAGTCTCTCCAAGTCTCTCTGTATTCCTCCTGTTAGTAATTTCTTACAGAACAATAATATTCCATAACCATCATATACCATAATTTACCCAACCATTCTCCAATTGATGGGCATCCATTCATTTTCCAGTTTCTAGCCACTACAAAAAGGGCTGCCACAAACATTTTGGCACAAACATCTTTCCCTTCTTTAGTATTTCCTTGGGATATAAGCCCAGTAGTAGCACTGCTGGGTCAAGGGTATGCACATTTTGATAACTTTTTGGGTATAATTCCATATTCTCCAGAATGGTTGGAAAGAATACCAGTCTTGATGAGGTTATTAGTTATAGTGCCAGTATCCAGGTTGCCAGTTTGAGCATAAATTTGAGAATGTTTAGGATTTGCATGTTAGTGACTGTTACTGTAACTTGTTAGTGACTGACTAGAGTGGAATGAAATATAAACCAGGGATTAAAGAGGGATTAGAGGAAGCTGATGAATTGGGAAACGAGAGTATTGTAGGAGATAATGATCTAATATAGTGAAGTCCCTGAATCTTAAGACAAGGATTAGGAAAAGAGTTAGACTATTATTCAGGTATAGAACAATTTCTAGAGAAAGGATGGAAATGATCAGTTGCTGTGACAAAGATCTTGACTGGATAATAGAATCAATTTGACTCATTCCCAATTGGTGAGCATCTACTCATTTTCTAATTCTTTGCTACCATAAGAAGAGCTACTACAAACATTTTTGCACATGTGGATCCTTTTCCCAAATCCTTTAAGATTTTCTTGGTATATGGACCCTGTAAGGGCACTGCTGGGTCAAAGGGTATGCACAGTTTTATAACCTTTAGGCATATTTCCAGATTGTTCTCCAGATTGGTTGCATCATTTCACAATTCTACCATTATGCATTCCACTAATGCATTAGTGTTCCATTTTTCCCACATCGCTTCCCACATTTGTCATTATCTTTTCCTGTCATCTTAGCCAATCTGAGAGGTGTGAGGTGGTGCCTTAGAGTTGTTTTAATTTGTATTTCTCTAATCAATACTGATTTATTCTCCAAACTTTGAAATTACTATGAAGGATATCACCATCTATTTAGTAATTTTTGCAGTCTCAGCATCATTTCATAATTAACTGGAACTTTTAGTGGAATTTATCTCCCTTTAGCCCATAGAAACAGTTGTAAAATTTTATTGTGTATATCTCTACAAGATCTGAATTTGTCTTTCTACTTATTAAGCTCGTACTTAGGTTCTGTTCTAACAATCTCTTGCCTATACTGTTGGAATAACCTTCAAATTGTTCACACTGCTTCAAGCCTTCTCCCTTCTCTCATCCTTCATATAGTTGTCTAAAGATTTTCACATGTTTTTCTTTTAAATATCAGATGTTCTGTAGTAAATAAGCTCTAGTTCTTCCCTGTTATCCCTAGAGTCAAATGTAAATTTCTCTTTTTGACATTTGAAGCTCGTCATAACCTGGTTCTATTTAACTCTTGCCAGCTTTATTATATATCCTTCCACATATTCTATGATCTAAATATACTGCCTTATTTTTTCTTCGACATGATAACATGCTTCCCTTTTATAAAAATTATTTTTATAGATTACCACTGAAATAGAAATTGAAATGGAGAAAATGTTAGCTAAAAAGCTTAAATGTTTCCACATTAATGAAAAAATTTACAGTTCATTGTGTTACCAGTATCAGGTAAACGCCACTAAAAATTCCTGTTAATTATGAAATGCCCCATTTCCCACTTACTTGCTATTCCCCCGGCCTCAAATACTCTCTTACTTCAGACAGGAGAAATGCTTACTGCCTTGTAGATGATAAATAATTACTTCCTTGATTGATTCTTTGATTGTTTAGAAGTGCCACTGGGAGTACCAAAGAGTTTATCTTTTTCCTTTTGGCCTATTGTGTTAGGGATACCCACAAAGAGCATCTAATACTAGAGAGAATGAATGGCTTCTGAAACCCTTAATGTAGTAACCACGCCTGAAACATTTTCCTTTCTCTTATTCTCTCTCTAATCATTGTATCTCTCAGCTCAAGGAACTTCAGGGGCACCCTGTTGCTTCTAATATAAAAGAGAAATTTAACTACAGGAAAAAGTTGAGCATAAGTTGCAAACAATTGCTGATCTGCACTGACAAAGGAGTTTTAAAAAATAATAATTTTTTAATTACCAACTTGAAGACATCAACAAACATGAATACTTTCAAAAGTTAAAAAAAAAGGAAATGTTATATGAAATCATGAATCTCCAAAATAGCTTTGTTTTGTTTTAAAATTACATTTCATAGGGTAATATGATACTCGTTTGTCCATGTCTCCTTCTAAACTTTTTTTGTTAGAGGAAATTTCATCATTGAATATTCTAGTTTTCTAAAAAATAAAATTAAAGAGTAAAAGGTGATCAGTAACTTGAAATATTGTATGTAGCATAGCATAACAATATTCTAATTTTTCCCCCTAAGTTCATTTCACTATTTCTGAGGTGATTGTAGAATTTTTAAATTCTTTTTTCTTTGGTCTCAGACTTAATTTTTTTTTTCACTTTTGCCTTCTTCCAATATATTTTTTGCTTCTTTTAATTCTTTTTCCTTGTTTCAGTTTCTTGGGTTCTTATGTTCTCCTGACACAACCGTTAGTGAGGAGTGAGGAATAATTCATTCTCTTCCCTCCAACTGACTCCTAAGCAATAGAGTAATAATGAGTAGCTAGGTGACACAGTGAATAATAGAGTGCCTGGCCTGAAGCCAAGAACTCTCATTCTTCCTGATTTCAAATCTGGCCTCAGACACTTATTAGCTGTATGACCCTGGTCAAGTCACTTCACTTCCATTTCTGTGCCTTTAAAGCTGTAAAGGATATGGCAGACCATTCGAGTTTCTTTGCCAAGAAAATCCCAAATGAAGTCATAAAATGTCAAACACAACAAAAAACAATTGAACGATAGAGTAATAATAATAAGTAAAAGAATCAATATTTTATATTGAGTATATTAATTTGAAAATATTATTATTATCACCTATTATAGTATTACAAAAGTTTGCCAGGAGAAAAAAAGCCCTGGACTATTTCCATCCAAATGGAAAATTGTTCACTGAAAAGATTTCTGTCTGAGATTCTTCCTAATTTTTCTTTTGAGAGGGTTGCTATAATACGGTAAATATTTTGGTTGTGGCAATTCAAGATTAGCTAACAAGTTTTCTGGATTCTAATCTTGGTCTGTAGAAAAGAATATTCACACCATTTAAATCATTTTGCAAAACTATCAGTAAATTGAGGATGATGGAAATATCTTTCAATTGGAACAAACATGATATTCTTTCATTTTCAGAATATGACAAGAAGAGGGAGCAGTCCAGGCAGCCTTGAAGTTCCAAAAGATCTTCCTGATATACTGGACAAGCAGAATCAAATGCGTCCTATAGATGACCCAGGTGTGCCTTCAGAATGGACCTCTCCTGCCAGTGCAGGCAGCAGTGACCTTATCAGCTCAGATAGCCATTCTGATTCTTTCAGCGCTTTCCAGTATGATGGCCGGAAATTTGACAGCAAGTATCTGGTTTTCTGCTTAACGTTCTAATTATCTGTTAATTTGACCTATGTTCCCACTACTAATTGCATAGAACTTGTCTACATAGCAAAAAATAGGTAAGCCTTTGTTTTCAAAAAAATCATAAAATATTATACAGGATATCCCAAAAGTTTTTTATTTCTTTTAAGCTATTAACTGACATCAGCACTACTACATATATTCTAGGCATTCTAAATAACAGGAAGAACATCCACTTTATCAGTACTGTAAAGAAGTCAAAATGCAATTCTTATCCTAGAAAATAAAAGTTGATTTAAAATTGGCAAAAAAAAAAAAAAAAAAAAAAGTAAGAATGAGGCAGAGGTAAGTTTGAAAAAATAGTAAGTTTTAATCAATGAGAATGACACAAAACTTTTTGATACACCATGTGTATACCACAAGTTTACATACCAAGGCATGGACCATAAAAGTACTTCTCTCTGAATGGCAATTTTCCCCAAATGAAATGATGTTTCTGTTTATTAAAAACAATTATCTATAATTTGGGGGAAAATTTAACTCATGGCAACAAACATTTTATTAAGTATAGAGACAGGGTAGCAGAGTAGATAACAAACAGAATTTAGAGTAAGAAAGCCCTTGGAATCAGAGAGATGCTGTCAGGCAGAGGAGAATGGCATAGGGTAATCTATAAATTTTTTCAGTTGTAACATGTTTGCGACATGGCCTTAGGAAGAACAATTTGGAAATTGAGTAAAGTGAGTTATATAATCTATAAACTCATGCCCCAAGTAAATAGAACAGAGTTTGGTAACATCTAAAGGATCAACAATCTTCTACATATGACATACTGTGATTTTCTAGTCAGAATTCAAGATCACTAAAAAAGTTTTGTAGTAGTGGTATAATTTGGGAAGTGATTATATAGAAAATCTTGACTGGGTTTTTTTTTTTGTTTGTTTGTTTTTTGGTTATTATATTGTGGCCAAAAACTGTTCTGCCACTCTGCAGTGGCACAGTTGACAGTTATAGAATATAAAACTATATGAAAGTGTTGAGAATCAGGTTTGCATGTGTGACAAAAAAGCTCCCTAATCTTATATTTCTACTTTTTCTGTCCACAATATCATGGGTCTTTGCCAGGGTTCCTGGGATTTGGGCACACACACATAAATGTAGAAACTTTGTTTTATCATAAAATTTCAAGGTATAGATTTTATGCAAATTAATTATCTTGTAGATTTCCAGGGTCAAAATAATGGCTCTCTTGACTCTCAGTTGTCAGGAAGTAAGATATTTTCGTTTTAGATCAAAGTTCACTATTCAATTCTGTGCTCAAACTTCCCTTCACAACTGCACTGATTCTGTGGTGTTTTTTGTTTTTTGTTTTTTTTTTTAATAGCCTTTTATTGACATTGACCCCTGCAAAAACTTCTGTTTCAACTTTTCCCCTTCTTCCTTCCACCCCTCCCCTAGATGACAGGTAGTCCCATACATGTTAAATATATATGTTAAATACAGTATATGTATACATATTTATACAGTTATCTTGCTGCACAAGAAGAATCAGATTTAGAAAGAAGATAAAAATAACCTAAGAAGAAAAACAAAAGTGTAAGCAAACAATAACAGAAAGCGTGAAAATGCTGTGTTGTGGTCCACATTCATTTCCCAGTGTTGTTTCACTGGGTTCTGTTCATTACTGATCAATTGGAACTGATTTGGATCCTCTCATTGTTGAAGACAGCCACGTCCATCAGAATTAATCCTCATGTAGTATTGTTGTTGAAGCTTATAAAATGATCTCCTGGTTCTGCTCATTTCACTCAGCATCAGTTCATGTATGTCTCTCCAACCCTCTCTGTATTCATCCTGCTGGTCATTTCTTACAGAATAATATTCCATAACATTCATATACCACAATTTACCCAACCTTTGTCCAATTGATGGGCATCCATTCAACTTCCAGTTTCTAGCTACTTCGAAAAAGGCTGCCACAAACATTTTTGCACATATGGGTCTCTTTCCCTTCTTTAATATCTCTTTGGGATATAAGCCCACTAGTAACACTTCTGTATCAAAGGGTATGCCTAGTTTGATAACTTTTTGAGTGTAGTTCCAAATTGCTTTCCAGAATATTTGGATTCGTTCACAACTCCACCACCAATGCATCAGTGTCCCAATTTTCCCACTTCCCCTCCAACATTTGTCATTATCTTTTCCTGTTTTAGCCAAATTGATTCTGTATTTTATCTGGATTGCACCCACAGAATTATTCTTAATTGTTTACTTTTCACTTTACTTAAAAGTTCCAGGCTTCTCAACTCTAATTTGGAACAATGCTTATTTCCCTGTTTCCTTTATCATGTGTTTTTTTTCCAGAAAAACATATTTCTGAAACCCTCTGGTTTGCATCAGAATTAGGTTTACTTTTTTTAGGGGGGAGGCATGAGGTAATTAGAGTTAAGTGACTTGCCCAGGGTCACACAGCTAGTAGGTATTAAGTGTCTGAACATAGATTTGAACTCAGGTCCTGACTTCAGGGCTGGTGCTCTATTTACTGTTCTATCTAGGTGCCCCAGGCTTATTTTTTAATCTATATATACATCTTCGTCTTTTGCTTCACTCTAGATATCATCCTTTTTATAACTACTTGGGATTTAAAGCCTTTTAAGCAGTGTAGCAATTTATTACAAGTCTTAAAAGAACCTTACACTAATAAAGCACTCATGATGCATTTTTCCCCCCACTGCTATTATTTTGAGGTAAACTTCTTTCTTTATCCAAGAAATCCTTTCCTAGTCATTCGTAAGCAAAACCAACAGACATATCACCCACATAACTGATAGTACACAATACTTTGTACCCATGTTCCCTAGAGAAAGGGAGGGAAGATATTTCCATTTTGGCGAGTGAAGTTAATTGGTCAGTTTCAATTAAACAATTTTTCTTTTGATTGTACTGTACTATTTATTTATATTATTGTAGTTATTGTATAAATTGTTCAGGTTGCATCATTTTTCATTTTATGTGTTTTTTCTAATTCCCTATCTTCATTTTTTTCATAATAGTCCCTACTTTTCTGCAGAATGGAAGAAAATATGTTTCCATCTTTTCTTGGTAGTAAAGATTTGTTAGGTATATTGGTCAACATTGGTCACTTATATTGATCAGTGTCTCACTCTTGACATTCATTTCCATTTATATTATTAAAATCATTCTGTATATATTGTTTTCCTGGTTCTGCTTCCTTTAAGTTTATATTATTTCATATATGTTTTTTCATTGCTACTCTAAATTCCTTATGTTTATAATGTTTTGTAGAACAGTAATATTCTGTTAAATTTATGTATCATTTTTTCATCCATTATTCAGTCTTTAGACATGCACTTTGTTTCCTTTTTTTTTTTTTTTTTTTTTAGGTATGGCAAAAAAGTGCTACGAATATTTTATGCTATATAAGGTTTTTTTTTTTTTTTTTCTCTTGTATTTGACTTCCTTGAAGTATATGTCCACCAGTAGAATCTCTAGATGGAAAATTAGTAACAGTTCAGTGACTTGTATTACACAATTCAATTTTTCCCCAGACACTTGTACAGTGTCACAGTTATACCAAAAATATGTTAATGTGACTATTTTTCCACAGGCCCTCTTCTTGTTTTGTGTCAACTCTCTCAACTTTCATTGTTCAATGACACTGGGTAAAATTTTATCATTATTGATTTAATGCAGTCTTTCATGTCATTGTTGATAGTGTGCAATCTTGTGAAAGCTTTTGATATCCTTTGATCATTTAAAAAAAAATTTAGGGATCATCTTTTGAATATATATAATTATGTAGTTATTATTATTCATTTGTTCAGTCATGTTTGTGTCTAGGTGACCTCATATGGGATTTTCCTGGTAAAGATACTAGAGTGGTTTGCTATTTCCTTTACCCAATAGATTGATGCATACAGAGGTTGATGTTAAGTGACTTGACCAGGGTCACATGATTAGTGAGCTCAAGTCTTCCTAACACCAGGCCCAGTGCTTTAATCCACTGAGTCTTCTAGCTGTGTTAGTTTCCATTTATCAGAAATTTGATATTTTTTTTCTCTCCTAGTTGACTATTTTCCTTCTCCTTCTACTGCATTGATTTTGTCTATGCAAAAGCTATTTAATTTTATGCAGCAAAAATTATTTATAGTCCCCTTAATCATAGTAATGAAAGTTACTTCATTTCATTCTCTTCTAAAGTTTTTTTTAATTTATATTTACAATTTAAGTTAATTAATATGTTTTTCAGTTTTTCTAGCAGTTCTAGACAAATAGGAATATTTCTCCATTCAGTTATTTGAACATGATTATTCAACCAAGTAAACTTATGGAACATTGGGCTATATCTGATCATTTTTAATTCTTAACTTCTCTTTTTTATTGGTCTTTTGTATAAATTGTTCTTTTATAGTTGATTAGTTTACATTTGAATCTTTTCTATTTATAGATTTTAGCTTTGGAGTTGATGCGACACTATCTTCAACTGAAATTGATGCAAATTTAGGAGATCAACAAAGTGCAGAAGAATTGGATATGGCAAGTTTAACTACATTGCACATAGATTCTGAAACAAGCAGTCTTAACCAACAGCCATTTTCTGCTGAAGTTGCCACTATTACTGGTAATACTAATAATAATTATATTTATATAGTACTTTTAAGATTAATGATGCATTTTACATTTATTAACATTTGGCAAATAAATACATGCTTGCATATATTATCCCTTTTAATAAAGTTACTCATGAATTATTAAATTCTATATATTTATATACACAAATATATATGCACTTTTTAAAAAAAAAGAAATTGACAAATCCTGAGGATTATGTTTTTATTGAAGAGAATACAGTTACCATTTTGGAACAGTTAAGAGAAATTTAATGCTTTTTTCATCATCATGAATTGTCATGAATTGTCTAGGTTTTTTATAAACTTCTTTGACTCCTCATTCTCTCATCTTCTCCATTTTCCCCTTATGTCCCTTCTGTTTTGTAGTATTGCTGCCATCCTGATGAGGTCCTTATGATGTCATCATGCCTAGAATATTTCAATAGGCTGTTTAAGTCTCCCAGTCTCTCCCCACTCCAGTCTATTCCCATTCAGCTTTCATCTTTATCTTTCTGAAGTATAAATGTGCTATGTCATTCACTTCATTTAATAAGCTCCAAAGGCTCCCTTTTACTTCTAGTATAAAATATAAAATCTTTTGTTTGACTTTCAAAGCTCTTTATAAGCTAACTTGTTCTATCTACATTCGTATTACACTTATTCTCCTCCTTATGCTCTGTGCCAATGATATTGAGTTCATTACTATTCCTTAACTCCTAGCTTCCCTTCCTTCAAATTTTAGCTTAAATCTTATCTTCTCTAAGGAGCTTTTTCCAGCCTCTCAATGCTAATGTCTTCATTTTGAGAGGGTCTTCAGTTTATTCTGTGTATGCCTTGTTTAGACATAGTTATTTGCATGCTGTGTCCTATGTTAAGAGTGTAAGATCCTTTAATGCAGGGGCTTTTTTTTTTAACATTTGTTTGTTTTTTAATTCTCAGTACTTAGAATATTGCTTGGCATATATTAAGAGCCTAATAAATATTTTTAAAATTTTATTTAACTTTTCTGAACATGAATGTAATATAGAAAAGTTTCAGAATTTATTGCCCAGTAGAGGAAGAAGAGGTCTTACATAATAATCAACATTTAAAGATAAATGGTTTAAGAAATTTATTCTCACAACTTTGTGAATTTGGTGACTGCTTTTCTTAAGACCTAAATTTTAGAATATACTTACTTCCTTAACTATATATACAATCATCCAGTTCGACTATTTAGTTCAAGGTTAATATTAGTCTTGTGCATAAACATATAAGAAATGGGGCAGCAAGGTGGTGCAATGGATGAATACCAGCCCTGAAGTCAGGAGGACCCAAGTACAAATTTGGTCTCAGACACTTAACACTTCCTAACTGTGTGACTCTGGGTAAGTCATTTAACCCCAATTGCCTCAACAAAAAATATCTCTCATATATATAGCAATTTATTATGGAGAGGAAAGCTACCTGTTGGTTGTGTGACTCTGTTTAGGCCATTTAATCTCTCAGTGCTCTAGGAAACTAAGTTGAAGAGAATGTGCTTACTTTGAATTAAAGGAGGTGTTTCCTCATCTATAAGTTCTCTGTACCAATGAGGTTGTAAACATAATCCCTATTTCTCTATTTGAAACCCCTCCCCCCCACATTTCCATGTTTGTTTTTGTTATTGTTCAGTTCTTTTTTGTCATTCTTCATGACTCCAAATCAAAATCCTAAAAAAATACAGTAGTCTCATCATAACCAATGTACTTTACATATATATATATATATATATATATATATATATATATATATATATATGAAATTCCCAACAAAAATTCTTATTATATAAAAAAATAGTTATAACAATTCCTGGTCATTAAAATAACTCATACAAAAAAATACATACACATATACATACATACATAAACTTATTTTAAAATTTTCACAATCCACAGAAACCCAAAGCTTTTTCTTCCTTCTTCCCTCCCTCCCTCCCTTCTTTCCTTCCTCCCTTCCTTCCTCCCTCCCTCCCTTCCTTCCTCCCTTCTTCCCTTTCTTCCTTCCTCCCTCCCTCCCTTCCTCTCTCCCTTCCTTCCTTCCTCCCTCCCTCCCTTCCTCTCTCCCTTCCTTCCTTCTTCCTTCTCTCCTTCCTTCTCTCCCTCCCTCCTTCCTTCCTTCCCTACCTCCCCAGGGTCACACAGCTAGGAAGTATTAAGTGTCTGAGACCACATTTGAACTCAGGTCCTCCTGAATTCAAGGCTGGTGCTCTATCCACTGCACTGCCTACCTGCTTATTCTTTAAAGGTTAAAATCCAAAAATTGGAGATGGATGGAATAAAGAATAGTTGTTGTAGAGGAGTCCTGTTGATACCAAAACAGCTATCCTGAGATTACAGACCCTCTGCTTCTTTAATATGGTAATAGATATTCCTATCTAGTATGTTACTTGGGTAGAATATATTTATAACATCTAAATAATTTTAAATAATACTTACTTGTGAAATGTATATATGTAAGAATGCTACTTATTTTCTATACTGATATATAAGTAAGCTTTATTATAGTTCTGTTTTAAAATCCAGATGCCAGAGTTGGAAGTGACCTCAAAGACTTATATTATCTAATCCAATTTACCAGGGTGATCCATTCTATCCTAAATGCAGTTGTAATTGTAATCAAATTAGTATTTCCTGTCTATGACTTCTGTTGTCAGTCTTTGTCCCTGCTCCCTACCATCTCTTGCTTTCCCCACCATCTTCAAGTAGAATTTTGTGATTTCTTTTTAAGTGATTATCCTCAAGTATTTGGCAGCTATCATATTTTCTCCCACTCATACATCTTCTCTTAAGTTAAACATTTCCATTTCCTTCAGATTTTCCTTATCTGACATACTTTGTAGACTTTGTACCATGCTATTTTCTTTCTTTTGGATGCTCACCAGCTTATCAGTATATCCTCTGTGATATGTGATACACATTTTTGAAATAACTGGATTTGGAGATTTGGGTTTTGTCTTTCTGTTGTTGTTCTCTCATTTCAGTCATGTCTGACTCTTTGTAACCCCTTTTGGGGTTTTCTTGGCAAATATACTGGAGTGGTTTGCCATTTTCTTCTCTAGCTCATTTCACAGGTGAAAAACTGTGGCAACAAGGTTAAGTGATTTGCCTGCAATTACACAATTAGTAAGTGTCTGAGTCCATATTTGAACTCAGGAAGATAAATCTTCTTGTCTTTGAGCGCCCAGTATTCTATTCACTGTATCACCACTGAGGTTTTATGAGATATTTGAGCAGGAATTGTTATAACTAATTTTTTATATGGTAAGAAATCATGGTGGGAATTTCAAGATCCCACCATTAAAGATATGTGCAGTAGTATATTATAAGGACATTAAAGCAGATATACTTAGTTATTCCTTGGCTTTTATTGAAAAGGTTATTCAAGAGAGAATTGTCTCAAAGTGGAATTTATGTTACTTTCTCAAGTGGCTAAATTAAATCTATGTACTGAACAAACGTTTATATATAATCTATGATTAAAGCTAGGGATAAAATCAATACTAGAAAAAATATGTTTTACAAAATGTTTTACATATATTATCTCATTTTGTCTAAACAATAATGCTGGAAAATAGGTAGTGTCTTTATCTCCCTTTTACAGATGAGAAAATTGAGATAACAGGTTAAGTGATTTGTGCAGGATCACATAGGTAGTAAATGTTTAAGGCTGGACTTGAACTTCAGGTTCAATGCTCTATCCACTGCACCATCTAGCTGATTTATATGACCCAGAATTTTTAATTCAAAAATCTTTTCATGAAAGGAAAGTTAATTATTTTGGTTGAGTATGAACATAAATATGAACATTATTGTCAACCATTTATTCTTTTTTTAATGAAAGCTCAATTCTATGTACAAGGTATAGATAATAGGCAGTCAAAATACAAAAATAAAGAAATCCCTATCCTTTTAGAGTCTACATTCATTAAGAGTCTATTACCAGGGCAGGTAGGTAATAGGTAATTTCCCCCCCCCCCGGGGGAAAAAAAAAAAGAGTCTGTTACTACTTATTAGAGTCTACATAAAACATGTACCCAAATAAATAAATACAATCCCACTGACTGGCACATAATGAGAACACTTACTACATGTGGACTGATGGAAGGAGTTGGAAATTTTTAATTAGAAAAATCTCATTGTTTGTGTCAGTTTCTTATATCCCATTTCCTTTTTCCATCTGGCAACCCCTAATAATTAGCAAATTTCTCTTCATCCTAGATCTTTTCATTTCACCTTCTTTTCAATTTCTTGTAAATAAGGCATTTCCAGAAAACACTGCATCTCCAATTACTCTCTCTGGTACTGCAATCTCCTCCTCTCATGTCTTCCAACATACTGAGTTAGAGGAGGAATATAAGCATACTTTATTTTTTTTTTTTCCCTGAGGCTGGGGTTAAGTGACTTGCCCAGGGTCACATAGCTAGGAAGTGTTAAGTGTCTGAGACTAGATTTGAATTCAGGTCCTTCTGAATTCAAGGCTGGTGCTCTATCCACTGCGCCACCTAACTGCCCCTATAGTTTATTACTTTACAGTGTTAATTTAAGACCATCCCCTTGCCACCATCACTAAGTGACCTTTCTTTAGATTCAGTTCATTATTTTTTCTAGATTCTTGTTGAGTCAAGTTAAGATACTTTCCCTTCTTTCTCAGGGAATTATGTATCTGGCTCAGTTTTCCTTTCTATCATAATATCTGTGCAGCTTTCATCCCATTTCTGGCACTTCATTGTATATAGTGACATCTTTAAGAACATTTGACTTCTCAATTAATCAATCTCATTCTATCTGGACCACTGATAGGAAGGGCTATGCATTTAATCCCATCATGTGCTATCTCCACTGAATTCTTTTCTCTTATGGTAACTTTTTCTTCTTCCCATTTCTCTCTGCCTTGTTTCTTTTAAACCTGTCCCGTGTTCTTATCCTTATTTCTGTTCCCTTGATTCCATCCTGTTCTCCCCATGTATTATCCCTGCTCTGGCCTCCCTTCTTTTTATGCTTCAGATCACATGGTTGACCATTTCATATATTCTCTGTACCATAGTTTCCCTAACCATAGACTGCCAAACTAACCCTGAGAAAAATATGTATGGTATCTGTAACAGTGCAGTTGAAAACCATATATTCTGAAAGAAGGAAGGAGGAAAAAAAGGAGGAAAGAAGGAAGGAAATCACTTATAATTGTTTACTATGTACCACTTTTACAAGTCTTATCTCATTTGATCCTCACAACAATTTTGAGTTATTAGTGCTATTAATATCCCCATTTCATAGCTGAGGAAACTGAAGCAGGTAGAAATTAAATGAGGCCATATTTGAACTCAGGCCTTTCTGACTCTAAGCCCACTCCATTATGTACTGCTTCACTTAGCTTAAGGGAAACATGAACACTGTCTTCAGGGATTAAGGGGGTCTTTTACATAGAAGAGAGATTAGATGTTTTTTGTTTGACCCTAAGGTGAGGGACTAGGAACAGAGCTCAGGTTTCATATCCATAGTTTTTCATTCTCATTTCTATGGAAGACAAAATTTGATCCAAACTAATTTTTAAAATAATATATATTCAGTGGTTTCTCTTACATATTTATTATTTGACTATTAAGTCAGATAATACACACAATGTTCCTGTAACCTTCCAGTTCAAAATTGCCTTCTTTGGTTGCCACTTCTCTATATAGATGGTATTCTTTTATTAGAATTATAATCTTATTGAAAACATACTTTGCTACATGAATCTCCTGTTTTAGCACAACACCAAAATTATATAAAAAAAAAATTACTATTTTATTTTTCTCTCAATTACATGTAAAAACAATTTTTACTTTTTTTTTTTTTTGAGTTTCATGATCTCCCTCCATTCCTTCCAATTCATTGAGAAGGTAAGCAATTTGACATAAGTTATGCATATGTAGTAATATAAAACATTGCTATTTGTTATGCTGTAAGAGAAAACAGTCAAAAAATCCAAATCAGGAAAACAAAAAAAAGATAAAGAAAAAGTATGCTTCAGTCTATATTCAGACTCTACCAGTTCTCTTTCCTTGGAGATGAACACCACCTTTCATCATAGTCCTTCATAATTGTCAGGGATCCCTGTATTGCTAAAAATTACTTAAGATATTCACAATTGATGTTATTGTGTAATGTTTTCCTGGTTCTGCTCATCTTACTTTGTATCAGTTCATGTGAGTTGTAGTAAATTCTTAATAAAAGGCTGTTCCTTTATTTGTTTTTTGACCAATATAAATACCGTATATGACTTGATGCATGTTTTTTTCCTGCGGCTGTAATTTGTACTACTTTTTTATTTTATTTTTTTTGACAACTGGGGAATTGATGCATAATTTTAAAAGTGATTTTATGAAATTTTATTTACAGGTTCGGAAAGTGTTTCCCCAATTCATTCTGCTCTGGGATCCAGATCACAGACACCATCCCCTGCTAATCTGAATGCAGATCATATTGAACAGAAGGACCTTCAATTGGATGAGAAGCTCCAGCAGTCTGTTTTGCAAACCCCAGATGACCTAGGCAATTATTTGGAAATTAGAAATATTCTGTATTTCTTTTTTTTCCCCTGCATTAGAATTGAGGTTGTTAGTAAAATAAGGGTCTTTGAATTGAAGAACATATTTTATAGGTATTCCAATAATCTTGGAATCTTGAGGAAAGTTAAATTTTGCTATAACATTTTCCTTGCCCTTTAAAAACAAACTTCTCATTTATTTTAAACTGTGACTTGAAAAAAAAAAATTCTTGCTGATCTGATTACTATTCACACCCTAGATTCATTTATTCTGTTCTTCATACATATTAAATTATCCTTCTTTGGTATTTACCAATACAGGTAATAAATAATACTATTATCTTTATTAATTTTGTGGTCATTTACAAATATTTGAATAGTTTTCCTTTAATAATCAGTCTTTAGGAGAAAGTTGGCTGATTTACTTGGTTTTCAATGAAAAAGCCACAAATCATAGCATTCATCTTTGGTTGATTTTAATTCTTCAGATTATCAAATTTTGTATTTTAAATGTATGTAGAAAGAAAGTAACTCACATTTATAAGTGCTTTAAAGTTTTTAAAGCACTGTTCTCACAGTTGCTCTTTGAGGTAAGTATTCTAATTTGCAGGTGAGGAAATGGAAAGTCATAGAAGTTAAATGATTTGCCTAAGGTCACATAACTATTGAATATCAGAGATTAAGGTCAAACCAGGTCTTTCCTAACTCCATTGAAAAACAGCAATATAACAAGATGGAATAATTCTTAACAACCTAGGAAATTTTTATTACTACAAATCAGATAGGTAATCTCAGACTTTGTTAAGCATACAAACACATAGTATTAGCAGCAGCAGCATGATAATAGCTAACATTCTGTAATATTTATTACATACTAGGCAGTATGCTAAGAACTTTACAGTTATTCTTATTAATTATTATTCTCATTTGATATATATCACAATCCTGGGAGGTATATGCTATTATTATTCCCATTTCATAGATGAAGAAGCTGAGGTTGACAGAGGACTTGCCCAGGATCACCCAACTTAGTATGTGTCAGAGGCCAGATTTCAACTCAGGTCTTTATGATGCTAGGCCTAAGCACTCCATCCAGTGAACTACCTAATTGCCCCAATCATGACATTCATAACAGCTATGTTATTATCTATTATCAGTATGCCAGAAATATTTTTGAGAATATATTGGAAAATTTTGACAAAGAGATTGAAACAAGTGACATAAAACCTGTACACCGTAGTCATGGAATACACTTGCTCTGCTAACAAAATAAAAACTCTCAATTCCCTAGGACACAATTTTCTTCTTTATGATCTCACTATGCCTTTTATTTCTCCTTTAAAAAAAAAAAAAAAAATCTACCCAAGGGATTGCTACACTGTTCTTTAGTTTTACTTCAAATAGATGGATTTAAAGGGAGAGAAAAACTTAGATTATTTTATTTCTTCTTAGTTTTATAAACCTGTTGATAAGTCAATAGAATTGATAAGTGTGTTTTTAGAGAGATTGTAAGAAGCTAATTTATGATTTTATCCAGAATCTTATCACATCTCCTTAATCTTCATTTTTAATGAAAAAAAAAAAAAAACAACTCAAGTAATATGTTAGTTTTCTTTTAAGGATATTACAGTTCTAAGATTTGTCATGTTCATTAGGAACTATTCCACTATTTAAATATCTCTTCTAGGTATGTTGTATATTTGCAGAAGAGGTGTGCTTCAGTTATGCATTGCAGCATCAAGTCTGCTGTTTATTGTTTTTAATATTATTCTTGTGATTTGCAAATGTTGGAATCATTTTTGAAAATTACTTCCAACTTCTTTAGTTAAGAGGAAGAATAGTCTTTAAAGATTTAACTGGTTTGAGAAAATACAAGGAAAAGGGCAATCATGCTTAGTTTTGTAAGGGTATGCTCCTTAAACTGTTTGGTAAGGCATCTTTTTGAGGATCAGATGACTCTGAAACCCACAAAAAGTTAATTGTAGAAATGTACTGTATATGAAAAATTTAAAGGGAATTTTCTCATCATCTTGTTATATCATTACTTGTTATTGGTAATAGTCTTGAGTAACCATTCCAGACTAAAGCATTTAAAAAGTTTAGTGAACTTAGAAAGCAAAAAATAAAACTTGGTAGAGAAAATGTATCATGTTGGAAATGAAAGAATATGCATGTTAGGAAAAATAAGAATAATTATGAATTATATGGTATATAAAAGCTAGATTATAACTTTGCCACGAGTAAAAGTTTTTGATTTTTCAAAGAGTACATGAATAATGATTTTTACGTCATTGACAAGAGAACATTAGCTCAAATTTTAAGCACCAGAAGTAATTCAAGTTACATGTAAGGAACTATAACTTTTTATAGTAAAGAAAGTTGTAGAATTTCCTTATAAATACATTCAATGAAAATAAAAAATGTTCAGACTCTTTAAATAGTTTAGTTCAAAAAAGTCTTACATTTTAAAAAAGATATTAACAATTAAAAACTATAGTAAAATTTTTCATTAACAACCCAGTTATGGCACTAAAATTGTACATTATTTTTCTGTTTTAATATTTTTAAAACAAAGAATGAAAGTAATAATTGCTAACATATACACATATATGTGTATGTCTACATGTATACTTGACATATAACTAAAGACATGTGCACACATATACACAAAAAAACCACACAAACATAAATGATTACATAAATGACCAGACACTGTACAGTGCTATTTTTATGTTGAAACTAAGGAAAACATGCGTTAAGTGATTTATATAGGGGTCATAAAAAGATATTTTAGTGTCTGAGACTGCATTTCAATTCATGTCCTCTTGTCTCCAGGCTCAGTGCTTTTATCTGTTTTATCTGTTATGTCAATTTGTTTATACAGTGAATTGTGGTCATTTGATTGAGGTTTATTCTAGAGAGGTTATTTAATGGAGTGTAAAGAGACCGATAGCCTAAGATTGCACTTTATATTTAATGGGAAAAAGTAAAAATGATACATAAACTATTACTTATATAAACTTAATCTTAGATTATTTCTGAAAGTAGAAATTTATCTATGTTGTGCTTCATCGTAAAGGAGGATTTGAATATAATATTTCTTAGAACATCCAATAAGTTTTTTTTTTTTTTTTTAGGTGATACTTTCAGAACTTAACAGAAACACTTGAATTGATGAGTTACTGATTTGAATGTAGAATTTGTTAGTATTTACGATTTACTAATCAATATGGTCATTGTTTTTCTTATTTCCAAGATAGTTGACTTTTGTTGTTTTTGTTTTTTCCTCTTAAAATTTATAGAAATTTTATTTACAGTATTATTACATTAACTTCTAGAAACAAGTGAGTTCCCATCCGAATGCTGCAGTGTGATGGCAGGAGGTACTCTCACAGGATGGCATGCAGATGTTGCTACTGTAATGTGGAGAAGAATGCTAGGCATTTTGGGAGATGTTAATACTATTATGGATCCTGAAATACATGCTCAAGTGTTTGATTATTTGTGTGAACTTTGGCAGAATTTAGCCAAGGTAAATTAGGGGAAAAGGGAAAATAAGATGGGAGAATTTATCAGAGAAAAAATAAAAAATCCTTTGCTTATGAAATTAGCAATGTACTACAGAATTGCATAAATTTGTTATATTTTTTTCTTTAAAAAAATTCAGATTAGAGATAATCTTGGAATTTCAACTGATAATATGACCTCACCTTCTCCGCCAGTTTTAATACCTCCTCTGAGAATCCTTACTCCTTGGCTTTTCAAGGTAAGTTAGTTTTTATTTTTGAAATAGTTAGTTGATCAGTATATCTCTTAAGCCTTATAAATAAATATATTTTTACTGTTTTTTTCCTTAACAATTCTTTTTCTTTTTCTTAACTAGTTATTTTTGGTGGTACTGCTTGTGCATGATAGTGAAAACTATATAGAAACTGGTATGAATTAAAGCATTTAGAATTAAAGGCTCTCATAAAATTGATATAATTGAACATATTTATTTACACTTAACTAAGTAAATATTTTTATTCCCGTCTCCAATTTTTTTTTAATTTAAAATTGACTTTTTAATTGTAGGCAACTATGTTGACTGATAAATATAAACAAGGCAAATTACATGCCTATAAACTTATTTGCAACACAATGAAAAGAAGACAAGATGTATCACCAAATAGAGACTTTTTAACACATTTCTATGATATAATGCATTGTGGACTACTCCATGTTGATCAGGTAAGTTTATACTTTCTTAGAAATCCTATCCATTTACTTCTGATCCTTGATTTTTTAAACTTTTTTTATGAATTACTATTTCAACTAGCTGTTGAGATGATCACAGAAATTTTATTTTTCTTGTTGAATAGAACACATTTAATATTAAAGATGGATCATTTGTTTCTAAGACAAGGAAAGAAAAATGGTTTTTGAACATTGCATATTCATCTATTGGTCCAATAATTTGTAAACTTTTAATTTTCTAATAAATCCTAAAATAAGTTAACTCAAGATTACAGGAACTACTTGTAAGATGGCAATTTGTACCATGTTCACTCTGTTATGAAATAATTAAATCGGCAGCACTAATCTTAACAGCTAATTCCGTTGCCCATTTGAAAATAGAATAAATTAATTGTCAATTTAACAATTTTCTTCACAAAGATCTGAGATTTCTAAAGTAGCTATCTTCCTTAGAATTTTGGAACTTAAACTTAGAATTATACATGGAAGCAAATGGGGCCAGGAAATGAGTTTGTGCTTCACAGTCTTGGAGAAAATGACCTGTTATATTATGTACCCACTGCTAAATAGTCTTCCTCCTTCCTGTAGCAGTAGAAGCATCCTGTACTAGTACCACTTGAAATAATAAGATTTGGACCTGCTTTCCTCTAAGCATATATCAGGAATTGCTCATTTAGATAAATTAAAATTAACCTTGTTAAGAATTATTTAAATTCAGTTTTCCAAAGACATGTCTTAGTAAAACAAACTACAGAAATTGTTTTTTTGGTTTTTTTTCTGTAGTTTTCAGCTTATCCATTTTTACGTTTTCAATAGCAAATAGATATGTATACATATATGCATCTATGTATGTATTTTTAATACCTTTTTTTTTCTTTCCTATTTTTTCTCTTAAGGATATTGTCAATACAATCATCAAGCACTGCTCCCCTCAATTTTTTTCACTTGGCTTGCCTGGTGCCACAATGCTTATTATGGATTTTATTGTAGCAGCTGGTAGAGTAGCTTCTTCAGCATTTCTTAATGTAAGTGTTCAGTTTTTATTTTTCTTCACAAATCAGCAAACTTTAACCAAACTGTAAATAATTGGAATCCAACATAAAAAAATTTCTAAATCACATTGAGTTGCCACAACTCAAAATTTTGGTGATTTCCCTTCAGAAAGAAAACTTAAGGAATTCAAGTTCAAAAAAAATTTATAACTGATTAACAGATCAGTGCAGCATTCATTTCAATAATGTTTTAATATTCTGAGTATTAAAGTGCAAAAGATGAAGGGAGGCTGAAGTGAAGAGAAGAAAGTATATCTAGATGGGTATAGCTAGATAGATAGGCTAGAAGCAGTAGTGAGAAAACAAAAGAAGTGTTCTAAATGAGAAAACAAAAGTGGAAAAGTAAAAGTAAATTGAATTAGATGTCCATTTAATAGTGTACATAAGCTACAGAAAAAAGCTATATGTCATACTCGGGGCTTTGTAAGAATATAAGGCAACTTTAATTATGACTTCTCTTCTAAAAAACAATTCATAGTGAAAAACAAAGAATAGTTAAATGCAAATTTAGACTAGTTTTTATAACTTCCATGTCTGCAATATTCTAAGCTCTTTATTAGTTTTGTGACTTTGGGCAAATCACTTAATCTTAAAGGACTGAAATATTTGACCTAAAGTTCTTTATAGTTCTCTTATCTATATAGGACTTTAAAATCGTATAATCCTATTTTTTCCATAGAAAATTATATGTCTGTGTGAACACTATGTTTAATTTCGTAGGGAAAACACTTTTTAAACCTTTATCTGATACTGATATATATATAGGGGTGTGTGTGTGTGTGTGTGTGTGTGTGTGTGTGTGTGTGTGTGTATAAATATTATATATGTATATTTTATTATATTATATATATATTATACATTATATATATATATATATATATATATATATGTTGTTATAAGAAGTTAGCATTTTTAACATGGATGTGTTGGATGAAGATATTGGATAACTTTGTGATAAAATATATTTATGGTAAAATCTATTTCAATGTAATTGATTTTATTTGTAATCCTATATATTTTATTTTATGCATTTAAAAACATCATTTTGAAAGAGGCTATAAAAATGGGGTATTTCTAAAAGCTTTATGAGGTGAATAAATTTGGAGTGGGCTCTAAAGAATGGCTAAGATTTATGAATCCTATGCCTGCTTTAGGGAGACTTTTAAGGTAGCAGAAATATCTTGAACAAAGGCTCAAAACAAGAAAGAGTTGGGCATAACTAGGAAGTGATGAGTAGTCCACTTTAGTCTACAATGTAAAGTATGTGCCAGAAACTATTTGTTTTTAGGATGTTGTTCTAAGTTGGACCCAGATTGTGAAGGTCCCTTAGATAGAAGGATAAAAAATTTAGACTTAAATGAGTAAAGTATGTTGAGCCCTGGAAGGTTTTTAAGTAGTCTTTAAACCATACTTTAATAATATTATTCTAATGTTTAAGATGGATGAACCATTTGTAAATCTTTGAATTAGTTATAGCTTGAAGTGATAAGAATAATCAGTGTGTGCTGGGTAGGGTCATCAACAGTTTCTTTTGAAATTGTGGGAATAGAACAAGGTACCAATGTGGACAGTAGAGAACGAGGTGACCCAAAGTACAATTTTGGGTAATATTTATGTTTGGGATATACAAAGAAGTGCCATTGAACAAAACAAAACTAATATAAGAACAAGAATGATTTATTGCCCATAAAGCCAAAGGTTCAGAAAGTTTCAAGAGGGTATCTCTTGATGTACATAAATGTGTAATACCCATTGTTATAAAGAGAACAAGGACAGTTAAGGAATGAAAAATGTCCCATTGAATTTGGATATCAAATTGTCACTAATGATGTTTTCAGGAACAAAACAGAGGATAGAAGCTACATTTTGGGGGGTTAGTAGTTAGTAGGGTGATGAAAAAGTCAAGGGAGGTATACATATTGTACTTTTTGAAAAGTTTAACAGTGGATAAAAGCAGAGAATAGAGAAATCTGAATATGCTTGTTAATAGTAAGGAAGAAGAAATGAAATATTCATGCTAAGTTCTAGTGAAGAAAATAGGATTAAAGTCAGGTCTAGAGGAGTTAGCCTCATGCTAAAGGAAGAAAACCATTTTTGTCTGAGGAGGAAGGAGAAGAAAAATGGGAGGTAGAAGAAGTAAAGTGAATGTCCCTTTTGCATCTGTAAAATAGAAAACAAGATTATCTACTGAGAGTCTAGAGGCCTGAGAATAGAAAAATTTTAGAACAATTTCTTAAGAAATTTTAAAGGAACATGAGTAAGAGATACTAGAAAATATGAAAGCTCAATTTTTCTTGGGTGATATGAATTTGTAGTCATTTCCATTAAGTATAATTTCACAACATCTTAGAGACCTAATAAACCTGGAAGCTAGAATAAATTAAATAGTTGGAATAACTCAGCCATGGAGTCTGACAGAAATCTGAGGAACAGCAGGAGATCCAAAGGATAATGCATTTTGCTAGCTTGATCTATTTCTAAATTTATTTATTGATTTATTTCTAAAGTGGTTGACCATAGATCCAGGCTGGGATGAGTAAAACTAGACTTGATGGATGGGAAAATCCTAAAGAATTGAAAAACTGGAGCTTTTGATGAAGATAAATAACAGTGAGTGATAAGTAATGTGATCAGTCATGATTTGGTGATTTTAAGAATTTGATTATGAGATGAGATAATCCAGAGAGCCAGAAGTTCATAGTGTGAAGTTTTATACATAAAAATATTTTTCATGTAGAACAGCTTATATAGCAGATAATATTAAAACTTCATAACATGCAACATTTCACATGGGGAATTTTTATTAGAAAAACATTGTCTTAAAGGGTATTGATGATGGTCATAGTGAGAATAATAACCACTATTTATGTTTTATTATTTGATTCTCATAAAATCCTTGTTCTTTTTATCGCTATTTTACAAATGAGGAAATTGAAGTTCAGAAAGATTTTTGAGTTTCCCATGGTCATGTGGCTATTAAGTGATAGAGGTATGGGATTTGGACCTCAATCTTTTAAATATAATTCTAGTTTTCTTGTCATGTGTTAGTGAATGAATGTGAATTTGCTTTATGCAATCTTTGTGATTATTAAAATTATAATTATATCTTAATTACTTGGGCAACCTTTATAATTTTTGTGTTGTGTAATTCAGATTCATTTCTACATTTTTGTTACAGATAGAGCACAGCATTGGCTTGAATTTTTTTTTTTTCCTTAATACATACTAATACTATTAAATGCATTTATCTCATATCTAGGCACCAAGAGTAGAAGCACAAGTTCTGCTGGGGTCCCTCGTATGCTTTCCCAATTTGTATTGTGTACTACCAGCTCTTCATCCAAACATGCTTGATATTGCCGTATCACAATTCACAGACGTCAAGGTAAGCTATCTTATCAATAAGATCCACAATTAATCATTATATTCACTGGTATAGTTTTCATTTTTCAATGATAGTTTTTCTTTTGCAACTTTTTTATTCTATTTCCTAAGTCTCCTTTGTCAGATTATCTGTTTTATATAATTTTTTAAGATTTGCATAATGCTTTATTTTTAATATTTTAGTAGTATTTTATTTTTCTAATTACATGTAAAAATAGTTTTCAATATGCATTTTTGTAAGACTTTGTGTTCCACTTTTTTCTTCCTTTCTCCTTTCCTTTTCTTCTCCCCAAGACAGCAAACCCTATGGGTTTTACATGTACAATCATTTTAAACATATTTCCATATTGTGAAAGAAAAATTCAGAACAAAAGTGAAAAACCATGAGAAGAAAAAGGTAATCAAACAAATAAAAAAAAAAAGTGAAAACAGTGTGCTTCAATTCACATTCAGTCTCCATAGTTCTTTCCCTGGATGTGGATAGCATTTTCTATCACAAGGTTATTGGAATTATCTTGAAATACTGAATTGTGAGAAGAACCAAGTCTATCATAGTTGATCATCACATAATATTCTTGTTCCCCATGTACAATGTTTTCCTGGTTGCTGACGTCACTCAGCTTCAGTTCATGTAAGTCGTTTCAGGATTTCTGAAATCAGCCTGCTTGTCATTTCTTATAGATTAATATTTTATTACATTCATATACCATAACTTATTCAGCCATTCTCTAGCTGGTGGTCATTCACTCAATTTATTTATTCAATTTCCAATTCCTTGTCACCACAAATGGCATTCCTATAAACATTTTTTGCACATGTGGGTCCTTTCCCCTTTTTTTGCTTTTAAAAAGATCTTATTAAAGCTTCAGGCGCAGTATTCCAGTTGTCACAGAGTCCTGTTACCAAGTGGGCACTGGCAGGGGAATAACTAATTGCTTTGCCTTCCAACTGTTCTACTTTGTGTTGGAGATAGCAGGAAGAATCTCATGCTTGGGCTTTACGATGCTTCTATAATTAAGCAGTCTTGTCACTTGGACCCCAGGACAACATACATCAAAATACACTTGAATGTCATCAAGGTTAAATACAAAGTGGCTTTGTTTATGTAACTTAAGAGAAAGATTTGACGAAATCTGCTAACTTTCTAATAGAAAAACTCTTTAGCCCCTTCTCATATCTGTTTATATTTTTAAAATAAACAAGTATTTTATTGGTAATTTGACATTTTTTAACACAGAAAAGCTTTTCTTTTAAAAGATTTATTTAATTTGATTTTTTTTTTCAAATTAACAAATCTTTTTTCTTTCCCTCTCATCTCTCTTCCTTGCCATGTTAAAGAAAACAAACCCCAAGCCCCTTATATAATATTCATACTCAAATAAAATAAATTCTCACATTTTATCAGAATTTCTCCATTCACATGTAGTTATTATTGAGAGTTGTTTTTCCTTCTTTTACTTTTACCATTTGTTGTGCCTCCCTCCCTGTTTGTAGTGAAGTGGTGAATAAAAAGGAATATGATCAACACTAATAATCTGTTATTGAAGTTTGAGGAAACTGAGGTAAACAGAGGTTAAGTGACTTGTCCAAGTGTCACACAGTTTATTAAATAGCAGTACTGCTATTCAAACTCACTTTTCTTGACTCCAAATTCAGGACTTTGTATATTCTACCATACTGTGTATAGACAGATTAACTTATTAGAGCAGGCAGCAAAGTGTGTACTAATATAACAGAAAGAATAAATATCAGCCATGATATGTAGTTGGGGCAACTGCAGTCTTGATGCGGTTAGTGGCAGCGCATAGAGCTGTGAGAATTGGGGTGGGAATCCCCTTATTATGCAAGTTCATTGTGAAAGAATTCAAGAACCCAAAAAGTGATAGTTTAGCAGAATGGCAGAAGGGAAGTTTATTGTTAGCTCTGAGAAGCCAGCTTTGCTAGGAAGATAGACTTCTTAGTGGCAAGGTCCTGTCAAAGAAATAGAGGTTATCACTGAGAAGAGGGTATTTTCACAGCAGGCAAGAGTTTTGGTAGGCAGCTGTGCCAAGAGGAGAGGTCCCTTGGCAAAGCATAATCTTATTTCAGACTTCTGCAAATACTTGCAGTTCAAAAATGATCATTTTCTTGTCAGTCTGGAGGTAGGGCTTCCATTGAATGAGATTGCTTCAATGTTGTCACTGCCCCCAGGCCTAGATTTCCAGATGAATGAGACCACTTAAATTCTGGGAGTGGTCCTGGGCTAATCCACTCAATAGGAATATCAGGTCCAGATCCCCAGCTGAATGAGACCACTTAAGTTCTGGGCTAGTCTTAATGAAACCACTTAACTGTCCTTAAGAGTAGATATCTATTAGGAGAGTTTCAGAGCTCACCCCCATGATTTCCCTCCCAAAAGTCAGGGGGATAATTTCAGGGTTCACCCCAGACATTCTTACCTATTTAAATTAAATATGTTGATGCTGAGTAATGAAAAAATAGATAAAAGATTAAATGTCTTCTAGCCAATTACCATTTATTTCCTACAGATGTTTGATGCATTAAATAATTACATTATCAATTCATCAGAGGACATGAGTTTAGATCCTGCCTCTGTCTTTTTAATACATTTGTACATTTGTAACTTGGGTGATAAACAATTTCTCTCACAGTATTCTTTTTTTTTTTTTTTTTTTAAATAATAAGAGGGTTCTACTTGATAGCCTCTGAGGTTCCTCTAACCCTCAGTCTGTGAGTCCATAATTGTAATTCTGGAGAAACTGAGCAAGAACAGAACAGAACAGGTCTTATATAGACAGAACAGGTTTTAAGACTTAACTAGGTGGTACCCCAAAAGTACCCAGACAGACTTACTCTCTTGTGGCTGAAATGGGGGTGTCTACCATCAGGCTCTCTTTCCTGGAGGCTCTGGAAAAAAAATCCAAGGGGGGCCGGACTCTTTTAATTCAGATGCCAAGAATTCAGATCCACAGCTACTCTGAGGCCCAAGGCAGAGGCCGGAAACTCTCTTATTTGTAATCTTGCTCATTTTCTAACATCTGGCTGGGAGTCCCAAAATGTAATGCTGTAGAAACTGAGCAAGATAGAGATTAGAGAACAATTTAACAATTTATTTAATGGAGAGATTTACTGGGACCAAATGGATCCATGGTTGGTCCCAGGGCTGAACAAGATTAATGTCTCAAAGAATCCAGCCCTGAATGTCTGACAAGATTCTTTTATAGGGTAACAAGAAAAATGACATGATAGGGGAGGTATCTGGATAGGGATGACCTAATGGGGGAAGGAACCTAGGATGAGGATGACATAATGGAGGCAGACACAATGGAGAGAGGAACTGGAGAGGCTCCTGATAATCTAATGATGTCTAAAATGGATATAGACCTTTATCCCATCAAACATTAAGAGGGAATAAGTATAGCCTAAAGTCTAAGATATAAGACTTTTATCCTATCAAACATTATGAGGGAATGGTTATAACCTGAGGCAGAGTAATTGAATAGGACAGTTAGGGACAGGGACACTGAGTCAGGACCTTAAAAGAGAATTGTGGCACAACATAATTTGCAGTGGTTGAAACTTCAGAATGAACTTGGAAACTGTTTCAGGCAGTGAATATACTTAATCCATGTTAATAATCAAAAAAGAATCAGCATGAATGATCTTGAACATATGTTCATATGTGCAAAGAGCATTTATGTTTGATAGATTTCTCTGAAAAAAGCCTGAATATAAAAGATATATATTCAAGAAATGTAATGATTAAACTTCAGAATTTTGTCATAAATATTCCATGCTTCCAGGAAAATGGTTTTTAAGCTATTTAGGAAAATTGACTCAAATTTCTGAGATTTACCCTTATCTTTGAGAAAACAAAGAGCTAGGTATTGCATAAAAACCAAGATATGATTCACATTTACCCCAGAAGAGATGTCATTACTTCTGCAATGAAATTGCTAGGAAATTCAACCATAAATTAAATTTCCAGGCAAGCAATTCAAATTAAGTGGTAGAAACAAGGTAGATAAGTACTTCAGGATAATAGTTCTGATACTTTAATATAAATACCATTACTATGAGACCATCTTCAATGCCCTCTTATGTCTGAACGGCAACTTGAGGTCATTACCCACTATTTACTTTTGTGGGGTTGTGACCTATGACTTCTCCAAACTGTTCTTACAGGGAAAACCTCATTAGTCCCTTAAGGGCCTTTTTAAATACAAGAACCTATTTCTCTCCATTTCATGATCTGGCTTCCACTTCACTCTTCTGAAGTGGGTCTTCTGGGTATCTTATCAACATTCCAGGAAGTTGAACCTTAAGAAAGTATATTTAACAGTGTTATCTTTTACCTACATCTAATTTGTCCTGCTAAGAATACTCCTGTCTCCTTATACTTGCTCTGCCCATTAATTCTGGAAAAAAAAAAAAAGAATTGAACATAGCATGTATTGATTTACATTCAGGCTCCTTAGCTCTTTTTCTGTATGAAGATGGCATTTTCTGTCCAAAGTATTTTGGGATTGCTTTGAATCATTGAACTACTGAGAAGAACCATGCCTTTCATACATTCTTGCTTTTATTATATACAATGTATTTCTTGTTGTGCTTGTTTTGCTCAGGATCAGTTCATGTAAATTTTTCCAGGTCTTTCTAAAATCAACTTGTTCATTTTTATAGGGGTTGATTTTATTACACATGCACCAAAAAATGGTATCTGAGAAAATAACTAGAACTACTTCATCTGCCTGTTTGCCCTTTCCTATAAAATCATGAAGAGCATAATTTACATATACTTTCAGAGCATACTTGATAAAAATGAATCAAGCTTTTGCAAATGATATTTTAAATTTTAAAATTTAGAGAAATATACAGAAAATACATGATTGTTACTTGGTCATTTTACTCGTGTCCAACTCTTTGTGACCCTAATTGAGATTTTCTCAGCAAAGACAGGATAATTTGTCCTTTCCTTTTCCTATTCACATTACACCTGAAGAACTGAAGTGTAAATGTTTGGAACAAAAAGACCTACCCAAATTGACTACTACCAAGATTACTCATAGAAAGCAGAATTATTTATTAGAATCTCGAGAAGCAGACCCCATCCTGGTCTGCGAGCCAAATTTCACAGCAGGATAGGGCCAGAGCCTTGAAAATGTTCACAGCTTTTATTCATTTCAGACAAAGAACCTCAAAAATCCCTCCCTCTATATGTTGTGATTGGTCACATAAGTCTACTGTTCCCCTAGTTGGTCAGAGGAATGTTGTAGACAAGATCATATGCAGCTTCTTTGGCCACGTTAGAAAATGGAATGTAGTCCAGGCCTTATCTAAAATCACGTGACTCCAGAGAAGCCGAAACTGAGGCCTATAGGCTTGATCTATTTTAGCTAACAGTCTCTGATCAATATGTGCTGTAAGTTCACCTTTTCCCACACATAAACGAAGTTAAGTGACTTGCCTAAGATCACATTCAATGTCTGAGGCCAGATTTTAATTCAGTGTGATTGGTCTTCCTCGCTTCAAGCCTAAAACTCCATTCACTGTGTCATGTAGCTTCTCAAAATACAAGATACAACTGTGTTTATTATTTGTTAGCACAACACTGCCTGAAAAGCTCATTTAACAAGATGTCTCATCTGCATATGGTAAAATTATCTAAGGTTCCTTGAAGAGGATAAAATAACAGAAATGACTTAATATCAAGTGAGTCATAAAACAAGATTTGTACTTGTGAAAGTTTTCACCTTTATTATTGAGGATGACCAGTTCAGAGTCTAAACTACCACTTGATAACCACTGGATGATGACCAGCTTCTGTTGGTCATGACATGACAATTACTTAAGTCCTTAGATCACTGAAAATTTTCCTAAGTGAAATTTATAATCACTAAAAAGAGCTTAGCCATATAATCCATAGATGAAAAAAGTGATTGAAGCTTGCTTATTAACTAGACTATAGTCTGTTATATTGCTAGTCTAACCATACTTATATCTTAGATAGATTTTTCAAAAAGTAGCTAGCAATTTACATCAGCACTTAAAGATTTGCAAAGCACTTTACAAATATGATCTCATTTTATTATCACAACATCCCTAATAAGCATGTACTAATGATCATTAACTGTTTTACAGATAGGTTAAGATGGGTTAAGACTTATTCAACGTCACACAGTTTGTAATAAATGTCTGAACCAGGATTTAAAATCAAGTCTTACTGACCCCAAGTCCAGCATTTTATTTACTGTGTTGCTTAGCTATCTAATCCTTATTCCATGTGATATCTTTTCAGAACACTATTGTGTTCCTCCTCCCTTGACCTGTCGGTCTTCTGTTCTCCAAGCAAAACATACCTTATTCCTTTATTTGCTCCTCAAATGTTATAGGACTCAGAGCCTGTTATCATCCTTGTTTTCTTCTGGATACTCCTTAGCTTATTAGTATCTGTCTTAAACTGCTCCTAAAGGAATCAACTGTTTTGCTAACTTTATTAAGGACAAAGTACAATGGGACTATTACCTTCCTAATCTTGTGAAGTATAACCTGCTAATTAATGCAGCCCAAGTTTGCATTAGCTTTTTAAACTACTATATCACATTACTGATTCACTGCCAGATGTAACATTACTGATTGAGTCCACTTAACTGCCAACTCTTTTATGTAAAAAGAATTTTATTTTTCACTTCTCCTCTCCTGTGCATTTTTTTTTACCCATGTGCAAAGCATTACTTTTATCTCTGTTGAATTGCTCAAGCCTCTCAAAACCTTCTGTATCCTGTCTCCAGTGTGATAAATTATCTCCAAATTTGATGATCATATGGCTCATAAAGCATATGATTTTATCCAAGTTATCAATACAAATGTTAAACACCATGGGGCATTGCCTTACTCCAGTAGAGATCTACACTGAAAACAAACCATTAACAACCACTCTTTGAGTCTGACCATCTGAAATCTCTTGTTAAAATCTAGGTAAGCTATAACAATTCTAATATTCATTTACTAGTTTAGTAAAAGTTTCAAAAAAGGAAATAAAATTAATGTCATGACCTGGTCTTGATGAAGTTTCATTATCTTCCTGCCTGTATTTCTTCCACATTTCTTTTTTAAAATCTAATTTGGTTGGTAGGTTTCCTGAACATCAACATCAATCTCTAAACAAATTTCTATTTTTCTTTTTCACAAGAATTGTTCTTTATGTTTCTTTGGGATGCTGACTTCCCTTTAAGCATTGTGCTGATGGATTCTATCTCTAGTACTCCTGAACCTTGTGAAAATGAAATAAAACTTAAGAAGAAAATTGGAAGGCTTATAGTTTAGAAGAGAAAGTTGTAAACTTTACCCAAGTCATGGTCTTCCCTATAATTTTAGTACAAACTAAACAAATCAGTAATTTCACAAGACAGTAAAAAATATTAGACATTCAAAAGATTGAACAAATAGAAAATTCAAGATAGCAGTTATAAAAAAACAACTGAAATACAGTTCAAGAAGAGATAATTTACGATTCATTAGAATACCACAATAGAAAAAAATCTTGCACATTATCACAAATGAAAATTGCCCCAAATTATTAGAAACAAAGGGCAAAATAAAAGAAAAAATTCACTTCCTAAAAAGTTCCTCACAAGGAAAAGGTTCAGGAAATACCATAGTAAAAATCCAGAGCTCCCAAATCAAAGTACTACAAAGGTATAAGAAAAAAATTCAGATAACAAGAAACCAAAGAATAGCACAAAATTTGGCAGCTTTTCTTAAGAGCAATAGAATATTGTAGAACAAAATATTTCAGAAGACAAAAGATAAAGGTTTACTTTGTCTTCTGAAATATTTTGTATTTTGCAAATATGTGCATAATTCAAGCAAAAACAATGGATTGTTAGTGAAATAAAGTACTTTATCACATTTCTGAGAAAAGAAAAGACCAGAGTTGGGTAACAATTTGGAAATGTATAAATAAGATTCCAAAGAAATCTAGAAAGAAAAATTTGAATGAATAGAAAATCTATAAAATGTTATATTAATATTCTGAAAGGAGGAAAAGAAGTAAATGGCTCTTTATAAACTTAATATTTTCAAAATTTGTTGGCATTATAAAAGAAAACAATTCCTGGGGAGGAAGAGTGAACATATTGATTCTCTACTGAGGTTTAAGGGGGAAAAGAAAAGGAAGGGCAAAGAAGTAAAAAGGAACTTGTTATACTTCATAATTAGGATCTGTGAAGAAAAAAAGTAAAACAAAGAAAAAGATTTAGGCTGCAGATTAACCTTGCTCTTGTATGAGTTGCATATGTTATATATAAGTTATAGAATTCCTTACTATGTTGTACATTCACAAAAAAGTTTAATGTAGAAATATATCAAATTCAACAGAGAAATAAGTTGGGGGGGGAGAGGAATGAATGGATAAGAAAGAGTACAATGCAGATGAAATAGCTGTGAGTCAAACAAAATTCCTGAACATGAAGAATGGATTTAGAGAGACATAAATAAAGAAATTTATGCTATGTGATTGGGGTGGCTGGAATATCAGGCCTGGAATCAGGAAGACCAAGTTCAAATGTGGTCTCAGATTTTTTTTTTCTCTATGTGATCCTGGGCAACCTGTTTGCCTCAGTTTTTCCATCTGGAAAAGGAACTGGAGAAGGAAATGGCAAATCACTTCAATATCTTTGCCAGGAAAACCCCAAATGAGATCATAAATAATAAGACTAACTGAAGTGACTGAACCAAAAACAAAAGAAACCCAAAGAATTTGAATCTTAGAGAGTTTTTTAGACTTCTTCTAAAACAATGGGGATTAGTTGAACAAATTGTGGTATGTAACTGTAATAGAATATTATTATTCTATAAGGACTAAAGAGACTATTTTTAGATGATCTAGCAGTATGAAATTATAACAATGAAGTGGCTAGAACTAGGAGAGAACAGTTTATAAAAGGAAACTTTTATTTGCAGTGTTGCAAATAAAAATAACTTTAAAGATTTAAGAACTACAATCAGTGTGCTTTTTAATTGTGATGATAGAGAATACTTAAAGAGTCTCTTGTACAGCAAGATCAGATCAGCCAGTGCTTAAATTAATTCAGGCTATTCATTGGAAGATCAAATTAAGCTGAGCCTTAATACTTTGAAACATAATGAGAAGACAGGACTTGTTGAAAAAGATACTGATGTTGGAAAAGATTGAAGACAAAAGGAAAAGTGGATATAGAGGATGAGATAATAACAAAGAACATAAACTTGGACAGACTTTGAGATAGAAGAGCCTGGCATACTATGATTCATGGTGCCACGAACAGATATAACTGAACAACTATAGCTACCAACTTCCTTCCAATGATGCAGATCACAACACATTTGTGCTTGTTTATCACAAGATCTCCTGTCTTGAGGTAGTTCTTCCTTGATTTCTTCCAGCGTCATAAGGATACTAATAGAGTATTCTAGCTGTCCATTTAATATTCTTCATCCTTGCCACATAACTAGCTAATTATTTCTTCCTAGCCAAATTACTTTTATTAATTAATTATTTTAAAAAATATTTTATTGCTTTTCTTTGGACCATGTAGCTGCTTTTATGTTGCAGTCTATTCACACTCAGTCATGTTGTCAAACATTTTCGATGAGAATTCACATGGCATTAATGTCAGCATTGATGGTAAATTCTTCAACTTGAAAAAACTACAAGGCTAGAACAACTAAATTGGAGGGAGTGTTGGTACATGATTTTTTTGTTCACCGATGATTGTGTACTTAATACAAAGTATGGATTGATTCTGTGCTACGTGTGCTAATTTTGACCTAAAAGTTAACATCAAGAAAACACACTACTCAATCAGTCGCACCACACCATTCACATGTGGTATCATCAGTTACAGCAAGTGGAGAATGAATGAAGATAAGTTCATTTATCTTGGCAGTATACTTTCCAGGGATGTCTATATTGATAATGAAGTTGATACATGCATTGCCAATGCTGAGCAAGTTCAGTGTTTGGGAGGCTCCAAAGGAAAGTGACTATATTAGAGTGACTATGGAACTGAAGATCTACAAAGACATTGTGCTGACCTTATTGTGATTGGGTTGGCTAGAATGTCAGGACGGGAATCAGGAAGACAGTGAAATCTGGACAGTGGCATTCTAGGAAACTGAATCTTAAGAGAGTTTTTTAGATTTCTTCTAAAACAATTGGGGGATTGGTTGAACAAATTGTGGTATGTAAATGTAATATATTATTATTATTCTATAAGAAATAATGAATTTGAATTGTCTTAGGAAGATTCTGAAGATCATCAGGCATGATAAAATACCTGACATTGAGGTCCTTTCTCAAACTAAACTGTCAAGCATTCCAACTCTTATGCAGAGAGCATAACTCTGTTGGACTGACCATATTGTTTGAATGCCAAATGTATGCTTGCTAACAGGATTACTTTATAGAGAGCTCACACAGAGCAAGTGCTCATGTGGTGCTGAGAAAAAGCAATATAAGGAGATTCTAAGGTGTCAATAACTTAAGAATTGATTGTATAATATGAAAGAGATTGGCCCAGGACTGACCAGCATGGTATACACTCATCAGAGAAAGTACATTTGCTATATGAGTAAATTGAATTAGCTCAGAAGAAATCCAAGTTATACAAAGTTAAAGAATCCACCCCAAATGTTCATATAGACTATTTGTTTTCTGACCTGTGGCAGAACATTTTGAGCTTGCATTGTTCTGATAAGCCACAGTTGGGCACACTGTAACTTGACTAACATAGAGATGTCATTTTGATCTTCTTTGAAAATGAAGGATAACAACTAATGTCACACATCTCTATTACTCTTTTTGACATTTATTTTTAATTGCTTAAAATTAAATATTTTTGTAGTAACAGTGAGACATGGAATATATAGGATTAATACTACACAAGTTATACACATTTAATTATAGTGAAATCCCAAATAAAATCTCAAGGGAGATTTTTCATTGAACTGGAAATTAAAAAAAAAATTATATGGTAAACCAGTTTGACACTAATGTCAATTATATGGATAAAATAATTGGATTTATTAATGGCCACTGACATTAGGCAGAAATGTTATTAAAGTAATAGACTTGAACTGATTATAAAATATTTTGTTAGAATCAAAATTTTCCTGGTATTAGGTTAAAAACAAATAATTGAGAAATAGGTCAATAGAACTGAACAGAAATAATAATTTTCCAAAGAAATATTTACAGAATATTAGTGTTATTTTATCAAAAGTAAAATCCTGGAAATAGATTTGTTATTTTTAGCATAATTATAACCACTGGATATTTTTGTAGTAATGCAAATGTTTTAACCCATATATTAATTCATATAACAGTCCGGGTTTCCTTGAATCTTAAAAAGTACATTAAAAGAGAGCGGAAAACAATAGTGTTTGTCTAAATTATGGATGGAAGATAACTGCTTCAGTGCAATAGAGAGTTCTATTACAACTAGTTCAGACAACAGTATTGGGAAATATTAGATGTTAAAAGCAAAAAAAAAAAAATAGTAAAACATTTAAAATAAGTTATATAAAAAAGAAAATATCAGTTGCCCCAATAATCAAAGGATACAAACTGGCAATTTATAAAAGAGAGAACATATTACATGAGAGAACATACCGACTGCTGGACAGTAGGAACAGAATGGGTAAATAATTAGATAAATCCATATTGAGGTTTTTCAGAAAATTGACATTGAAATAAAAAATAGAAATAAAAAATAGAATAAAAAATTTAAGACTGAAGGGATAGAGCAATGTGTCATTTTATAGATATGTATATTTATATGTGTGTAAATACAATGTATGTGTATGTCCTTCCTTGATCCAGTGTTGTGCTGGAGTCATCTCAAACCAATTTGCAAAAGCTGATTGTTAAATTTTCAGTGTTGAGCACTCACACTTTGGAAATCAACCAACATTACAAATTATGACTTGATTTATTATTTTATTGAACCTAAGACCTTCTTGGTTCCAAGACAAATTATTTTCAATATGCTATACTTGTACTGCTTTTCTTTAAAAAGTAGATTTGCATGAATATATACATTCATATGTTTATATCTCTTTTGTGTTATACAATCTCCTTTCAGTGTGTGTGTGAACGATGTTGTATACAAATGCTTGTTAGAAATAAAATATGTGCATTATCTGGCAATCACCATTTTTTCCTTTTGTTTTAGGAACTCATAATCAAAACTGTGTTAAGTTCAGCAAGAGATGAACCTTCTGGTCCTGCAAGGTCAGTCAGATAGTTACTAATTAAGAATTATTAGCGCATTTTGAACACTCCATTTTGAGTTGACTCAACATAGTTTGAAATATTCCATATGTCATTCTTCATTATAAATTTAATTTATTGTGAATGATTAATTCACTATCAATTTTTATGTTTATGTGAATAAATCTTGATTGAGTTAAGAGATTAATTGGTTATTTATTAAATTATGGAGTCTTGGGGCATTTTAAGTTCAAATTCTTTACTAGTTTTTAAAATATCCTCTTATTTTCTTGAATGACTTAAAAATTCTCATATATGTTGAATCCATGTAAATTTACACATGAATTGTGTTTAACAAATAATACCTCCAAAATTTTTGCTTCTTAATGTTGCTTGGTCCAAATTAAATGAATTTCCCAGAGTTACACAATTATTAGGTGCCCAAAGTACAATTTGAATTCTATTCTTCTGGACTACAAATCAAAGAAGAAATCTATCCATTTTACCATCCTGCTTCTCAAAACACTGCTCAGTGTGGGGCTTAAACCCATGCCCTAAAATTAGACTATTAGGTTAAAAAAAAAGTATGTATATATGAAGATTAGTTTATGAATTTTCTTGGATTATTGACATAATGTACCAAAAAATCAATTGAAATTTAAATCAGCAAGTTGGCATCTGTGTACTATAGATCATCCTTTATTTCCATTTTTCATGCTTCTCAATTTTAGATTATTAAAGACCTCATCCAACAATTAAAATTTATTATTAGCCCCTTTGTATTTTCTGAGGCACTCTTGCTCTCACTTCACTTAACAAGTTTCAAATAATTTGGACCAGCAAATTAAGCAAATCAAATTCCATAGTGCCTTCAAATCTCAAGCCTCATGCTCCTTTGTCTTATTACTCATTCTTTATCATACTCCAGACTTGGATTGCCCCCACCATTCACAATGGAGTTCTCAGGGGAAGTTAAGCAACTATGATTACTGGATACATTGTAAATTCGTGTTTCTCTTATCTTCAGTTCAGGCAATTAGGTGATGGGTAGAATATCTAAAATCAGGAGGATCTGAGTTCTGATCCAACCTCAAAGATTTATTATATGACTGCAGTCAATTAAAAAAAAAAACTAACTTTTTTTTAAGTGGTTACTTTTATTAATCCATTCTTCTATGTCTACCTGCTTTAGTTACAGAGTAACTTCTCAAGTTACTTCTATATTTGGATGGTTTTGTGTTTATAGTTTATCAGTCTGCTTAATTTTTAAAAATGCATTTATTTAACAAAATTAATGACCAAAAAATGTGTTACTTAGAATATTTGTTCACTCAATTTCTGGTTCATGTAGAAATCATAAATCATATTATATAAAGTTTTTTTTGTAGTTTTATTTAAAATCATGCCTAGTTTTAAACTAATAACAGTTGCTGATTTTTTCCCCTCCCAGATGTGTTGCTCTCTGTAGTTTAGGAATTTGGATCTGTGAAGAATTAGTTCATGAATCTCATCATCCTCAAATTAAGGAAGCTCTGAATGTAATTTGTGTTTCCTTAAAGGTGAGATGCTTTTCAAAGACATTCGATCAGATAACTGTATGAAATATAGATTTTTGTTGTTCTTTTTTTAGGGCATGGGGGAAATTTGATTCCTTTTAAATACTGTAGTTTGGAATTAGAGAAATTACATTTTATAAAATCATCATTATTTTCTCATTAAATTACATCTTCAGCACTAATTTCTTAGTAGTACTCCCAACTCTTATAATTAAGGAGTATCTTTTTGAGGGTCAGTTTTATCTTATTTTTCTAGTCTTCTGCTTTGTATCCAAAGTATTTGTGAATGTTGACACAGTGGAAAATAACTATTTTGAAATATAGGAAAAGCTTGATCTTTTTTTCTCCCTACTTTCACACTTTCTTTATCATGTATTGATTTTTCCCATATGTTGTTCCTTTCTTCTAATCTTAATTCCAAATTAACATGAATGACTTCCCATTAAAAAAATCCTAAGTGTAACTTTTGTACTCCTTTTTGGCTCAGTGAAGCTTTAAGTTCGTTATCAGGGCAAGTTTGCTCACAAATAGGAACATACTTCTGGAATTAATGCCAGTAAGAATAACAGTAACTATTTTAAAAAATATTTATTGACTATTCTGTTTTGACATGACCTAAATTTCTCACTGCTTTCCTCCTTTCCCAGAAGACTGGGAAAGAAAAAAAAACACTCAGCAATAATAGCATAAAATTCTGATATTATATGCAATATTCCAAAATATCTTCCTTCTCTGCAAAGGAATGTCTGACGAGAGCACATATTTTCCCATGTCTTTTGGGGTAGTCAAAGTTGGTCATTATTTATTGCGTTTCAGTTTTGTTTTCTTTTTGCCATTCATTGTTCTATATTTTTCCCCCTGATTTTATTTACCTTATCTTGCATTAGTTCATTGTAATCATGCTCCAATATATTTATTATATTCATTGTTCCTTATGGCCCAACAATATTCTACTCATTATTAAAGATTAAATTAACAGTTTAAAAAAAAATTGAATAAAATCAGTTCTTTTTTTTCTATTGTGATAATAGGCTGTAAACACAATATAAAAGAGTACATAATCCAACACTTGTTTATATTTTGCTTGATAACATATCATGAATATTTTTGGTAGCATCAATCTTGTTAATAAAATTATTTCATAGTTCCTAAGCATGTACAACCTGTCATCAGTAGATGGCAGTCCAGAAACATTAAAAATAACATCCATATCTGGATGAAAAAATTCCTTATTCTTTTTTTAAATTTTTCAGTTTCCAAATAAAACTGTAGCCCATGTGGCTTGCAACATGCTTCATATGCTGATTCAATATGTACATAGGCTTCAGATTTATCAGCCTGATTCGCCCTTAAAAATTATTCAAGTAAGTAATTTTTCATTTACTTTTTCTTCATGGTTTAGAAAATCTTGGTAATGAGACATTTTGGTTTATTTTTCTTCAGTTGAATAATCTTGAATATAATTTAATCTTATCTACAAAAATGACAAAAGTCATTGAATCATTTAGAGTCAGAAATATTAAGTTTAAATCCTACTTTTGATACATACTATCTCTTATCCGTGGAAAATTTATGTAATATTTCTTAGCTAAGTTTTCTAAGATTCCTCTGCTAAGTTTTTAACTGTAAATTCCTGGATTTCCCATACTACTGAAGTAATAATAAGTCCTTGGTGTATTTACATTTACATAAATTCTTAGTGCATAGAAAATTGAAAAAGTCCTTTTTTTGTAGTTTTTCATTAAGCAATATTATAATCCAAGAATCTAAAGAGTACATATATATATGAGCAAGTTGAATAAAGATTTCTAATACAATAAAAAACAACCTTTAGTGGGATAATTTTTATTTCTGAAATCAAAGGACCAATTGTGAAGTATCTATATGAACACTCCTTCCACTTCAGGACTCTTTACAACAAATAGATGGTCTTCTAGACTTTTTATTTTAAGTAGAGAAAAACCAAAATGTTGGATTAGGAGGAAGTAGTGAAGATCTGCTCTTCTATTTCCTTACTTCCTCTCCCCCCCAACATATATAAATCTAAGAAACAGCTGAGGCCAAGTAGTGAGTTTTTGGTAAAACAAAGAAGAAATCCATGTAGGTCTTTTTTCTAGGCCAGGATCACAAATTTGACTTATATGCTAGAGACCAGGTCAGGAATTGTAAAACATGGGTAGGAAGGATCTTCTTTCTATTCAGCCTTCTAAATAGAGTTGAAGTACTTTTTAATAGATGGATTTAAATCTTTTCATTAGAAGAGAGATAAGCAGGTAATCTGTCACTGTGTACCTACTGTATCTTCCAGCTAGCTAACAGGACTTAGGCCTAGCAACTATCTACAGGAGTCCCACTCCTGGGACAAGAGTTATGTTGTCTAGACTTACACTAGAGTTTAGATCCTGGAAAGTTCGGGAAGGCTGTGATTAGACAATTGAAAGTTTGTAGTTCCTTAATCCAAATCACCCTGTGGTCATTGATCTTTTAGTATCCTGTCAATGTAGTGGCAAGAACTCTGATATGAAACACTATGATTGTAAGAGGATGGTACAACAATCTCACTAGAAGTTCCCTATCATAGAATCTCAATGTGAGAATTAAAGTTGGATAAATGAATAAAAATGAATAAAAAATAAATAACCACTGTGATGCACAAGATATAAATTCAGAAGGAAAGAATAAACACGTATGAGTAAAATCTCAAATTAAAACAGATTTACCACAAGATCAATTAGAATTCCTAGTAGAAATGAATCAAAACTTTAAAACTTATATCATTTATTAAATGAATTTCAGTAGAGGAAAGAAAAGAAGTAAGAGCTTTGGGTAAAAGACTTGGAGTGAGCATTAACAATTTAATGGAAATTAAACTGTTATTTCTGTCTTTTTATTCCTGGATGCACTACTTTGGGAATTCTCTGACTTTCTCACCAAGCTTGTAGGAAGCTAATTATTGGGAGTACTTCAACAGTTTGCAAGATCCCATAAGCCTTGTAATTCTACCTCGTCACCACCCTCCACCCTGTGTCCCTCTGAATGGAGGGTAAAGCCACGTACTCCAAAATCTTCATTTAAAAGGAGCTTAGAATTTTTATCTCATTTCTCATATGTATGAGAAGCTGCATATTTTGGGACTTAGGAGTTTTCATGCTCCTGATTGTCATCCTCCATCCTTTCAGCTTCCTTTTGTGTGTTGTCTTTCCTAAGTAGATTGTAATCTTCTTGAGGGCAAAAACTCTGTTTTTGATATTTGCATAATCAGCATTTAGTACATATTAGACAATTAATAAATGTTATCAAATGTTTAGTACATATTAGGCAATTAATAAATGTTATCAAAATCTTAAACTCCTTAAAAATTAGAATGGATCAAACAGAAGTCATTAACATCATGGGACCAGAAGAAATACTAAAGCAAAGTCAAAAGATTGAAAAGAAAAAAGGAAAGACAAACTGATAAAGGAGAGTTAATTTAAACTTCATTAAACTTAAAGTCATGATTAAAGGACTATCCTATCATATTTCAAGAAATCATGAAAGAAAAGTGCTCAGACATGTTAGAATAAGATGTCAAAAGGAAAATAGAATTCACTGATTACCTCTCAAAGAAATCCCACCAGTGAAAATAGTCAAGAACATTGTAACCAAAATCTAAATTAGTAAGGAAAGTTTCCTCAGCTGGAGTTCCCTGCACTAAGGAAGGATTTCAGACCCAAATAAAAATAGATTCCTATAGGCTACATAATATACTGATTTAGAAAACCTCAAATTAACATTATTCATGATGTATTTTGTTTCTATTTTTTAAAATATTTGCCAGTTGTAGGTCATCCCATGTGATGGTTTTCAGGCTCTCCTTCATGTACCAACTTTCTTAGTATCAGGTCACTTAGCACAGCCCCAACTCCAATCCTTGTTCCTGTAGAATAAGACATTTTGTACACAACTAACCCCTCATTGACATTTTGAAGGGTTAGTGCATGCCCATTAAGCATTCAGAATATTTTCTTTCTCTGTGATTTATTTATTTACAATCTTAATTTTTTTTTTTTAACCTAGTCAAAATTAGTCATTCTGGTAAGGGAAGACCCTCTCAGTAATAATTACTATTTATATTCCCCCTGAGCTAAAAAGGTCACTCTGCTTCTTGTGTTACCTATCCTTAATCACTGGATGGGCATTGTTAATGAGTAACATGTGATATGCGAAGATTCACAGAGTTTTAAGGTACTAGAGCAAAATATTTTAGGATAGGAATAGAATTTTTAAAAAATTAAATTTGATATATTTCTGGTTCATAATACTTTTATATAATTGGCTATGAATTAGACTAAAACTTTACAAAAAAGCAGAAATATTAAATATAATCTTTACTGAACAAAGTACAATAAAAATGAAATCTTAAAGAATTATGAATTGATGACTAATTTAATCCCAAAGAATTAGTTTGTCAAAGAGTATGTCTTAGAAATGATAGATAATTTCATTAAGGATAATCATTGATAAACCTTATACCAAAAATGCTGAGATAAAGCACATGGCATGGTGGATAGAGCACCAGTCTTGAAGTCAGGAGGACCTGAGTTCAATCAGATCTCATCTCAGACACTTAATGTTTCCTTCCTGTGTGACCCTGGGCAAGTCACTTGACCCCAATTGCCTCAGCAAAACCAACAACAACAATAAAAAAAAAATAGAATAACAACAAATTAAAAAAAAAACTCCAAAATAGTAATCTTGAAAACAAAAACAAAAAATCAATAAAACTAAAATTTTTAAAAAATCATTTCAACTAATTGATAAAAGGAGGAGGTATTTTAGTACATTAGCTATTTTGATTTTTTTAAAAGGAAGATTAATCACTTTATCAAAAGTGACAAAGAACTCATTACAAATGAAGAAGATATTAGAAACAATTTTGTCCAACTATATGGCAATATAACAAATAAAACAAATATATAACAAATGAAATAGATAAATATTTACAAAAATATAAAATGTTCAAATTAACATTCAGAAAGAAAATTTAAATAACCCAATTTCAGAAAAGGAAATTGAACTGGCCATAAGTGAATTTATATTTGGGGAGAGAAGGGAGATGGATACTTGCAAGCAGATAGATTTACAAAGTGAGTTCTATCAGATATTCAAAGAAACAATTCTATTATTACACGGAATGTTTACAAAAATGGAAGAAGGATAAGGCATGAAAAAATTTCTTATATAGTGATAAATATGATCTGGATACCTAAGCCAGTGATATCAAAATAGAATATAACCTAATATATTTTTTAAAAACGTACAAAACAGAATTCTAGAGGAATATGATTCCCAGTGAATAATGATGCAAAAATTTAAATAACATATTAGCAAAGAGACTACAGTAACATATCAAAAAGACTATACATTATTGCTTGGATTTTTGCTAGGAATCTAGGGTTGGTTCGATATTAATAAAAATATAAACCTTACTCTATTATTAATGAGAAAAATAATGATTCAGTAGCTGCAGAAAAAGTTTCTAACAAAACTCAATACCATTTCTGATTTAGAAAAGCAAAACACTAGAATTAAATGGGCTTTTCTTTAACCTGATATCTAAGAGCTTGCATTATCACTGAAATGTATATAAACTAATGTTTTTCAATAAGGTCACTTAATGAAAGCAAGATTGTCCATTCCTGTTCAGTAATGCTAGAAATGCCTGCTTCAGCTAAGACAAAGGAAAAAAAAAAAGATAAAATAAGCATAGCAAAGATGCAATAGAACTATCCTTTTTTTTTTTTTTTTTTTTTTTTTTGCAAATGATATATTTTACTTAGGGGAACCTAAAAATTAATTGAAGCAATAACTTGAATATGACCACTGGGAAAATTTGCTTTGCTTGACTATGCATAGTCAATAGAAAAGTTTCATTTTGCTTTTGTCCAAGAAAATTAGCAAATTGCTTCATTTGTTGATGATGCATGTGTATTTTTTTCCCCCAAAAAATGTTTAGTATCTTCTGCTGTTTCAGGTATCTTGAGAAATGATTCATCAAAATTGTCACCTCCAACACAGATCTCATCTCTTTGTAAACTTTTGTCTAGTCCAGGTTTACCTTTTGTTTTCCTTAATGCCTTTCTACTTCCTTGTAGAATTTTTCAGGAACTGTGATGTCAATGTTCAAGTGTGTCAGCTGTACTTTTCATTGCTATGGAAATTTTAACACATCTTTTTCATACTTTTGTCAGTTCTCTTTGTCCAGTTTCATTTCCTGTGCTCTCAAAATGATCTTGCATAATTGATTAAACTTGTTTTCTTTTCATTCTATTTTGATATTTGATGAAGTGATATTGTTTGTAATCTTCCACTAATTTTCATAGAATTTTACAAATCTTGCTTATATTCTAGACTGGTGTTGCCCCTGGATTCCATATCTTTCTGTTTTTCCAAAATCAAGTATTTGCTTACTAAGGAGTTTGTTTTGTTATCCTCATTTGTTTTTTGATTTATATCAGTTAAACTTTCTTTGAAATAGTTTTTGTCTGTTAATGTCTGCTTTATCTCATTTCTCATTTTTCAGTATTAAAGGCTTATTTAATGGATTAGATTGGAGTTGCCATAGTTGCACACAACATCTCAATTTAATCCTCATTTTGTATTCATTTTGTGTTTTGCTTTAAGAAGTCAGTGGTCTGACAGGTCAGTAGTCTATATAGAGAGCCAACTGAGCAATTACTCTCACATAAATAACCATTTGTTTCTTATCAGAAGAATTAAATATTTTTTTTTCTTTTTTTCTTTTTTAATTTTTTTTTCATGATTTTTTGATTGCTTATCTTGTCTGGCAACTCTTCTTTAAACTTTTTTTTTTTTTTTTGCTGAGGCAATTGGGATTAAGTGACTTGCCCAGGGTCACATAGCTGGGAAGTATTAAGTGTTTGAGGCCAAATTTGAACTCAGATCCTCCTGACTTCAGGGTTGGTGCTCTATCCATTGCTCTGTCTAGCTGCCCCATCATGATACATTTTTAAACATATTTTTCATTGTCCTCCCCTAAACTCAGCTTTACATTCAAGCCACCAAGTATCAAACTATATATTGATTTGATTCCAAGCATTTTATTAAATTTTCATAGAATTTCTAGATACTTCATCTACTATGACAGATGCTAGCATAAAAGCTGAACAAATCTTATGTTTGTAGTCTTGTTGCTTATACTCATTATGAAAAATAGAAGAGAAAATGATCAAGAGGTCCCTGGAATTGATTTATCAAACAAACAAATAAATAAAAGAATGAATAAATAAATGAATATATATATATGTATATACACACATACATATATATGTATACATACACACATATATATATACACATACATATATATATGTGTATATATATATATATATATATATATACACACACACACATATGGAAAGAGAGAGTTTAAAGTTTATTTTAGGCTTAGAATTCAATTCCCTCAATTCATCCATGTATTTAATGGTTTCAAGTCTCTTTCCCTCCTTCACTATTCTAGTTAGCATCTTGAAATTCTCATAAATTTATCTAGCTTTCACTTTTTTAATAGCAGTTTTTTATTTTCAAAATACATAGAAATAGAATTTTCAATATTCACCTTGCAAAACTTTGTGTTCCAAAATTTTTCTCTTCCCTCCCTCCACCTCCCTCTCCTAGACAGAAATAGCCTAATATATGTTAAACATGTGTAATTCTTCTATACATATTTCCACATTTATCGTGCTGCACAAGAAAAATCAGATCAAAAAGGAAAAAAGTGAGAAAGGAAAAAAAGCAAACAAACAACAAAAAAAGATGAAAATACTATATTGTGATCTGCATTTAATCCCCACAGTCTTCTTTCTGAAAGCAAATTGCTCTCTCCATCATGTCCATTGGAATTGATCTGAATCATTGTTGAAGAAGGCTAAGTCCATCAGAATTGATTGTCACATAATCTTGTTGCTGTGTACAATGTTCTCTTGGTTCTACTCACTTTTTTTTTTTTTTTTTTTTTTTTTTTTTAATTTTTCTCATTTGGAGTCTCTTTAAGGAAGTGATTGATAGATTCTTTCAATGGCTATTTTACCTTCTGGTCATAAGATGTCAGGGCAGTTTTTCTTCATAATTTCTTGAAAGAGGTTGGTTGTCTAGGCTCTTTTATTCATTGGGATTTTCAGGTAGTCTGATAATTCTGAGATTGATCTATTTTCCAGGTTAGTTGTTTTTCCAATAAAATATTTTACATTTTAGTTTTTCATCATTTTTTTTAACTGATTCTTGATGTCTTATTGAATCCTGCACTTCCATTTATCCAGTTCTAATTTTTAGTGAATTATTTTCTTAAGTTATTATTTTTTTTTAATCTCCCTTTGCATTTGTCCAGTTGGGCTTTTAAAATAAATTATTTTGCTAATTGGAATTTTTTTTCTATTTCACCAGTTTTATGTTTTAAGGAGTTGTTCTCTTTTTCCATTCACCAAATCTGTTCTTTAATATACATATATATATATATTTCCATTTCTCCAATTGTGTTTTTTAAAAAAGAGCTGTTTTCTTTAGACAATTTCTGTGTTGCTTTTTCCAAACTCTTCTTACAAAGCTCTCCTTTTCTTTTTTCTTTCCCCATTTTTCTTCTCTCTTTTGAGATCTTTTTTGAATTCTTCCATGGGAACCTTTTGAGTTGGAGACCAACTCATACCTCTTCTGAAGCTTCCTCTGGAGGTGTTTTTGCCTTTAGTGTCCTCAGAATTTGAAGTTTGTTCTTTCTTGTCTCATAATGGCTATCTATTGTCCGAGCTCTTTTTCCTTTTTAGCTCATTTGTAAAGCTTGAAGTCTGCTCCTAGAGCAAATGGGAGATTATCTTGAGCTTCCTGTATAGGAGAACAGTTCGCTGCCCTGGGATTGTTGGTGCTGATGGTTGGAAATGGCCAAATCCCACTTGTTTTGCTGGGGCTTAGGGGGTCACTATTTGCCTTCTGTAGTTGTGTTGGAGGTCTCAACAGCTAGTGTGCTGATCCACTGGCTTCTGAACCAGGACATAATAACCAACGTTTCTGCATTTTGGCTAATATCCTCCCACTACATTTCCCGTGCATTGCCTCTTCACCCTGGGTCTCCCTGCACTGTGCCTGGGCTGGGCTGCATTCCCCCCTGCCTGATTGAGACAGCACTTTCCTGCAGTCCTTCCAGGATATTTTCTGCTGGAAATTTGTGGCATTCTAAATATTTGTAGTTTCTGTCACTCCAAAATCTGTTCTGAGGCTTTGATCTGATGTTGATTCAGAGGGAAGCCAGGAAAAGCTCAGGCAATATCCTATCTATTCTCTGTCATCTTGCCTCCACCTTCCCTGGAGTTGATATTTTTCATCACTTTAAAATGCACAAAGAAACGAATTGTTACTTTAATTTTTTGTGACATAATGTCTCTATTGGTTTTTTCCCTATTTGTATGACAATTTCTTTCCTGTCTTGTTTGCAGGCTCTTTATTCAGCTTGCTACCCCATTAACTGGCCTCCACCATACAAAAACATACACATTCTTTTCTCTCTATATTACTTCACCTGGAAATCTCTGCAGTTTTCATGGAGTTGCTTTTTATACAGGGATAATTATTATCTATATGTAAATAATTCTAAGATATATTTGTCTAGATATTTCCAACTTTTAAGGATCTTGAACTCAGTGTCTCATAAACCTTTTAAATTCAACTTGACCAAAATGCAATTCATTTCCTTTTCCCAAAAACTCTTCTCTTCCTAATTTTCCTTGAAATCATTACCACCCTCGAAAGTCATTCAGGCTCACGTCACTCTCTCATACTCCATATTGAATCACTTACCAAGTCTCTTTAGATTTACCTTTAATAATATTTCTTGCATATGCTTCCTTTTCTCCTCTGACAATGCTACCATGCTTGTGTAAGTCCTTATCATTTCACATTTTGGCTATTAACAATAGCCCGTATTTTGTTTTATCTCACTTTCTTTCCACATACTTCTGTGTCATATAAGTATTGTCAGTAAAGCAAATTTCCACATTGGTCATGTCTAGGAAATTCACTTCTCATTCTGTTATTCATTCTATCCTCTCTTTGTGTTGATGTGGGCAACATTCTTTTCTTTATCAGTTCTCACGAATCATGACTAATTAATTATTGAATACTTAAAGTATGTACATGGAAATTATAAATGCAAACTTTACACAGATAATTGTAATTATCTTTTTGAATATTTATTCTGACTTCATAATTGCTACATAAGTTGACCATTTACATTTTTATAGAGAGTGAGTTCTCCCAAATTGCTTTTTAAAATTTAAAATGTCAGAACTTTCTCCCCCAAAAAGGTGGTTATTATTATATTTTGGATTAAGTGTCCTCCAAAATACATCATAATGGTGTCCATTTGAGATATGAATAACATTGATACATAGAAGAGATGGAACTATTTTAAAATGTGGCCTATATGTATGTTATTCTGCACAGTAATATACATTTTTCTTTGAATCTAGATTTTGTTGTTCAGTTGCATACAATCAGTTTTTCCCTTTCACCAAGTACAATCAGACTATACAGAGAAGAAAGCAAGAATTATTGTTTCCACAAATTTAGATGAGGAACTAAAGTACAAAATACTGAAATAATTCATTAATTCCTACCTAATTGCAGATCTGGAAGTAGGCCTTTTAAAATTATAAATAATAAAAAAAATATACTTTGTGAATTCATAAATGTACTTAGATGTCAGTTGTATTAAAAAAATAATTTATCCAAATACCTTGAATTCATTTTTAAAACTAGAACACAATAGAGGAAATTAAACTTAGGTGAATATGCCTAAGAGGAATGAGAAATTTGAATGATGTGGGATAGTTATTCGTTATTGAGGGGACTATGGTTTTGAGGCATTTCATTCTTTGTTTTTGTTTTTTAAAATTGCTGTCATTTTTATGGTATTTCAACTTAATATTGGGGAAATAAAATTAATTTTACATATTGCATTAGGTAGCACAATAGATAAAGTGGTGGACAGTTACTAGCTCTATGACTATGGACAGTTTAGTTAACTATGTTTGCCTCAGGTTCCTCATCTATAAAAGAACTGAGAAGGAACTAGTTAAACCACTCCAGTATCTTTGCCAAGAAAATCTCATTAAGGTCATGAAAAATCAGAAATGACTGAAAAATGACTGAACAAAAAAAAAATTAAATCATAACTTGATATTTTAGACAATGTTTGTGCTTAGTTTAATTTTGCTTGTGCATGTTCTATTTGTGTGCAACTGCAAAAATAGATTATATGCTGTTGTATTTAACGTATTTAACATGTATGGAACTACCTGTCATCTAGGGAAGGGGGTAGAGGGAAGGAGGGAAAAGTCGAAACAGAAGTTTTTGCAAGGGTCAATGTCGAAAAATTACCCATGCATATGTTTTGTCAATAAATAGTTATAATAAATAATAATAAAAATAAAATTTTTGAAAAAAACTTTCAGAAAAAATAGATTATATGCTTGGAATTTGGAGGTACTGATATTGTTCTTTTAAAAATGTTTAAATGTTTTAAAATGTTTATAAATGATTATATGCCAGTATAATCATAATACATATTGTTCACAAATTTAAAATAATTATAACATTTGAAAATTAGGATTTAAAGGATTTTCATTAGTCATTAGATTTTAAAAGAAAAATAACTTTTTATCTTTGCCTATAGATACTGATAGCCACTGTTACTCATCTTTTACCAAGTACAGAAGCTTCATCTTATGAAATTGACAAGAGGGTAATTGAATACAACTAATTTTTTATGTTAAAAATTGAAGTTATAAGAATTTATTTTTACAAATACTTTGGGTATCTGTGGATATGAGCTCATCCTCTTATAAATCTGTAATGTATCATGCCTTGCAGAGATATGTTAGTACTTAAATTATTTTGTAAATATGATATCAATATAATTTAGTTTCTCTTTAATAATTAAATTGATTTTCATGTCAAAGATTTTTATCTATATCTGTTTTATAAAGTGTTCAAATTATAAAGCATTGTTTAGAAATTTGTAATAAATTGCACTATATTTTTAGTACACTTTCTTCAAAATTTTGGCTTCGGGAATTGGGTATGTTAGCTTGACATTTTAATTACACATTTCTAATTATAAATATCAACATGTCAGATACACATTCAGTTTGAGTTATAACTCTGAAGACCAAAAAACTACTTCCTACTAGTTTCCAAGATTATAAAGCTACTTGTGATACTTTTAATATAGTTTGCCATATGAAGGTTATTTCACATTCCAAATTTGGTGGGGGATAACATTTCTAAGTTCAGTTGTTTAAAACTTAAAAGGATCAGTATATTAAAATGCTACGAAAGGTTCTTTGGTGAAAATAAGTTGCATTTGAAAAAATGCTGGAGGAAGTTTTGTTTTTTTATTTTTCCTCCTTAGACATTTGTGAATCACCATGGTAAAGACAAGCCGTTAAAGTACATAAGCAAAATATTTCAGATAAATTACTTTGGTAGGCATCCCATTCTTTATCAACTTATCTTTTGATTCTCGTTCTATGTTATTCCAAATTCTGTCATCTAGCCAAACTCTACTTCTTTATTATTTATACATGGTACTCCTATGTTCCATCTTCATGACTTGAGCATTCTATATGCTTTCATATACTTCCTCTTCATTTCCATTTTTTAGAATGTCTGGCTTCCTTTATGACACAGTTCAAGTGCTTCCTTTAAACAAAGCTTTCCTTAATTCCTCTCTAGTAGTACCTATCCTATCCTCACCTTTTACTTAATTTTATACTAATTTTTATTTGTTCTTCATGTATTTATTTTGTATACATACATATATGTGCATACATTTGTGTTATGTTTTTCAATATTTTATCTCCAGTGCACAGTATTTTCCTTGCACATAGTAGATGCTTAATAAATGTTTGTGGATTGATAAATGGTGATCCATTTTAATTATATTTTTACATATTGTAGATAGGTTAAAATTTGAATCCGTTTTATTTTGTTTTCTTTATCCTGTTTAATGAATTTCATCTCCACTGGGCTTAGCTAAAACTTTAAAATTCAGTTCTTTCTATATATTCTTTGTAGTGCTTGACTTATTTTTGCTAAAGATTGAAATTTTATTAATGAAATTATAAACTAAAGAATAACTGTGGATGGCAGTATTAAATATCAAAATCCTGTCATTTATGGGATATTTAATGATTAAAATCTTCTGTTATAGTTGGTGGTATCATTACTTTTGTGTTTATTGGACTGGATCATGGCATTGCCTTTAAAGACACTACTCCAACCAGTTCATACAACAGGAGCTGAAAATGATAAAACAGAAAAGTCTGTCCTCAATTGCATTTATAAGGTATTTCTGCTTGACTATTTCTTTGATATCCATAATATGTCACATTTAGACCTAGATACATAAACATTTGATTTGCATTTTTTGAATGAGAAGTTTTAAATTTATTTTTTTGCTAAAATTTTGAGAGTTTGGTTTTTTATTTGATACTAGAGGAATGAATTAGATGTTATTCCTGTTATCTTGAAGCAGTCCTTTTTGCCTTGCTTGGTAAATTTATTGATGTAAGGAACTGAAAATTTTTATTTTTTTTTTAAATTTTTTTTCTTATCTCTATTTATTTATTTATTTATTTATTTAGTTTTTTTTATTCATTTTTCCAAATTATCCCCTCCCTTCCTCCACTCCCTCCCCCCGATGGCAGGTAATCCCATACATTTTACATGTGTTACAATATAACCTAGATACAATATATGTGTGTAAATACCATTTTCTTGTTGCACATTAATTATTAGCTTCCGAAGGTATAAGTAACCTGGGTAGATAGACAGTAGTGCTAACAATTTACATTCGCTTCCCAGTGTTCCTTCTCTGGGTATAGTTATTTCTGTCCATCATTGATCAACTGGATCTTCTTTATGTTGAAGATTTCCACTTCCATCAGAATACATCCTCATATAGTATTGTTGTTGAAGTGTATAGTGATCTTCTGGTTCTGCTCATTTCACTCAGCAACAGTTGATTTAAGTCTCTCCAAGCCTCTCTGTATTCCTCCTGCTGGTCATTTCTTACAGAGCAATAATATTCCATAACCTTCATATACCACAATTTACCCAACCATTCTCCAATTGATGGACATCCATTCAACTTCCAGTTTCTAGCTACAACAAAAAGAGCTGCCACAAACATTTTGGCACATACAGGTCCCTTTCCACTCTTTAGTATTTCTTTGGGATATAATCCCAATAACAGCAGTGCTGGGTCAAAGGGTATGCACAGTTTGACAACTTTTTGGGCATAGTTCCAAATTGCTCTCCAGAATGGCTGGATTCTTTCACAACTCCACCAACAATGTATCAGTGTCCCAGTTTTGCCACATCCCCTCCAACATTCATCATTATTTGTTCCTGTCATCTTAGCCAATCTGACAGGTGTGTAGTGGTATCTCAGAGTTGTCTTAATTTGCATTTCTCCGATCAGTAGTGATTTGGAACACTCTTTCATATGAGTGGAAATAGTTTCAATTTCATCATCTGAGAATTGTCTGTTCATATCCCTTGACCATTTATCAATTGGAGAATGGTTTGGTTTCCTATAAATCAGGGTCAGTTCTCTATATATTTTGGAAATGAGACCTTTGTCAGAACCTTTACTTTTAAAAATATTTTCCCAATTTGTTACTTCCCTTCTAATCTTGTTTGCATTAGTATTGTTTGTACAGAAACTTTTTAGTTTGATGTAATCAAACTCTTCTGTTTTGTGATCAATAATGATCTCTAATTCTCCTCTGGTCATAAATTCCTTCCTCCTCCACAGGTCTGAGAGGTAGACTATTCTCTGTTCCTCTAATCTATTTATGATCTCATTCTTTATGCCTAAATCATGGGCCCATTTTGATCTTATCTTGGTATATGGTGTTAAGTATGGGTCCATATCTAATTTCTGTCATACTAATTTCCAGTTTTCCCAACATTTTCTTCTGAATAATGAATTTTTGTCCCTAATGTTGGTATCTTTGGGTTTGTCAAAGATTAGATTGCTATAAATGTACCCTTTTTTGTCCTTTGTATCTAATCTGTTCCACTGATCTACCGTTCTATTTCTTAGCCAGTACCAAATGGTTTTGGTGACTGCTGCTATATAATATAGCTTTAGATCAGGTACACTTAGACCACCTTCCTCTGACTTTTTTTTTCATTAGTTCCCTTGCACTTCTCGACCTTTTATTCTTCCATATGAATTTTGTTGTTATTTGAAAATTTTTTTAAAAAAGCGTACAAGGGAAAAAGTTAGTAGGTTGCATATATACATAAGTTAGAGTTCCCTCAACTCTATTACTTAATACCTAAGAGAACTTCTCTTTAGAAGTTTCCTTGTCTCTAAAACCAAAGGTTGGATTAGATGAAGTACAAAATTCCTTGTTACCAAATTATGTCATCCTAAATGCTACCAAGTTTTATTTTCTTATAAACTTCTTTTCTTTTAATACTTGTTGAAAAATAAAATATGTCTTATTAATTTCCTGTACTTTCAGGTTCTTCATGGGTGTGTTTATGGAGCTCAATGTTTCAGCAATCCTAAGTACTTTCCCCTAAGCCTATCTGATTTGGCTTCAATTGATTATGATCCTTTCATGCATTTGGAGAGTCTGAAAGAGCCTGAACCTCTTCATTCCCCTGATTCAGAACGATCTTCAAAACTCCAGCCAGTCACAGAAGGTAATGATGAATGATGATGTTCAGAATAAACTTGTTAGTTTTCCTCACTACACAATTTTAGGGGCTGGAGTAATAGAATGAAACTTTTTAGCCATATTAATCCAAATGTGTTATAGGATGGATTTGTGGTTATTTTGAAATGTAACTTCAAAAAATGATAGAGTAAATGTGAAGATATGTTTTTGTAGGTTGATGATTATTGGATTGTTGGGGTTTTTTTTTGCCCAAGATCTGTAATTTTACCAATATTGGATAATGTAGTAAGTCAGTCCACTGCTAAAGATAACCATCGCCTCTATAATTTATTTAGGATGTCCTAGAAGGGCACAGAAAAGTTAAGCAATTTGTCTATAACTTTCATAATATTAAATACCTAAGGTAATTTTTTTAAAAGCCAAGTTTTTGTATAAACTTAATTGTTAAATAATTACATATGTGGCAGATATCTTTCTTTAAAAATATTTAAGGGTTTGAAATAATATAAGTAGTTAATCCAAATTTGATTATCTTCAAATCAAATAAATCAGCAAAGATTTATTGGTCTATGTAGAATGTTGAGGGAACTATGCTTGGCAACACAAAGGATACAAAAATAATATTAATTCTTTCCAGGATCTTATAAATCTTTTTGGAGAAAAAAAAACCCAATCTGGTTATGTAATTATTCAAATAAAAAGGATTTAAATAGCATTTTAAGAAAAAAGATCTGCCATGAAAGCAGTTCATAATGAATTAACACAGACCATAATTGTAATAGACAGCTTTGCAGTGATCTCTTAAATGAATTTTGTAAAATTAGAATTAATTGTTGAGTGCTGATGTTACTTAAAAATAAAGGGTAACTGTAGGAGGGAAAAATAGTTTTCTAGTCTATGAGGAAAGCCTCTGGTCTGAGGGGATAGAACATTTAATTTTTGTTCAAAAGCGTATAATGACCATTTCTGGAATTGAAATATTTTTTTAATTGAATTTGTTTAATTATTTAATAAGACAATTCTAGGATTTTATACAAAATATATTATGCCAATATCAGATAGCTATAGTAAATACAGAAGATAAAATTGTTGAAATAGATGCATTTAATATTGATAATTAGTACCATGCTTCATCTCTGTTAAACTGAGGCCTTTTTAGATTACCTTCAAGGTATTAAAGACCAGATAAATGCAGAAACTTTTAAAAATAGCCCTGAACTAACAACAGGTGATTGCAGTCTGTAGTAATTACACTCTAGGGTGATTTTTAAAGAGGTTTTTTTTTTTGTTGTTGTTGTTGTTTTTAATATAGAGAAAATGATTAATCATTTTGCCCTTGTCCTAGGCATGCTTTATCATCCTCAAGTGCTTTTTTGGCCAAAGAATTTTTAACATAGCGCTATTCCCAATAAACTCAGTATTGCATTGAATGAATTTGATTAGAGAACTATTGGCAGGAGTAGCTATAATTATTAAATTCAGTGAAGAATGTAGTTGTGGTTGCTTTTTTTATTAAGTGGTAGTGTTATTATCTAAAAGTCATCATGTTCAGGGACAGAATAAAAGAAGTTCCAGAGATTATTCTTTTCTAATCATAGGTGTACCTATATATATTATTCAAAGCCACTATTTAAAACATCAACCACAATTAACTTCCTCTACATGTTCTATTATAAAGAACAGAAGTTCTTTATGCCTTTCTGCTTTTTAAGCTATAATAGTCTATAATGGGTTTATAAGAAATGCTATGGGATTTGTTTAACAATCTTAAAAGACAACACTGAACAGGCTTTATTAAGTGAATGTTTGGCATGCAAAATCTTTGTACTATTTTAGATTTTCTTAAAAGATAATTTCTTCTTGAAATTACAAGTTAAAATTGTTGCATTGGAAAAAGCATTGCCTCTTGAGTCTGAGAATCAGCATTCTCTAAGGTCAGAGAATCCTGCCTCTGACCTTAGAAAAGTTATTTATTTTCCCTAGATTTCCTTAGATTTCATTTTTCTTCATCTCTAAATGAGGGAATTAGATTAGATGATCCCTAAGGATTCTTCTAGCTCTAGATTTTTGATCTTTTGCCCATTTCTAAGTGCCTGTGTTTGGAAACTATGTAACTTTTTAAAAAAAATTATGGCTTAAAAAGCTACAGTTAAAATGACAAAATTATTCATCTATTACATTATAATATATAATATGATAATGTATAACATAATTATATACTAAATTATGACAAAATTAGCTATATATAAATGTGTGTGTATTTCAGTTCTAGATGTTTGGGTGCATTCTCCAAATTTACCTAAATTTTACATTAATATGAGATGTTATTTTTATTGTCCTGTTAACTTGTCTAGGCAGGCAAATTTTTTAGAGGAAAATTCAGTCATAAAATTTTTTAAAGGTTAGTAACTTGGCTTGTTTTCCTCCTATACTTTATAGGGAAAAGACTAGTAGTATAGTATGATTATTCATTTTTTTAAAAGTTGGAATATTTTATGTGAATAATGGAATAATTTGTTTAAGCAGCCAACTCAATTACTTATTAATCTAACTAGAAGACTGCTTGTCATATTTTGATAAAAAAATAAATTTTAAGTCTTATATTTCATAGATTGCTAGCAAACACAATTATTTAAATATATTGTGCTGCTTGGTATTCATTAGGGGATTAATAGTTATGATCATTTCCAGAAATAATAATCTCATTAGTAACAAAAGAAACATTTTTTGTCCTTACTGAGCTTTCAGCGAAAAATTTGAATTCATTTTGCAAATTTTGCAGAAAATTGAGGTACAAAAAGTTTCAATGATTATTTCTAGATTGCTGTGCAATCATGGACAAAGGTTAGGAATTTTTCACATTTCTCTTATTTAGTTCTCATATATTATATTTCCTTATTAAGAAGAGAGCTTATATGTTCCACAAACAGGTCTACTGCTCAAAATAATGAGTCTCTCTGCTGATGTATGTAGAAAAGAGAAATCCTTTTAATTTTTAGTTTTTTTCAAATAGTTACTATTGTTTTACAATTATTTTTTTTAAAACCGTGATTTAGTTTGTCTCAGTAACCTATAGAGTTTTTTAATAGACAATTAATACAACAATTTTTCCCTAGTATAGATCTTTCCTTCTGAGTCTACCTACTTTGATTTTTATTTTTTGCAAAAAAGTTTTAATTGTACGTAATCAGAATTGTTTATTCAATAATTCAATCTAATAAGCATTTATTAAGTGCCTACTATGTGCATGGTTATTGTGCTAAAGTACAAGGTATAAAAAAAGAGGCAGAAGATAGCAAATATTTATATAAATCAAGCCATATACAAGATAAACAAGAAGTGACAGAGGAAAGGTATTAGAATTAGAAGAAGATTGGAAAAGGATTTCTATATAAGATGGGATTTTAGTTTTTAAATAAAAATTAAAGGAAGCAAGGAAAAATTACTAGACCAAGTTGAAGAAGTAGAATATTCCCAGAGATAGGGGGCAGCCAGTGAAAATGACTTGTACCAAGAATAGCTATATGGTATCTTTTTTGTGACAAAGAAATCATTGTCTACTAAAGCTTTCTGCTATAATCATCTTTGATTAACAGTTTTTACGTTACACATAATTTTGATAGAACTACCATTCTTTAATTTTACTATACCATGACTTTTTATACTTAAATTGTTATTGATTTGAAATTTACTATGATAAGATATTGATTCTTGCACGGATTTATAGGTCTTACTTAATATGCTTTATTGATCTAATTTCCTTATCTATTTCTAGATTATTTTTATAATTGTTACTGTTTATATTTACTCACATATTTTATATTTTTAGTAGGGATAGATGGACATAAAGCCTTATATTTGGGTTAAAATAAACACTCCAGAATCTAAAATAGAGAAGGTGTGAACTAGACAGCAGTTTGTCTAAAGTTTAGTCTTCAGTAACAAGAAAAAGTTAAACAACAGCCAAGGAAATCTAATAGGATTTTTTCCTAAATTAAGAGTGGCAATGATTTATCAATAAGCTGACTTTTTGCCCTGATAATTCTCTGGCATTTAAAGCTCATCATTACCTATATCTTCTTACACCTGTACGCTTCAATCCAGTCACACTGACCTCTGGACTGTTCCATGAAGAGCCTCTGCTATCTCTTGCCTCTAGGGCATTTTCTCTGGCTGTTCCCTATACTTGGAACATTCTCTCTACCCTGGTCCAACGACAGCATCCCTGATTTACTTTGTTCCAATTAAAAATCACACCTTCTATTTTCCCCAATCCTTCTTAATCCTTTTTACCCTCACTCTGGTAGTTATTTATATATATTATGTAGTTATTTGTATATATTATTTTGCATGCTGTTGTCCCCATCAAATTGTAAGCTTCCTGAGGACACCAACTATTATTTTCCTCTTTTTGTATCCCCAGCAGTATGTACAGTACTGGTAGATACAAGGCATTTAATAAATGTTGATTGAGTTCTTTGTGCCTCATTTTAGGAAAGATGTTGATAAAATTGGAGAGTATCCATTACAGAACAGTCACTGGAGGCCAGAAGACCCTCTATGTTTATGTATGTAAGGATTGGTTAAAGAAATTATGGGTATTTAGCCAAAAGAAGTTTAATGGCTTTAAGTATTTGAAGTTTTACCAGGTGGATAAGATTAAATTTGTTATTCTTAAGTTCAAAATTCAGAATTAGGATTGCTAAGCAAAAGAAGCAAATTTAAGCTTGATATAAGGAAGTTTATGAACAATTAGAACTATATAAAAATGAAATAGTCTGTCTCAAATATCAATGACTTCCTTCTCCCTGGAGAACTTTACTTCTCCAGTATTTGTGGAGAGAATTCATTTTTAGATTTGAGTTGAGTAATATGTTCTGCAGAGTTCTCTTGAAAATTTTAGACTTTGTCATTCTCTTAAATCTAGTGTTTTCATATTATTTTATTCATTATAATCTTTAATATTCTGAAGGCAGTATGACAGTGAAAAGAGTGCTTGTAAATACTGTAGCTATTTGGTAAAGAGCCAGTGTAGTTCATTTAACAGCCCTGGACTATGAGAATTCCATAAGGGCTAGGAATTATATTGGTCAAGGAGTAAAGACTGAGAAAAATTAGCAACCTAGTCTGGTAGGGATGATTAATACTTCATCATGGGATAAAGAGATAAATAATTCTATGCCCACTTGATTATAGAGTCCTTGCCTTATATGCTTGTTAGAGATGTTCGGAAAGGAGCAGTACCAAGGTCATGATCAGTAAGGAATAGTGTGTAATTTAAAGCCTTTGCTCATAAATCTCTTTTAGCCTTCTGAGTTTGGAAATTGGTTGAGAGGAATGAGAGTATGAATTATTCTTTCTCGTTTACTTAAAGTGGGATGTGAAGAGTTTTTATCTATTATATTAGGTTTAATGTTGCCATTGATGTCTAGATAAACCCTTTATGTACAAAGTGGGGAAATGATGGTTGACAACAAGAAACAAAACTTAGAAGATGCTAGCCAGCAACAGGCATGTATTTGTTGTAGTATTATTACAAATAAAGCCAGAGTAGTGTCTTTTGATTGGGGGAAACTAAAAAAATATATATTTTTAAATGATTATAATGGATAATTAGTTTATGACAGAAAATGATGAATATTAGGAATCTAGAAAAACATGGAAAGAGTTTATAAACTGATTAAATGAACAACACTCACTACAACAATTAGACTGAGGGTACTCTTGAGTTTAAAGCGTTTAAAATGAGACTTTATCAGTTTTTCCTTTCCATTTCAGTTTCTCATTTGGCATCAAAAGCTTCTTCAAATGAGTGATTATGGGTAATCCAGCATCTATCCTAAAGTAAAGTATTTGATAGAAACCTAAATATTGAAGTGGTGTTGTAGCAACTCCAGAGATGATGGCTTCCTATTTGCTAAAGAGAAGAAGAGTCTTAATGCTAAGAGTGAAGTACTCAGGCGAGAGAAAAACAGGGCAGCTAAAATAATGAAAATTTAAGAGCCTTTATTTCTGTCCAGGACTGATCCCCAAACACCAAGACTAGAGGGGTTAGTAATGAGTGGCCTCAGGGCCATATATTTATAGAAAGAAGAGAGAGAGACATCAAAATGTTTCTTGATAACATTTGTCATAATAAAGGAATTTCTATTCTAAACAGGAGGCAAAAAAAGTTATCACTTTAAGGGGGTCATTCTCAGGTAGCAGCAAGCAATATTTCTTTAAGTTTATCAGATTGTCAAGGTCTTGGGTTTGACAGGATAGCACATCTGAGGGTATAAGAATACCATCTGCATTAGGGAGTGAAGAACTAGTAATAAACTTCTAACTACAAAGATTCAAGATTATGTTTCTCACAGTCCCATTTGGGGTGCTTTTCCACTTCAAGAGGAAACTTTGAGAAGCTTTGTGACAATAGGATGGCTAGTGTAGATCCATACCTTCTGGTAGTATTTTGTCTTTGTAATGCTTCTTATGTGAAATATGGACTCCAAAATCCAAAGTTCAGGAAAAAGTGGATCACAGGTTTCTTAATAAGTAGTAATAAAGTGAAGTGGAAAGATATATTGGGTCCAGGATGATGATGATGATCTTTCAAAGTTAAATAAAGGAGTTACTCTTTTATGTAATGTCTGGACTAGCTATCTGGAGGATTTCTAAATGAGCCTTGGTCTTAGGTGGAGAAGTGATGAAGGCAGGAGAGCCACCATGAGGATCTTTGTTTCTGTGTCTCTTCTGTGTCTGAGTCTGAGTCTGAATCTGCGTCTGAGATAGAGATCGAGCTTTTGTCTCCAGTCTTCTCAGTCCTTAAATACCTGTCTAATTACATCATTACATCACACTAAGTATATGCCAACTAGAGTGATTATATCATTATATCAAACTAGAGTAATTATATCATTATATCACACTAGAGTGATTACATCATTATATCACACTAAGGATATGTGAACTAGAGAACCATTATCTCATCAATCACACTGAGTAAACATCCTGCTGTAAGTATCCTTGCTGCAAGTATACCTTTCCCAGAGTACCCCCACTATCTGTGGTCCTCTATATTTTATCTTGGAAGCAAGAAGGAGCCAATGGTATTTCTTCATAGCTAGGGCAGCCAGGTAGTACAGTAGATAGAGCAGTGGACCTGAGTCAGGGAGACTTATCTTCATGAGTTCAAATCTAGCCTCAGATAATTACTAGCTGTGTGCCTCTGGATAAGTAGTTTAATCCTGTGTGCCTCGGTTTCCTCATCTGTAAAATGACCTGGAGAAGAAAAAACAAAACACTTTAGTATCTTTGCCAAGAAAACTCCAAATAGGGTCATGAAGAATTGGATATGACCCAAGTGCATCTGGAGAAAAAGAAAAAGATTTGAGAAGTGATTGGAAATGTAGGGTGACAGAGAGGAATTGATGACAACAAGGACATTGGTATGAATTGGGGAGATTACAGAAATAGTATTATCCTTAATAACAGCTATAGGCAAGTTTGGAAGAAGGTAGGATTTTAGGGAAAAGATAATTTTTACTTTGAGGTGTGTATGGGACATTATTTCAAATGTCCCATAAATAGCGGTTGCAAAGAACTTAGAGTTCAGGCTCAGGAGAGTAGTGAGGGCCAAAAAAAAAAAAAAAAAAAAAAATAGATCTGAGAATCACCTACCTAGAGATGATAGTAAACATTGTGTTGATCAAGATTCAAGTAAAGGACCTGACAGTAAAGTCATGAAAACCAGAGAGTAGGTCATCCAGAAGAAAATAGTCAACAATGTCAAATGCTGCAGAAAAATAAAAAAAGTAAAAAAATCAAGAAGAGGTCATTAGATGTAATAATTAAGAGCTCCTTGATAACTTTAGGGCAGTTTAAGTTGAGAGTGAAATTTGTTTGAGAAGAAAGTAAGCATTCAGCATGCCTCCTCCATGAGACTTCATGCTTTAGCCATAGCCATAAATGGATCTTGTACATTGGCTTATACATTGGACACAGCCAGGGATTTCCTTCCTACTTAAATCCCTTGAGAGCATATCTCATTTTTATTCTTCCTTCATAGTCAACAATACATGAAGTGCAGGAAGATACGTAGGGGTTCAGAATAGGATAATGTGTGAATGGGATTTCCTCCTTTTTGGCAGAGCCCATAGGTTAGGAAATCCCAAAAGAGGAGACAGTTGTTTAGATTACATACACACCCCTACTTCAACCCTGTGAGAAGTGACAGACACTGATTCACCACAGATAGAGAATCAAAGATCTGAAGAAACTCAAGACAGGTTGCTATATACTGGCAGCCTGGCTACATTGGAATGGGGATCAAAAGCAATGATAATACCTATCTTGTCCCCTTATAAGCTGTTTAGAGCAGGGACGAAAGCTGGTAGAAAGTGAATTTCCTATTGTGGTGTAGCCCTAGAGAGTAAAACAGCTGGGGAATATAAGGAGAAAATAGGGCTAAAACCACCAAAGATCTGAAGGGGACGAAATTCGATTAAAAACCTTTTGATTAGTCAACAATAAAAATATTAAAATGATATATCTTGGAAAAATGGCTACCAAAAAATCCCAGATATTACCAACTTCTCTAAATAAATACTGTAAAATAGAGAATTAAACCTAATGAAGCACAGCACCCTCTGAGTTCACAAGAACAGACACAGACTGGTTCAAGAGAGAAATCAGAATCTTAAAATAACTTAGGATGGAATAAATGGTAATACTTAGTCCCTGCCCAGAAAAAATAATTTGTAGAACAGAAAAACTTTAATAGTGAGTCTCTGCAAAGATAATGAAAAAAAAATGAAGGACATTTGGGAGAAGCAAAAAGCAATAGCATAGAGAAACAGATAGTCTCAGAGAAAACACATTGATCTCAAAGACAATGCCTTCAGACATCTTGAGGATCATAGGCTTTCTAGAAGAACATGACCAGTGAAAAAAACTTGAATATCATAATATAAGAAATAATAGGGGAAAACTATCCTAAAGTATTGAATCCTGAAAATAAAATACCAGTTGAAAGATTACTTCCTTAAAAAAAGAAAAAAAAGAAAAAAAAAAACCTTTCAAATTTCAAGGTACACAGTGGCTAAGTTCCATAATTGCTATGACAAATAAAACATTCTTCATCAGGAGAAAAATTATCAAATATGAAGAAAAAAAATTCAAATAACAAAAGACTATTGTATTGCTACTCAAAACTATCAAAGGCAGTGAGATGATATAATCTTAAAAGCAAAGGAGCTTACGTACAACTCCGCCATTGTCAGTACAAAAAGATGGCTAATAAGAGAGACAATTGACATATTCTTTAAAAAGAAAATAAGTTAGATATAGGGGTATGCCCATGGAAGGTAAATAAATACATCCTTCTTTTGGAAGACTACTGTGAAAAACACAAAAGTCTAGAAATAGAATGGCATATTTTGGTTGTCTTTGTCTATTTTATCACCTATTGGAGAAGGTGTGTAAAAGCGGAATGAGGATATGAAATATTGGGGGAAATATAAAATGTGCCCTACAAGTCAATGGATAACTAAAAGAAATTAATGTCTGTAATTTTTTATCAAAAAGAAGAGCTCCAAGAAAATGGATGAAAGCACAGAGGGGTACATTGAAATCAGAGAAAGGCAGAGGCGCTTTGACTAAATGAGGAAAATGGAAATGGAAAATAAACATTCCCTTTGAATGTCAGTGATATTTTTTGCTTTGGGTGATAAGGACTTTACAGTGGGAGATGACTTCATCTGAGAGTTTTATACCTCAGGAAAAAGAAATGAGAATTCCTAAGAACAATTAGCATTGAGTAGAGCAGTAAGAATAGATCCACTTAGGAACATGGCAATGCAGAAGGGAAAGAAAATGTCCATGGGCAAGGAAGAAATTAGACTTGGAGCACCACTCAGTTTGCTATACAGAGAAATTTTTGCCACAGAGCAGAACTGATATCCTTATTATCTACCTCATGAATTTGTCATTCTTAAGAATAAGGCATAATAGAAAAATGAGGGGGTGAAGATCTACAAAGAAACTACTTAAAAGAAAGAACCTAATACTTTGGAAAAAAAGAGCACAAAAGAATAGGTTTCGAAAATTGAAGAGAATCTGGTAAATGGTAAATTTGTAATCAAAATGACGAGCTAATAAAGGAACCAACAGGATTAAGAAGAGGGCAGAAAAATAAAAGTAAACAAACAAACAAACAAAAAAAATAACAATGAATCCAGACAAAATAAACCTAGCTATCAGAACCTCCTATGCATAAGTGCAATGTGAATAAAACAGCACAAAAAATTGAGTGTTACCTTCAAAAACAGAACACCACATAAAAAAATTGAGTAATCCAAGAAGTAAAAATAGAATTAGACCAAAAAGGAACTACCAAAAGAAGGAAGGTTGCCAGTGTTTCTAATAAACACCTAATTTTTTTTTTTTTCTTTTTCTGAGGCTGGGGTTAAGTGACTTGCCCAGGGTCACACAGCTAGGAAGTGTTAAGTGTCTGAGACCAGATTTGAATTCGGGTCCTCCTGAATTTAGGGCTGGTGCTCTATCCATTGCATCACCTAGCTGCCCCTAAATGCCTAATTTCTAAACTATATAGCTAATTGACTTAAATTTGTATGAATGTAAGCCACTCCCTGACTGATAAAAGGTCAAAGTATATGAACAGACAATTTTCAGACAATGAAATTAAAGCCATATTTAGTCATATGAAAAAATGCTCTAAATCACTGTTGATTAGAGAAATGTAAATTAAAACAATTCTGAGGTACCACTTTACACCTCTCAGGTGAGCAGAAAAGATAATAATAAATGTTGCAGAACATGTGAGAAAACATTAACATTAATACATTGTTGGTGGAGTTGTGGAATGATCCAACCATTCTGGAGAGCAATTTGTTCTATGCCCAAAGGATTATAAAACACTGTATATCCTTTGATCCAGCTGTGTCATGACTGGGTCTGTGTCTTAGAGGGATCATAAAAGAGGGAAAAGGACCTACATGTGCAAAATGTGGCAGCACTTTTTGTAGTAATAAGGAACTGGAAATTGAGTGGATGCTCATCAGTTAGGGAATGGATGAATAAAGTTGTGGTATATGAATATAAGAGAATATTATTATTCTAAAAGAAATGATGAGTAGGCTGATCTCCGAAAAAGCTGGAAAGATTTACAAGAACTCTCCAGAGAGAGAACTATGGAGGCTGAATGTGGATTAGAGCATAATATTTTCATCTTTTTTGTTGTTTGTTTGCATATGGAAATAGGTTTAGAAACATTGCACATGTTTAACCTATAATGAATTGCTTGCTGTCTAAGGGAAGGGAAATAGGGAGAAAAATTTGGAACAGAAGATTTTGCAAAGGTGAATGTTGAAAACTAAGTTTTGCATGTATTTGGAAAAATAAAATATTATTTTAAAAAATGAATTACAGAATCATAGTTTTTTTTAAAAAAAAAAAAAAGAAGGAAGGAATGGAGGACTTGATTTTAATGAATTTGAGAAGAATTTTATCAAACTTTTAATTAACAATTTGAATATTATATAAATTATTCTCAAAAAAATTGAGGAAAAAAACCCACTATCAAGCTCCTTTTATGAGACATACAGCACAAATATAAAGCTGGTAAGGATAAAGCATCACAAAAAAGAATTATAGATTATTCTCAATAATGATTTTAATTCAGAAATTTGAAATACAAGAGTAAAAACCTAGGCTGTCTCTTCCCTACTCCATTTAATGGGGTTTTAGAAGAGTTAAAAAGTATAAAGATAGATGCAGCAAAATTGGATAAAGAACAGCCTATTTGTTGATAAGAGGGCTATCTCCAATTGTTCTGATCTGTATCTTGCCACTGGATCCAGATGGCTCCAGAGGACAAAGTGAGGCTGGTGACTTTGCACATCCCTTTTTCATTTAAAACCAGTTCACTTGCGTGTCATGGCATCACTTCCCTGGTGTCATGATCTTCAAGAACAAAGAACAAGCAATAATTAAAATTGTTGAAAACATAATTTATTTAGAAAAATTTAAAGAATCTATAAATATATAAAGATAACGAATAGCTTCAACAAAGTTGTAAACTACAAAATAAGTTAATAAAATCAGCATTTATTTAATATTCAAGAAGGTGTAAAAGAAAGATAACATATACCTCAGTACATATGAAAACCCTGGGGTATTTTGATTTATCACAAACTTTGCAGCTATATTTGTTTGCTTCTATTTATTTTATATTGAATGTATTTTACTAATTAACATTTTTAATGAGTACCAAATAATTTTAATACTTACTGTTTTGTAGTATAGTTGGTGTCTGTACTGTATATCAGTACTAGTGCTAATAGATCCTCTTCCTTACTACTTTCTTTTATTATTACTACTTTTTGAGATTCTTGACCTTTGATTTCTAGATATGAATCTGGTGGTTATTTTTTCTCAATAAAATATACTTTGGAATTTCATTGTACAGTGTTTATTAAGTAAATTAATGTATGTTGTTTCACTATTTTTAAAATATATGTTCAATCTGTCTATAAGCAATTAATGTTCTTCAATTACTTAGGTCTGTATTGCTACAAAGAATGTTTTAGAATTCAATTCATATAAATTCTTATGGATTTCAATTCATATAAACCCATGGATCATATACTAAGTATCTCTTAGATGTCTGCATTTTGAAGGGAACTTACATTTTTGGCCCTTCTTGCTAGTTTTCGTTTGGTTCTAAATAACTCTATTTGGCCTTGTGTTTTCTCCTTGTGCCCTTAGTTGTAACTTGCTTGATTTCTTTTGATTGATTTTCTAAGACAGAGTACTTTAACATATCCTATTTAGTTTAAATAGTCTGTATTTCTATAGATATTCATTGATTTCCTTTGAATTTTCAGATTTATATTTTCAGTATAATATAAATTCATTGAGAATAGGTATCACTTTATTTTTTGTACTTATATTCCTAATATCTGGCTCTACTTATTTAAATGATTGATTGATAATGTTTAATTGTATAATACTTCCTGATACTTCTTTTCATTTTCTGAAGTTAATTCACCTTGTTCATTTTAAATTTTCATATTGTTATCTTTCAGTTGAAATCTTCCATTTGTCTTTTCAGAAAACTGCTTAGCTTTGTTTAATCAATTATAAACAAAGTATATTAGTATTGACTGTACAACTTTGTTCACACACCATAAGTCATTTTTAATAGCAAGCCAGTTCAGAACCCTAAGACTCAACTGTCTAGTAGCTTCTGGTTGCTAAAAGTCTTTTGCCCTTTATGGTGTAACCTTGAAATTCATCAGGCCTGGCATGGATTCTCTTTAGTAGAGTCCTGAAGTCTCGTTTCTTTAGTAAGTCAAATCTCTTTTCCACTCCTGATATTTACATTGTGTCCACAACTGTAGAAATGCTAATAAGACTGGGATCCTAATGAAAAATTCAAAAATTCTTCAGTTCTCTGTAATTCACAGGGTTTTTCTCTTTTCAGAGGGGAAGGGAAGGAAAAACCAAGGTGAAAATATTTTCGCATTTATCTCAAACAATTCCCTTATGAGAAATTTCTCCCAGGTTGCTAAATAACACAATTCCTCTAATCGATAGTGATTTACAGCATATTTTCATATGACTATAGATGATTTAATTTCACCATCTAAAAATTGTCTGTTCATATCCTTTGACTATTTATCAATTGGAGAATGACTTGTATTATAAATTTGACACAGTTCTTTATATATTTTAGAAATGAGACCTTTATCAGAAACATGGCTGTAAAAATTTTTTCCCAACTTTGTACTTCCCTTTTAATCTTGTTTTTGTTGGTTTTGTTTGTGCAAAAACCTTTTTATTTAATATAATCAGAGTTGTCATTTTGCCTTTCTTAATGTTCTCTAGTTCTTCTTTCATCATAAATTCTTCCCTCTTCCAAAGATCTGATAGGTAAATTCTCTCTTTTCCTAATTTGTTTATGGCATCATCCTTTATGCCCATGTACCCATTTTGACCTTATTTTGGTACGGAGTGTGAGATGTTGGTCTATGTTGAGTTTCCAACATTATTTTCTAGTTTTCCCAGCAATTTTTCTGAAATAGTAGGTTATCATCCCAGAATCTGGAGTTTGGGGGTTTATTGAATACTAGGTTACTAGAGACTTTGATTATTGTGTCATGTGTATCTATTCCATTGATCTACCACTCTTTTAGCCAGTACCAAATGGTTTTGATTACTGCTGCTTTATAATATAGTTTTAGGTAGTTATAGTTTTCTGTAGACATCATCCTTTGTATTTCTTTTTCATTAATTCCTTTGATATTCTTGACCTTTTGTTCTACATATGAATTTTGTTATTATTTTTTCTAGTTGTATAAAAAGTTCTAGTTTTGGCAGTTTGATTGGTATGGTACTAAACAAATAGACCAATTTAGATAAAATTGTCTTTTTTATTATATTAATTCATCCTACTCATGAACAGTTGATATTTTTCCAGTTGTTGAGATCTGACTTTTATTTGTATGAGAAGTGTTTTGTAATTGGTGTTCATATTATTTCTGGATTTGCCTTGGCAGGTAGACAATCAAATATTTTATTTTGTCTACAGTTATTTTAAATGGAATTTGTCTTTGTATCTGTTGCACTGGGCTTTGTCAGTAATATGTAGAAATGCTAATGATTTATATAGATTTATTTTGTATCCTACAAGTTTACTAAAGTTGTTAATTGTTTCTAGTAATTTATTTAATTGATTTTCTAGGAATCTCATAAGTATACTATCATATCATATGGAAAGAATGATAATTTTGTTTCCTCATTTCCTACTTTAATTCCTTTAATTTCTTTTTCTTCCCTTATTGCTAAAAGCTAACATTTCTAATACAATATTAAATATTAATGGTGATAAGTGGGCATCTAGCTTCTCTTCATTACAAATAATGCTTGCTGTTCATTTTAGATAGAAATTGCTTAAGGAAAGCTTCCTTCATCCCTGTATTCTCTGTTGTTTTTAATAGGAATGGGTACTATATTTTGTCATATACTTTTTCTGCATCTATTGAGATTTTCATATGATTTCTATTAGTTTTGTTATTGGTGTGGTTGATTATGGTAATAGTTTTCCTGGTGTTGAACTACCCTTGCATTCCTGGTATACCCTCTTGGTCATAATGTATTATCCTACTGATAAATTTCTGTGATCTCTTTGCTAATATTTTATTTAAAATGTTTGCATCAATATTCCTTAGGGAAATTGGTCTGTAATTTTCTTCCTCTATTTTGACTCTTTCTGGTTTAGGTATCAGTACCATATTTGTGTCATAGAAGGAATTTGGCAGTACTTCTTTACCTATTTAGTTTATATAGTATTGGAATTAATTGTTCTTTGAATGTTTGGTAGAATTTACTTGTAAATCAATTCGGCTCTGGAGATTTTTTCTTAGGGAGTTCATTAATGACTTGCTCAATTTCTTTTTCTAAATGGGATTATTTAAGCAATTTATTTCCTCTTCAGTTAATCTGGGCAGTTTATATTTTTGTACATACTGATCCATTGCAGTTAGATTATCAGATTGGCTGCCCTACAGTTGGGCAAAATAACTCTTTATTATTGCATTTTCATTGAAGGTAAGTTTACCCTTTTTATTTTTGATGTTGATAATTTGGTTTTCTTCTTTACTTTTACTAATAAAGTGAGCCAAAGGTGGTTTTTTTTTCCCATAAAACTCTTAGTTTTACTAATTAGTTCAATAATTGTTTTTGTTTAAATTTTAGTAATTTTCTCATTGAGTTTCAATATTTCTAATTTGGTATTTGGTTTTGAATTTGTTCTTTTTCTAACTTTTACTGCTTTGGCTGTATCCGTAGGTTTTGGTATATTGTTTCATTATTATTCTCTTGGATTGTTTATGTGATTTGTTGTTCTTTAGAATTAGATTATTTAATATCCAATTGGTTTATCATTCCCTGGGCCTTTATTAAATATAATTTTTATAGCATCGTGGTCTGAAAAGGAAGCATTTACTATGTCTGCCCTTCTGCATTTGATTTTGAAGTTTTTATGCCCTAATCCATAGTCAGTTTGTTGGTGTCATATACTATCGAGAAAAAGGTATTTTTCTTTCTGTCCCTATTCAGTTTTCTCAAGTGGTTTTCTAAGATTCAACAGTTTCTTATTTATTTTGTGGTTAGATTTGTCTGAGTCTGAGAGGGAAAGGTTGAGGTCCTCCACTAATATAGTTTTGCTGTCTATTTGTATGCTTTATCACTTGGTGCATATATATCATAGTATTAGCATTTCATTGTTTATGGAACCCTTTATAAAGATGTACTTTTCTTACTTGTTTCTTTTAATAAGATCTATTTTTACTTTTGCTTTATCTGAGATCAGAATTGCTACCCCTGCTTTTGTTTTTTTTACTTCACCTGAAATAATAAATTCTCATCTAGTCTTTTATATTTATTCTGTATGTGTCTCTCTTTGTAAAATGTGTTTCTTTTAAATAAGATAATGTAGAATTCTGTTTTTTAATCCACTCTGTTATCCAGTTCTGTTTTATGGGAGTGTTCATCCCATTCACATTCACAGTTATTATTATTTAAGGGTTAAGATCTTGCTTTGGGGTGAGAGGACAAGGGAAATGGTCTAACCTGAGATATGGAACCAGGAGATAGAATGTTAGATAAAAGGAACATTTGACACTGTTTATCATTGCCTTCTGGATGTTCCCTCTATCTTTGGTTTTTATGCCATGTTTATTTGTATATCTACTCCTTAATCTTTTATCCTCTTTGTAAGATGCTCCTTCCCAACTAGATGTATTCTGCAAGACTATATGTTTTTTCTCCATAATCTCAACTTCTTTGGTTTTAGTTGTGTTTTGTGGCCTTGGAAGTGATGATGTAGTTGGAAAATATATGTTTCTTATCCCTGGATTATTTTGCCCCCGTTTGCTCTATATGATCAGAAGGTTAAGGCCATAAATATTGTTGGGCTGTTGTCTGACAGACTGTTGGTCTGTGGTGGAGTTTTTGAGAGTGCTGAGCAACAATAATGACATACTTAAATTGATACAGAGGTAGAACAAAATATTTCCCTTTCTCCAAGTGCATTCTTTTTTTTCTCATCCCTTAATTTTATTTTTTAAAAGATATTATCTTATAATATTCAGCTCACACCCAAGTTCTCTATGTACTCTTTTTAACTGCTCTAATAATGAGAAAGTTCTTATGAATTTCAAGGATCATTATCCCATGAAGGAGTGTAAATAGTTTAACTTAAGTCCTTTTAATTTTCTTTCCTATTTAATTTTTTATAGTTCTCTTGAATTTTATATTTGAAAGCCATATGTTCTATTTAACTCTGGGCTTTTCATCAGAAATGCTTGAAAGTTGTCTGTTTCGTTAAATGTCTATTTCCTAAATAGGTCTTTGGGTCTTGAGTCAGGAAGAAGACATGAGTTCAAATTTGGCCTCAAGACACAATGACTAGATGGCCCTGGCCTAAATCACTTAACCTTTGATTAACCTTGGCTTCCTCTGTTGTAAAATGAAGATAATAATGGCACCTGCCCCACAAAGTTTTTGTGAGGATTAAATAAATAATTGTGAAATTCTAGGATATAGTGCCTGGCTTATGGGAGGCATCATATAAATGTTCATTCTCTTTCATTGTAAGACATTTGTGCTTTCTTTCTTTCTTTACCCTTTGTCTCCTTCAGATCCTGATATTAACCATTTTATTTCCAGTCTACTAATTTTAGACTTCTTATTATTCTTTCCCTTTCTTAAAATTTTCTACCTCTTTACTAAGGTATCCCATCTGGACTGTCATTTATTATTCTTTCTCTCCTTGTTTGGCTTAATCTTAATTCAAAAGAAAAGAGTTCACACTGTGTAACTGTTCAAACTAGATTATGCCAACCCCCCAAAACAAAACAAAACAAAAAAAACACTTGTTTCTAGAAATAACATTTCTACTTATAATTTTTTTTTTAACATTCTGTGTCCCAAAGTATAACAGTTGAATATACTATTTTACCTTCGTCTCTTTTCCTCAGTTTTTATTTTTTACTTATATTTTATTTTACCTTTATATCAATGGATAGCAAAAAAAAAAAATTCCTTATTTCTTAAATATTGTGCATTATCTATAAGATCCAGTTATGTGATCAAATTTTGATGTAAATCACGTGAATCTAGAAATCCACACAAGAAATAGGAAATTTTATCAATAGAATTTATTCTGTGGTTTTATTTTGCAATTGTTTTGTCCCTCATTTGAATTTTTAACTTGTTGACTTTATTAAGGATAAAAATATGTGATCATTTTGCAACCATACCATTATCCGGCATTTAGTAATAAGTTTAAATTTAGGACCTATAGACATCTTTGTCTATATATTGAAACAATATTGACTTTTTATTGAGTGCATTGTCAACATTTCTGTATCAAACAAATTTCATTTTTCCTTTTATTCTTGTAATACAAAAGTGAAATTAGTATTTATATCTAATATATTGTTAGTAAAATTTTTTGACAGTTCACAAATATGGTTTTTTTAAGTATAAATGTGTTATCATATTGTTTGCTATACTGTGTGTTTTAAGCATCAGTCTACTCACTCTTTTATTTTTTTACTTACAGTAAAAACTCAGATTCAACAAGGATTAATCTCTGTTGCAGCTCGTACTGTTATAACACACCTGGTAAACCACTTAGGTCACTATCCAATGAATGGTGGTCCTGCTATGCTAACAAGTCAGGTTTGTGAAAATCATGACAATCATTATAGTGAAAGTTCTGAACTTTCTCCTGAGCTTTTTGAAAGTCCAAATCTCCAGTTTTTTGTATTGAACAACACAACATTGGTATCCTGTATCCAGATAAAATCAGAAGAAAGTATGCCTGGAGGAGGATTATGTGCTGGGCTCACATCAACTAATTCGAATGTCAGAATTATAGTTCGTGATCTGTCAGGTAAATATTCATGGGACTCTGCCATCCTTTATGGACCACCTTCTGTAAAATATTCCTCAGAACCAGTGTCATTCGTGCTTTCATTGTCTCATCAAGAGAAGTCAGAAGATACTTTAATTTCCAGTGAATGTCTAGAAGATATAACTGTTAGAGATGGACTTGCACTCCAGATTAAGAAGAGATTCCGAGAAACAGTACCAACTTGGGATACAATAAGAGATGAAGAGGATGTTCTTGATGAGCTCCTCCAATATTTAGGTGTTACTAGTCCTGAATGCTTACAAAGGACTGGTGTCTCACTTAACATTCCTGCTCCACAACCTATATGCATCTCTGAAAAACAAGAAAATGATGTTATCAATGCCATTCTTAAGCAGAACACAGAGGAGAGGGAATTTGTTGAAAAGTACTTTAATGACTTAAATATGAAAGCTATGGAACAAGAAGAACCAATGCCTCAGAAGCCTCAATCAGCATTTTATTACTGCAGATTGCTCCTCAATATATTGGGAATGAATTCCTGGGACAAAAGGTAAGGATCCAAGAAATCTTGGATTTTACATTTTAAAACTTTTTGGTTTAAAAGTCAATTTTAATGATTCCTTCTGCCTTCCTTCACCAATCTCTGGACATAAATGAATATATTAAGATCAGTGAAGCTTTTTTTTTTTTTTTTAGTGAAGCTTTTTAATAATCAGATAGGAAAAAATTCAGATAGGAAAGATCTGGATGTGGATCATTATGGAAAGAAAAAAGATAGCTTTATAGCCATTAATAATACATGTGTGTATCCATATATAATGTGTGTGTGTGTGTTTATTGTACTTTCACATAGTCTCATTTAGGTTCTATATTCTTAAATTCTCACTGCATTAAGTAAAGATAGTAAATAAAACTGGGTTCATAAAAATCAAGATTTTCAATTCATTTATTCAGTCTACCTTTAAAACTATGACTTAAATAATAAATTATGCTATTTTTTTTCTTGCCAAAAACTAAAAAAGTAAAAGGCAATAGTTTCAGAATTTGAAACATTGGATCCAGGATCTAATAAAAAAAGAACATGTAAGATTGCATCAGAATTATATCCATTTGAGAAAGGTATAGAATTTTTTAAAAAAGATTTTTGTGGGGCAGCTAGGTGGTGCAAGGGAGGACCTGAGTTCAAATCTGATCTCAGACACTTAATACTTCCTAGCTGTGTGACCCTAGGCAGGTCATTTAACCACCAAATGACTCAGCAAAAAAAAAAAAAAAAAAAGATTTTTGTAAGCTATCAGTGTATCATTGATTAATATAGGCATTGAATAATAAGGATTTAAAAATTTTGCTGCCAATGGGCAGCTAAGGTAGCAGAGTAGATAGAGCACCAGCCCTGAAGTCAAGAGAACCCGAGTTCAAATTTGGTCTTAGACTCTTAACATTTCCTAGCTGTATGACCATGAGCAAGTTACTTAACCCCAATTGCCTCAGGAAAAAAAATTTATTTCAGGAAAAGTAAGATAAAGAGTAGGATATTTATTATTATGTTTGTATGTAATATATAATAGAAGGGTAGTTATAATATTACTGCTCCAGTTAATAAAAATTTATTAAGCTCCTATCATGTGCAAGGCATCCCAGGGATTCAAATACAAAGGAAGAAATAATTCTTACACACAAGTAACTTATATTTTTATGAGAGACACAATAAGAACATAGAACTATGATATGTTACAAAATAGTTAAATATATGTTTTGTTTTGTTTTTTTCTCAAATGAAAAGTTTCAACTATTGAGGGGATCAGGAAAGACTTCATTTAGGAAGTGATTTTTTAACTTGTATCATTGAAGGAAGAGAGGAATTCTAAGAAGCAGTGGAGAGGGACCAGTTTGACTAGATCAAATGGCCAATGAGACCAAAAGGATAGGTTAGAAGTAGGTTGTGAAAGGTTTTTAAATTTAAATTGAGGAGTTTCTATTTGATTCCAGTGGTAATAGTAGTTCATTGAAGTTTATTAAAGAAATAATATGCTTAACATTATATAATAATAATATGCTTAATATGTTTAATCTGAGCTTAAGGAAAATCATGCTGGTAGCATTGTTTAGGACAAATCAGTGTTTCCCTAAACTCAAGATAGTGGGACAATTCAAAGATTATTAATATCATCTGGTTAACTAAAGAAGTCTCTTCATACCGATTCTGCCTCTAAAGTCATTGTATAAATTTGTATTTATTATTTTATGTCTCTGAGCATAGTAAGATTCCTCAGGATCTTTGACCTCCATACGCTTTTCTCAGTGATATAGGAGAAGGCTGTGTTTGAAGTCAGAGTTTGTCATTCAAATCCTAGACTTGCTGTTTTAATCTGGGTGACATTGAACAAGTATATTAACTTCTTTTGGCTTGTTTTCTCATTTATAAAATTAATGTTGGACTGGATAATCTCTTAGTTGCCTTCAACTTTAATTCTATCATCATCTAATCCTAAGGACCTTTCTAACTCTTAGATAATGGTTTTCAATTTTGCAATTGCAATCCATAGACTAATTGAGAACCACATAGTTGGTATAATAATTTCATGTGCATAGAAGGCCTCTATGGTATAAAAATAATAACTCTTGGCAGTTTATGAAATGCTTTACATTCATTTGATGATTATGACAGTATGTGTGAAGTGGTACTATCCCTTGTTACTATTAATTAGGTCATACAAATAGCCCAAGTACTGCTGATGAGGATCAGAAGTGGTTTGGTCAAGCAACAAGCTCATGACAGGAATGTTGATTTTGTCACTCACTCCACATGCATTATTCTTATCACTTTATAGGCAAATGGTAATGTAATGCATATTATTTGACTTGTGAGCTATCCTAATTCTTTCTGAATCATCATTTTTTGGACACATGATTTGGATTCTATTATTTCATCTGACTTATTTTTTAAAGCCATGTACTGTAGATAAATTCACATCCAGTCTTGATTCTTCCTTTTGAAATAAGATTAGAGAATTATATATATCTAGAAGACTAAAGTTGAAGAGAATAATAGATAGAATCTTCTAATAGGAAAATATCAAGTCCTTATATAGAAATAACAGTGAATGTTCTTTAAAGTTTTTTTAAAAATCTGTTTCTCTTTGTAATAGAAATATGAAAATACAAGAGAAATATATAAATATTCCATAAAGAGAATAGAAGGTATGTTCTAGGACTGTCATGTCATTTTTTTATAAAGGTGATAAAAATGTTTATCCATTTCTTCCTTAGGAGGAGCTTTCATCTCCTGAAGAAAAATGAAAAACTACTTAGAGAACTTAGAAATTTAGACTCAAGACAATGGTAAGTACTGAAAATTGTCATTTGTAAATAACTATAATGTAATGTCCGGCTAGCTCTCTGGAGGGCTTCAGGATCAGCCCACGTATTTGGTTTTTAGGTGGAGAAGTAAAGGAGGCAGGAGAGCCGCCACTTAGCTGGTCCAAGATGGAGTCAGAAGCCTGATATCTTCTCTATGGCTTAGAGCTGCTGCTAAGAGAGCATGGCCAAGAGAGAGCTAGCCTGGACATTACATTTTTTAAAGTCCAAAGTCTTTATTGTCTCCCTCAGTCTCCCAGTCTGTGCCAGCAGTCTCAGTCAGTCAGCCAGTCTACAGTCTCTCATCTCTTCCAGTAAGCCAGTCAGGAGTTTTCACGAAACTAGCTCAAGATCCAAATGAACCTTTTGCTGATTTCGTGAAACATCTGCAGACATCTGTCATATGATCTATTGGTGAAAATATAGCAACAAAAATTATGATAAAACAACTTGCTAAAGAAAATGCTAATGAGGTTTGCAGAAGAATTATACTAGGACTACACAAAGATGCTCCTTTAAATGAGATCATAAGATGCTGTGCCACAGTGGCCACGAATACCTTTTAAACTCAGACTATGATGCAGACTTCTCAAGATCTGAATACGGGAAGAAAGGTCCCTTTTGGCAAGAACTTCCAGAGAGACTCGTCAATGCTTTCAGTTTGGTAAAGGAAGGTATTTGAAAGCTCAATGTTGGGATAGAGATAGAATGAGAAGACAGGATGGGAGAACAAGACCCAAAACCCTATGTCCATTACTTCATGTGTCAGCTATTTTCGTGAAGGCTTCCCCTCTATCTTGTCCTCCTGGAAGGGTGTCCCATGCTTTGATAGCAGTAGCAGCAATTTGCTTATATGCTGCCATAGAGTAATTAATCTGTGCTAAAATGTCTGCATAAGGATCTAAACCTGCTAGTTGATCAGAAGTGACTGGTATATTAACTCCAGGTTACCTATTTCATTGGGCTTGTATCCTACAGAGTTCACTCTATTCAGAAAGCCACAACAAGTTTTGTCCAGGTTCTAAACATGTCCTTTCTATAGATTTCCAATCATTAGGGGCTAAAACTTCAAAAGCCAAATTCTCTAATAACATCTTAACATAAGATGATGTAGACCCATAAAGAGTGTAAGCTTTTTTCAGATCTTTGATAATTTCTAGATTAAACGGAGTGTATTTTCTTTTTTCTTGACCTGAAGAGTCAAACTCTTCAATCAAGGGTACATTTCTATTTTTAAATCAGATATATTTTGTCCTTCCTCTTTAGCTTTAGTGCCCTTTGTAATCATGTCATAAGGGGTGGATAAAACTGCTGCATGGGTGGTGCTAATGGTTTCACTGCCTTTTCTCCTCCTCCCTATTCACATCTTTTATAAGGCTCAGCTAAATTAACACTGGGTATTGAAATGGCAGATTTTTTCATATCCTCTTTATCTAGAGAAATAGAATAGAAACAATCCTTAATGTTTATAACCCAAAGAGGCCATTCTTTAGGCAATTGAATAGGAGATGGAAGTCCAGGCTAAAGAGTTCCCATAGTTTCCATCTGTTCATTTATTTTCTTAAATCAGTCAACATCCTCCATTTTCCAGATTTCTTTTTTTATGACAAATACAGGGCAATTCCAAGGACTTAGAGAAGCTTGTAAGAATCTTTGACCAAGTTGTCCTGTACTATATCTAATAAGGCCTGAATTTTATCACTTACTAAGAGCCATTATTCTATTCACACTGGTGTATCAGTTTTCCTTTGAATAGGAACAGGTGAGAGTGTTGGCAGGCCTTCAATAGCAGCCCTGCCTAAAAAGCTGAAGTTATAGGGTTATAAAACCTGTAAGTACTCATTTTTAATCCTAATTGTTGTAAAATGTCTCTTCACCCCATATTGATAGGGATTTTTTCAACTACAAACACTCCTGTTTCACCTTTGCATCTCAAAGGGGTAGCACTAACTTCAGCTGTTATTGCTTCTCCTATGCTAGACATAGAGATGTCTGCCTTAATCTTTGGCCAATGATTAGGCCAATTGGCACCTCTAATGACTGTATGATCTGCACCATGTCTATTAACCTTTCAATTGGCATGCCATTTACATAGATAGTGAGCATTGGATGGTCAGCTGTAACAGCTGCAGTTCAGAATATTCCTGGATTTCTTTTTCTGGGAATCAAAATCTGGATAAATATCACCAGATTTCCTATCAGGAGTGTGTATCAGTAAACCTAATGCTACTACTTTTCTTTGTTGATAAGCCACACATTGTTGACTTGTTTTAGTGACTGGGATATTATCTACACATTTCCTGGTTTCCCAAATCAGTATATGGATGGACACTCTTTTGTAAGCACTCTCAGAAGGTGAAATGGTTAAACTTACTGTGCCTAGAGGCTCAGTTTAAAGGTCAGACAGGGACAAATTTCACCTCTCCTAGTGATATCTCAGTAGTCCCAGCTGCATACAACTTTATTCTCCCTAATTGCAATACCTTTCTCCATCAGACTGTAGTCCATTTTTTTCCATGTATATTTAAATGTTATCTAAATTAGAAAATTAAAGCAATGTTAATCAAAAGTATAGTTTATTCAGCTTAGAACTATTTACTAAAGTTGTGATGCTCGTTTTAGCATGACAGTGGTTCTAAGATGTAACTTCTGTCTCAGATAATTAGTAGTTTTGTGACTCTGAGCACATCATTTAAACCAGGGGTTCTCAAACTGTGGCCCGCAGGCCAGATACGGCCCATTGCAGATGTTTATGCTGCCCGCTGGGTTATCACAAATGGGCTGAGGAGCAGAGACGGAGAATGAGTTTTTGTTTTTACTATAGTCCGGCCCTCCAACAGTCTGAGGGACAGTGAACTACCCCCCCCTATTTAAAAGTTTGAGGACCACTGATTTAAACTATCTAATCAGTTATCTTAATCTATGATTTTATAATTCCCTCAATCTAATCTTAGTTTTAAGGAATCAAATTTCTCTTTGGACTTGATCTTAATTTATTTTTTTCTTTTCTTTCCTTTTTTTTTTTTTTTTTTTTTTTTTTGAGGCTGAGGTTAAGTGGCTTGCCCAGGGTCACACAGCTAGGAAGTGTCTGAGACCAGATTTGAACTCAGGTCCTCCTGAATTCAAGGCTGGTGCTCTATCTACTGTGCCACCTAGCTGCCCCTGGACTTAATCTTAAAAGGAAGGAAGACCAGTGAAGAAAATAATACCAGTGACTTTAGACCAGAACATGGATGTATTTGTTTTGAAAAGAAGGGCTAAAGAAAGGTTATGGGTAACTTAATATGTTTCTATACAATTAAACTTGGTCTTTGCCCTCATCACCTTTTTGCTGTTCTTATCTATTCAGAACCTTATGGCCTTCTGTTTTAAAAATGCCTATGTTAGCAACACTTTTCTGTGCCTAGCCTGCCAGTTACCAAACCTTCATATTATCCACTATTATAATCTACATCTGCTCCCAGGATAACAGAAATTACTAGAAAATTCATGAAACCATATTGTCTTCTGATAATTAGTGTAGCATTCTTTCCAATGCATTTTTAATGGAGGTAGCATGGATTAAGAAGAGTTAAAGGCCTTCCTTCAGCACTGTGTTTCCCTGGGCAAGTTGCTTAAGTTTTTGTGCCTCAATTTCCTCATCTGTAAAATTTGATACTAATAATTGTACTAACAGCTGTACAGAGGTGTTATGAAGAAAGTTTGTTGTAAACTTTAATAAAACACTACAGAAGAGACAATAGAATTAAGCAAGAAATATGTCTGGACAATTTTCCAGTAGCAAATACTAATATTACAACTTGATTCTATTCAAAGTTTGTAAAAGACATTGGCTAAAAGCCAAAAAGCAGTTGACAAAATTTTATTGCTACTCATCAGGCAAGGAAGAGAACAAATTAAAAGTTGGAAGAATTTTGGAGTACAGCTTTCATTGCTATTTGTTCCTGGACTGTAGCACACATTAGAATAGCTTTGGATATACAGTTATGCATTAATATTCCCTATGTGGTTTGCTATCTCATGTAGTCATCAGCTTTCACTTCATCAATTCTAATTTTTTAGAAAATCCTATCTTCTGTAAAGTTTTATATATCTTTTACTATGATTTTCATAATTTTGTTTTATAGTTCTTATTTTTTCCCCATTTTTCTTCTATTGTTCTTATTTGGTTTTTCAAATATTTTTTCTTTTCTTTCCTTTTTTTTTTTTTTTTTTTTTTTTGCACATTTTATTAAATCTCTGTTTCTTTTCTGGAAATTCTTGTTAGGCTTCTCTGTCAATCTCCCTAAGCTTCTCTGACTGTAAAAATAACTCAGTAAGACTTTTTATGGGTTCTCCTCATCAGAATTTGATCTATCACATTTTCTTGGTTACGATTAGGCAAAAATGCTTCCTCTCACTTTTTCATCTTGACTCCACCCAGACTCTCCTAATATGATATTACCTTAACTTATGTACTTATTGAATGGCATGCCAAGCAGATTATCAAAAGGTTATTTCCTAGGGTAGAAAAAATAAAAGCAAAATTTATCTAGAGGAAGAAAAGATCAAAAGTATCAAAACTAACAATGAAAAAAGTTCAAAGGGAGGGGACCTAGAACTTCAATAATATTTCAAAGCACTAATTTTTTTCATATTAGTTAAAAAAAAACAGAAAAGTTGATTAATGGAACAGATTAGCTATACAAAAGCAAATGAATTAGCAGCATAGTGTTTAGGAAACCCAAAGGTCTCAAGCAGTGAGATTAAGGGGGAGGGGTCTCTATAATCAACACTTGTTGCTGGGAAAACTGAGATTTAGTCTGTCATAAAGTAGGCTTACACCATCTCATACCATATTGTACAATAGTTATGTAACATAGATATAAAAAAGGTCATTTAATTGAATTGTAAGAGCCAAGAAAGATATACTTTTTAATAACCATGGGTAAATGGAAATCTGTTTGTCTGTTTTCTTACCAAATTAGGGATAAAGAATTTCATATAAGATAAAATAGAATATGCTGATTCCATAAAATTAAGAAATACATACATAAAATCAATGCAGTAAGAATTAGAAGGGAAATAATTAAGTGGGGGAAGGGTTTCTCTAAGATAAGTAACAGATTCAAATATGTAATCATAAAAAAGTGGTCAAAAATTCTCAAAAGAAGCAAAACACATTGTACACAGCAACAAGATCATATGATGATCAGTTCTGGTGAACTTAGCTCTTTTCAGCAGTGAGATGATTCAGGCCAGTTCTAGTGATCTTGTGATGAAGAGAGCCACCTACACCTAGAGGGAACTGACTTATGGATCATACCATAGCATTTTCACTCTTTTTGTCATTTGCTTGCATTTTATTTTTTCTTATTTTTTCTTCCTTTTTGATCTGATTTTTCTTGTGCAGCAAGATAATTGTATAAATATGTAATTATTGTATATAAATATTGTATGTAAATATTGGATTTAACATATATTTATAGCATGTTTAACATATATTGGATTACTTGCCATCTAGGGGAAGGGTGAGAAGAGAAAAGGAAAATTGGAGCATAAAGTTTTGTAAAGTTCCATGTTTAAAAATTATCCATGCATATGTTTTGAAAATAAAAAAGGTTTAATTAAAAAAATAAAAATAGTGAACGGATCAAAGAAAATCAGCATATAAAAGCAATGAATCACAATAATAAAAATTAATCTTGTCCTTGGTTGGAAATAAAATAGTAATTAGCAATTAAAAAAAAAGAAGCAAAACATAGTCTTAATTACCATATTCAAATTTCTTGTTTAATTTTGTTAATACTATTCATTTCTTGTGAGATCTCAGCCCTAACTTAATGTCTTATTCTTCTTTTTCTTTTGTCTAGTTGATGAATGTGTAGCTATTGTCAGAAGTTTTACAGTATATGTCATCTAACAGGACCTTTGCTTCAGAAAGGCTGTTCTTCCTTGACTGATTCTCTATCTCACTCCCCACAGAAGCTATTACAAATCTTTTTTCCCTTCCTTCTCTCCCCCCTCCTCTGAGAACCTTGCCTTTCTTGTGAGAAAATGGAGATCTTTTGTTGTGAATCACACACACACACACACATACACACACATACATTCCCCGGGATCTGACAAAAAAAGGGCTAAAGGGAAATAAGCATTTATTTAGTATTTGTTATATGTCATGTACTGTGGTAAGAAATTTTACAGATATTGTTTTTCTCTTCTGATCTTCAGGTCCTCTCTATGGTTCCTTCCCTATTCAAATATGCCCAATTTGTTCCTTATCTTAAAAAACAACAACAAAAAAGTCTTCCTTAGATTCTGCCTCTTCAAATTATAGTCCTCATCTCTCTCTCTCTCTCTCTCTCTCTCTCTCTCTCTCTCTCTCTCTCTCTCTCTCTCTCTCTGTTACTCATTGAAAAAAAAAAAACTCTTCAACCTTTTATAATTTGATTTTTTCCCCTTATTCAGAGTTGCCAATGGTCATTTAAGTGGCAAATCTTATCAACCTTTCAGCCTCATTTCATACTCTCTTCTAGAAATTCTCCATTTTGGATTTTCATGACCGTTTTTTTTCCTGGTTTTCTTTCTGTTAATTGTTACTGTTGCAGGCACCCCCTAAGTATAGATGTTCCCTATGCCTCTATCCTATGTCCCTTACATTTTCTTTGCATTCTCAGGGATCATCAACATCAAGGTAGCTTAGTGCATAGCAGGCTGGATATGGAGTCAGGAAAACCTGATTTCATATCTGGCCTCAGACACTGCTGTGTAGTCGCATAATCACATAACCTGTTTGCTTCTGTTTATTCATCTGTAAAATGGGGATAATTTTAGATCCTTAAACTTACTAATAAGTTAGGATAAAATAAGATGATTTTTAAGTGCTTTATAAACTTTTAAAAAATGCTATCTTAAAAGGTATTAATATTAATATTATTATTAAGCTCATCAACTCCAGTGGGCTTAATTATTATTTATATGCCAGTGATTTCTAGATCTTTATAGTCTTTCCCTTGAATTTCAGTCACATTCAGTGAATTTCCAACTGACTGTTACTGTTCAGGATAAATCTCAAAGTCAATATGTCTAAAACTGAACCTCTTCTTTTCCCCTTATCAAATGCATACTATTTTAAAATCCTCCTGTATGTTGCAAGCACCACTAATTTTCAGTCCCCATGTTCATAACTTCATCATCATACTTGATCTTACTCTGCTTCATCTCACTATTGTCATAAGTCACTTAACAATCAGTTACAAAATCTCAGTTTTTACCTTCACTATATTTCTCTCATCCAAGTCCTTATTATTTACATAAATATCTTAATTTAGGCCCCGATTGCTTCTTACTTACTTACAACAACAGTCTCTTAATTCATCTTCCTACCTCAAATCTCTTGCCACTGCCAGTCATCCTATACAGTATTGCCAAAGTAATTCTGTAATCAATGAATTCCAGTGGTTTTCCAATATAAACTCTTCAGTTTAACTTTTAAAAGCTTTTCTAACTTTGCCCTCACTTACCTTTCCAATCAGCTTTGGAAAATAATGGAGGGCCTGTTTTGCCATGATCAGTGGAGTCATGAAGTCAGACACAACTGAGCAAATGAACAGCAGCAATCTTTCAAATCTCCTTTGATACTAGTTCTCCTCTCAGCAGTCCAGTCAAAATAACTTTGTGTGCAATATGACACTCCATCTCATCTTTTTATATGACTATCCAATATGCCAAAATGCATTCCATCCTTACTTCAGTCTCATAAAGTCCTTTTCTTCTTTTAAGAAGCAGTTCAGGCATCTTCTTTAACCTTCCTAAAATCCCCATAACTACTAGTACCCTACCTCTTAAGTGCCCTTTTATTTAACTATTTTGTGCTTTATATATTTCTGTTATATAGATATTTTCTTCCTTCATTGGAATATAAATTCATTGAAAGTAAACTGTTGCTTTTCATGGTACAAAGGAGGCATTTAATAAATATGAAAAATATATCTTATACCCTTCAGATTGATTCAGTGCCCAAAAAAAAAAAAAAAAAAAAAAGGAAGGCAATTATTGGAGTATTCTCAGAAGATAAGTGCTCCAGTGCTTTGTTAAAGGAATCATGAACTGATGAAATCACTCTAAAAATGCAACTATTTACAAAAACTAAATTATGCATAGCTTTTGAACCAGTGTTATCACTGCTACTCATGTAGCTTAGAGATCAAAGAAAGAAGGAGATGGCCCCTATATACAGAATTATTAATTGTAGCAATTTTTTGTTGTAGTTACATACTGGAAATTATGGGACATCAAAATAGGGGGGTGATGTATAAAAGTAACAATGTTATGTTGAAAAAAATTACTATTCAAAAAAATTCATAGTATTTGTACGAACAAAGATTGAAGTGAGTAGAAGAGAACACTCTATACAGTGACTATATATAACCTTGTAAAGAAAAACAACTTTAAAGACTTAAGAGATCAATTCAAGTACCACTCTTTAATTGCAGTTATGAAATATGCTTTAACCTCCTTACAAAGAAATGATGAAGGAGAGATGCAAAATAAAATACATATAGAATTTGTTTTTCTTGACTATGCGTATTTGTTAAAATAATAAGAGAGATAAGTAGAATTGATAAGGAAGAAGAGAGCTATTATGAGCTCTCTAGCTCCAAAAAAGAGCATCAATGAAATATTGTTAATGTAGTAGTTTATAGCAGAACAACTTTGAAACTAACATGATGAATTTATGATTATTTACTTTTTTAAAAAGCAGTATGATGGATATTCAATTATTTTTGTTCTTTGCATATATAAAAATAACTAAAAACAGATAAATTGTGATCTCAAAGTATAAATAAGTTGAAAAATACAGCATAACATAGTAAATAGAGCTCTGGAGTTAGAATCAAGGAAACCTGAGTTCCATTCCTGTGCAAGTCACTTAACTCTTGGTGTTTCAGTTTCCTTAGGGTTGTCTATAGTGACTTTTAAGTTCCCTTCAACTTCTAATTATATGGGTCTGTATGACCTTTTAAAAGTTTCAACTTTCTCCTATGATATAATTGACATAGAATCAATATAGTTAAATTAGAAAAATACTTGATTTCATTCAAAAGACTTGAATCCCTGTAGGTGGCATAATAATGGGCTTATAATGAAGACCTAGGTTCAGATCTCACCTCAAACACTGCTCATAAATCATTTAATCCCATAAACTCAGATTATTTATCTGTAAAATAAAGGGCAAAGGGATGTTGACTCAATGGCCTCTAAGTTCTTGTTTTACCCCTAATGCTGTGATTTATGACCCTATGATCTAATCTTGCATCTATCATATACTAGTTTTGTGACCATGGGAAAGTCATTTAAACTCTTGGGGCTTAGTTTCATTAATTCCAAAATAGGGATAGGATAGATTATTATCTATAAGGGGATCATCCTACATTTTGTAGGACATGACTACTAGTGATAGCTTAATGGAGCTATGATCCAAAAGAATTTTAATAGGCTAATTAGATTATTGGGATGAATCTATTAAAATTATATTCAGTAGAAATAAATGCAAAGTTTTTCACTTGGGTACAGAAAATCAGCTTCACAAGTGTATGAGGAGGGAGGGAACCATGGTAATACAATTCAGAAACAAGTTGTAGGACTTTTTAAAGTCTACAAATCCACTTTGAGTCAGTAGTAGTTCATAACATATTTAGAGAGATATGGGAATTGAGGATATGATAGTTCTCTTATTCTGATGTTATCAGACCTCAGATGGAAAAGTGGGTTCGCTTTTAGGCATCACAATTTAAGAAGGACATTGACAAGTTGCAGATTGATAAACTGTCCTAAAGAGTGCTACTAGAATTGTAAAGGGTCTTGAGCCTGTCATATAAGAAATGGTTGAAGGAACTGTGAATGTGTTAGCTTAGAGAAGAGAAGATTTGCAGGGCAGAGGCAGTGGGAATGCAGTATGAAATGCAAGAATTTGAAAGATTGAAGGAGATAATGGATTTCTTCTGTTTGGCCCAGAGACTAGAGCCACGAGCAAAAAGTGAATACTGTAAAGAATCCCATTTAAACTTGATGTCAGGAAAAACTTCCTAGCAATTAGAGCTTCCTAAAATGAATTGATTCAAGGGGCAGTGGGCTTCCTTTCTTGAAAATCTCCAAATAGGCAAGATTGACTCCTTGTCAGGTTGTATTATGGTGGAGATTCCTTTCAAATGTGGATTAGACTAGATGGTTGTTGACATCCTTTTTAACTCTCAGTTTCTTTCAAACTTTCCTTCGTTGTTTAAATTAAATTGGTCTAGAGAAATCTAGGACAAACTGAATTTTTTGACTGACTTCCAAAGTAATTTAAGTTCTTAATAATTGTTTTTTAAAGAAGCAGGTCAACAATATTATTACTAGTAGACTTCCAACTAAGATGGCTGCCAAATAGATGCTCACTTACTTCCTCTAAAATACTCCTGCTGCCAAAAATCTGAAATTCAACTGGACTAAATGATCAATGATAAATTTTAATCGTTATTTAACCAGAACTGTACAAAAAAATCATCTGTGATTTCCAACCATTACTAGAGACTAGTTATCAATATTTATAGACTGCAAACTTATACCTCGAGGGAGAGAGAGTCCAGAAAGAGGCATCATGGCAGTTCAGACTGGATCAGCTGAAGCAACTCTACAAGCACCTTAAGTATTCTGGTCTGAAACACCATAAATGAGCCCAGAAGATAGAGCATTTGAAATATTTATATAGGACTAATTTCAGGAAGTAGAGATCAATAATAGGAGTCCAGGAAATTTAAGTTTACATTAAGCAGGATTGACCACCCCAACCAAAATTGTATCAGAAATAAGTAAACAAAGGATGACACAGACCAATATTGAATATTATAAGTCAGGAGATCTGTATAAAAATAACCAAGGAACAAATGCAAGCAAATATTCAAAGGATTCAGTGGATTTTCTGCAAGGAAAAATAAATACCTAGAAAAATTTATAAAGAGAAAACAATTAAATATAAGGTCTAGAAGACAAAATTTAAGGGAACAAGAAATAATGTAGAATATAAATTGTAACTTTTAGCCAAGAAATATACTCCCTTAAAATTAAAATAGACTAAACAGAAATCAATGGCTACATGTAACAGTAAGAAATAATAGAAAAAATAAAAAAAAATTGGAAAAAAGTAATATATCTAATTTTATTTTTTAATATACTTGGAAATTTGGTAATGGAGAATTAGTTTTTAAAAGAGTGAACTCACTGAAACTTATGATTGTGTTTTTTAAAAAGAAAAAGTCTGGTCTCTATATTTTAAGAAATATCAAATGAGAACTACCTAGATCTATTAGAATCCGAGAGCAAAATGAATATATAAGAAATTAATTACCAGCTGGAAGAAACCCTAAAAGGAAAAGTCAATGGAGTTGTCATAGTCAAAATCCAAAGCTCCTAAGTCAAACGAAAAAAAAAAAATACTTCAAGCATTCAAAAAGAAGCAATTCAAGTCTCCCCTATAACCTCAACCTCAAACAGGGTCACACTTGACCTTGCAGCTTCTAAAATAAATGATAGGAAATCCAAGAAAGTTTAATAAAATGGCTCTTCAATGATTCCATTGTAGGAATAGAGGACTATTTCTTATTGTTTAAAAAACCCAAAAACTGTGTATTAACTTTGAAATTTGACCACAAAATCCAAAGAAACTTAGAAAAGTTAAATTTATGTGAGTAAGAATCCAGAGAAACCTAGAAATAAAGATAACTTTATTTGAGCATTTGGAAAGAACTGTCTGATAAAGGTGAACTAAAATTCTAGTAGAATTAGAAGAATCAGCTTTTTTCTTCAAACTTTAATATCTTTAGAAGGTATGGAAGGAATTTAGAATCTAGGGGTGAAATGGTTCTGCCCTGAGATTTTCAAGAAGAGAAAAAGGGAGAATAAAGAGAATACACCAGTATAGGAAGGAGGAAAGAGGGGGAGAATTTTGCTCTTTCTCAGAATTGTAGTCTATGAGATAAAGAGTATGCAAATATGGAAGAAGGGTTGGGGAGAGCAGACAGCACCATAATCTTATCTGAAACAAAGACATGTTCAACATACATACATGGATACATAAAGAATTTGATTATAGAAATACATCAAACTCAACAGAAAAACAGATGGGGAAAAGGAGAGAAGAGCCTACTACCGACGAGGAGAGAATAATCACAACCAAAACAGATGTCTTGATTCCCAAGAGGGAAAGAAAAGGAAAAATAAATACAAAATTCCATCAATTAGGGAATGACTAAATAAATATATAATATGACTGTATACAAATGAACATAATAATAAACATAATGAATGAACATATTAAAATATTGTTAAGCCATAAGAAATAATGAAAGAAATGTTTTTTAAAAATCCTGGGTAGTATGAACTCATATAGAGTGAAGTGTGAGAACTATAAATAACTTATGTAAAGACAATTTCAATTTCATTATAAAATAAAACATGTTTTAAAGATTTAAGCACTCTTTATCAAAGCAAATGATGAGCTCAATTTTTAGGTGACAAGTAATGATGAAACAAATTACCTATCCTCTTTATTGAAAGATAATGGACTGAAGGTATAGAAAGAGACATACATTTTAAATGGGCACAGCTATTTTTCTTGGCTGTGCTTATTTGTTAGTGCTTTGGGTTTTTGTTTTTTTAAATTTCTAATGAGAGAGGTTAGCAGAAGTAGAGAGAGAAAGAGAGACACAGACATTTAAACTTATTTTAAAAAAATTAATAACTTGGTTCTTTTCTACAATGGTGATTCAAGGCAGTTCCAATAGACTTGTGATGGAAAGTGTCATCCACATCCATAACTATGAAAACTGAATGTGCATCAAAGTTGTTTTTTTTCCCCTTTGATCTGATTTTTTTTTCTCAACGTGATGAATATGGAAATATTTTTAGAATGTTTACCTATATCAGATTACTTGCTGTCTTGGGGAGGGAGAAGAAAGTAAGGGAGAAAAACTTAGAATACAAGATTGTGCAAAGGTAAATGTTGAAAACTATCTTTGCATGTATTTTGATTTCAAAACACAGAAGGAAGTTCAGAAGGAAATGCAAACAAACCAAGCTAGTTTTAAAATTAATTTTCTGAATTTATTGTATACTTTTTAAAAAAGTGAAATGAAATAGAGATTCGTGGCTTCAGTTATAGTCCTTTTGAATAGTACTAATTGGGTAAACCTTTTCTTTTGATGTTTAAATTCAGAATTTAAAATTTGAAAAAAGAAAAATAGCAATAACAATTTAACAACATTAAACCCAGTAATCATGGCTTTTCTTATTTTATTTCTCTGATTTTTTTTTTTTTCCCTCTGTAAGTTATAGTGCAGTTAAGAAGGGAAAGAAATGCTCTTTATTGATTAAGCTACTACTGTTGGTATCCACTGACTCTCTTTGCTTGATGGTCTAGCAGTGAAACAATGCAGCCAATAATAGTTTTTCAGATTTATCAAACCAATTTGATCTAATTGGGAAATGCCTTGGTGAGAATGAAAAGCTTTTTGCAAGTTTATATAAATTAGATGATCTAAATATGTTTATTATGTCCTTTTTTTTTTTTTTTTTTTTTAAACTACCAAATATCTTTGTATCAGTCCCAGGACTTTTGATTTTTTTAAAGTTTCATAGACATACTTTTAAAATAAGTAATATGATCTCGTCTTTTATTCCTACAGCCGAGAGACTCACAAGATTGCTGTATTTTATGTGGCTGAAGGACAAGAAGATAAGCACTCCATTCTCACTAATACTGGAGGAAGTCAGGCATATGAGGATTTTGTAGCTGGTCTTGGTTGGGAGGTATTAGTTTTATATTTTGTAATATAGTTTCAATATAATATGTAATATACTTAAGTGTATATATATGTATAATATAGTTTTAAATTTTATATAAACACTTTATAAAAGATTTTAGATTCTTGTTTTATTTCTTAAAGAGAAAAAAAGGTGTTTTCTTCCTTCTTATGATCCTTTTTTTCTTTATGTTACTAGAAAATTCTGGGGATTAAGCCTCTAAAACTTGGGGGATTAATACTAAAACCACTTTTAGTCATTCTGTTGCTCCTGCTCTGAGTCTCACCTGTCAAAACAGCACTTTTTTAGAGTGTCAGTAGAACTGTCTCTTCCAACTTTCTTACACTTGCACATAATAGGTATTTTAAGTATCTATGTGTTCAGTTGCAAATGGAATTGAACCACCTGTATGATCTTGGGCAAATCAATTAATTTTCTATCCCTGCTTCTTTGTCTATTAAACAGATAATTAAAGCTTATCTCCTAGTACAATAGTACTAGGAGTATTATTTGTGATAAAGTATACAAATGTGGTTTGAACAGTATAAAAAGCTAACACAAATAAAGGAGATTATATACAGATTATCCAACACTATTAGCTTTTATCTGTAACTCTTCACAGTGTATTGTTAATATTTGAAAAGTATTCTATTCTTTATGTCTATATTCTTTATGAAATGAAAGATTAGTTTCATTTTATCAGGTGGTTAAGTCCTCTTATTTAAAACTTAAAATTAATTTTATCATGAAGAAAAAAGTACTGTAGAGTATTAAATTATTATTTTCTGGCTCTGGTCTAGGGCAAAGTAATAACACAAATTAAAATAATCATTTTGGGTTGATTAAGTATCACTATTAATTTAATTAATTATTAGTTAATGTTTAATTATTGATCATAATCAAATTGACATCTCTGTATACATTTTTATCCTTAAGCCATTTCCAGTCTTTTTTTTTGTTTTTTAAATTCTTAGGCATGAGCTCCCACAAGCTTTGTAATTTATCATGAACACATATTGGACGAACATTACTCAGCAGTTGATTTCTTTCCTAATTAGTTTATACCAAGGAAAGTGTCCTTAGTTCAGAAATAAAATAATATGTGAATAGTTGAATTCTGACTTAGTTTCAATATAATTTTTTTAATAATTGAAAAATTTTATTTTCACAATTGAAAATGTCTATGATTTGGCTTTTTAAAATTATGAAAGTTTGGGACTTTTTTGTTTATTTTTTTCTCACAGGTAAATCTAACAAATCACTGTGGCTTTATGGGAGGATTGCAAAAAAACAAAAGCACTGGATTGACCACTCCATATTTTGCTACTTCTACAGTAGAAGTAATGTTTCATGTCTCAACACGAATGCCATCTGATTCTGATGACTCTTTAACCAAAAAAGTAAGTGATTTTTGTTTTTTTGATTATATCATATACCTTAACAAAAGCAGATTATTACTTAAAAGAATATTTTAGGCGCAGCTAGCTAGGTGGCGCAGTGGATAGAGCACCAGCCCTGAATTCAGGAGGACCCGAGTTCAAATCTGATCCCAGAACTTAACACTTCCTAGCTGTGTGACCCTGGGCAAGTCACTTAACCCCAGCCTCAGGGAGGAGGGGGAAGAATATTATAAGCTTCTATATTCAGATATAAATCACTTATTTTATGTTTTCTTAACATGACTCTTCCTTTTCAATGCATTACTAGAACTGTCATTATGAAATATTATAAAGCAATTCATGATTGATATAAGAAAAATATTATAATTAGGAGTTGAATTTCTGAACAGAACTTTAGCTTCAAAAAAAATAGATATGACCAATAGTATGTAATAAAAACAAATATATAATAACAGCTACACTACTTTGTACTAATTTAAAACAGAAAATATTTTGCTAGGAGTGCTATAAAAATCAATATTTATTTGCCAGTTTACAAGACATTCATTAAGCTTATTTTATAATGCTATGGACTGAGGATAAAAAGACAAAAATTCAACAGTTCTTGCCATCAAATAGACTACATTCAGGAGGAGGAGACATTCTGTACAAGGTTGTAAGAGAACTTTAAATTCCAAACACTTGTTTACATTTTATTCTGTGGTCCCTCTCTAATCATTTTAGAATTAAAGTTTTCTTTGTAATGATTTAGGTGATTTCTTTCTTTTAAAAAGCTTACCAAAGTTCTTTGAGCTGAGACATATTTCTTCCTAGATAATGTTTCTTATAGTAAGAAGAGGCCTTCTCAGTCATTTCATTTTTTTTTTTTTTTTGTTACTGACAAAGGTCATGTTGGTAAAAGTGATAATAATTCATCCAGAAAAAGGTATTTTAAAAGTTAAATACAAATTTAGCATTTTTCTTTTTGTAATCTTCTCTTTTCTCTGTATATTCAAAACCATTACCGGAAAAACAGTATTAGACTAAATAAAGGCTAAATCTACCATATAAAGCAGTACCACTATCATCCATTAAAATCAGTCCTGGAACTTTCCACAAGGTTTAAACAATTTCACTAGAAAGTTATAAAATGAATTACCAATCCATTAGCATCATGGTGTTGAGGTAAGTTTTCTGAACTTAAAGTTAAGATTCAAATTTCACTGTGTGACCCTGGACTACTTGATATTTTAGAACTTCAATCTCCTTAATTGTAGAAGTGGCAATAATATCTGCAGTACCGATCTCTGAGTTGTTGTAAGGTATAAAATATAACGTGAAGCATATAAAATGCTTTTGTAACTTCAAGACTGCAATAATAACAATAATAATAATAATAATAATAAAACAATTAACATTTATATCAAATTTACAGTATGTCAGACACCATGCTAAGGACTTTACAACTATTATATCTTTTGATCCTCACTACTTCTGTTGGAGGTAGGTGCTGTTACAATGAAATTAAGTGAGTTGCCTAAGGCTTCAGAAGATGTGTCTGAAGCCACATTTGAACTCAGGTCTTCGTGACTGGAGGTTTATGTACTTTCTAGCAGCCATATAAATGTCACTATTTTTTTTTTTTTTTTTAATTTAAAAACCTTTATCAAAGATTTTCTAAAACTTGGTTTGTATTCTCATTTGCTTTTGCTTCAAACATTGACAGACATACAAAATCAATAGTTGAAAGACAGCAGAATTGAGATTTAGATAATGATTAGAAAGTTCTAAAACAAGTGCCAAGGTGAAGCTAGGTGGTGCAGTGGATAGAGTGCCAGATCTGGACCATTTTTTTGAGTTCAAGTTTGGCCTCTGACACTTACTTGCTGTGTGACCCTGGAACAAATCATTTAACCTGTTTGCCTTAGTTTCCTCATATGTAAAATAAATTGGAGAAGAAAATGGCAAATCACTCAAGCATCTTTGCCAAGAATACCCCAAATGGGGAGTTACAAAATGTCTGAAACAACAAATGAGTAAGAAAAGTTAGGGGTTTCTATTTAGTAATATTTGATAAGGAAAGTGTATTCACTACTAGCTCAGGTATATAGAATATTTTGCCATCTAATTTTTAAAAAGCACATATGAGAGCAGTTATTAAATATTTCTACCCTAGTCGGTATGATTATTTTAAAAGGGTATGAGATTTGCAATCAGAAGACCTGGTTCAAATTCTGGTTTTGTTTCTGACCTGTATGATCTTGGACAACTCACTTAAATACTTTGGGCATCATATTCCTCATCAGTAAAATTGGAGAGTTGGTCTGAATGATATATACTACTCCTTGTTTTAAACCTACAAGTATATGATTTTATGAGGTATTTTGGTGTGATATATAATAAAAGGAAAATATTTTATTAGAAAATAAAACTATGAAAAAGTGCATTTAATTTTTAATATTAATTTTCTTAAACAACAACAAAAAAGTTTTACTGCACTGGCATTTTTTTCCCCAGAATTTAATAAATTCTACATTAGTGATAATAAGTTGAGGCCTTCAATGTATGTCCTATTACAAATGAACAATTGGATATCATTAAATTGTCGCCTTTTGCTGTGTACATATATCTTCAGATGTACTAATCCATTCAGCAGACACATTAATGAGCCCTGGTTGAAGTGTAATATTGAGGGAAGTAAGGTTTGTTGACCTCAGCATGGAGTTTAATACCTTTAAATTAAATTAGTTACGTGACAGTGAGAAAAAAGAAACAACCTTGCCTCTGGCAAACTAGAATTATTGATGTCTTTCTTGTCCTTGATGTTAAACTTTGCTGGAAGGAAAGGGGGAAAGGAATCATTTATGTCTATTTTAAAGACACTAACTTTACTCCTAACTTTTCTTTTGAAATGTTGTCTAGTAATTTTGTAAAATGATTGTTTTAAGATGTTATAAAATAAGTATGGCATGTAATTTTCTCTGGAAATTTTAAAGTACAACTTTTTTTTTTCCCTTAAGAAGAAAGACTTCAATTTTTCAATAAGGTCAGTACCTAGTAGAAGTAACTTTTCTATATATTTTGTCACAAATAGTCCAGTGATAGTCAATTTGGATCATTCATATGATTTCTTATACCCTGGTGTAGTGTTACTCTCTAAATTGTAGTGTAATTATCTCTCTAAATTGTCCCTATCTATGTAATGGAAAAATAACTAAAAGTAATTTCATTTGCAACACCTAAAAATTAGAAATGCTATGAACATTGACATAAAATGTTCATAATATCCCTTTTCATTTCTTTATTTTAAAATACATTTTTGTTGATATGTTATATATATACATGTAAATCTAACTATGTATAAGTATCTATATGTATAGATAGTTTACCCCTTTTTCCCCTCCCAGAGAAGAAACCCTTTATAACAAATAATATTTTTAAAGACAAAAAAGAAAGAAAAAGAAAAGCAAAATAACACCATAAGTGATCAGTACACTGAAAACCTCTTTTATTTCTTAAAATAAAAATCTAATCATGTTGCTTATAGGATAAAATACAGCCTCCCTAGACTTGCACTTTAAAAACCTTCACAATTGATTCCAACTTATCTTCTTGCCTTTATTTCATATAATTTCCCTTCACCAACCACATTTTAAGCATGTTGCAACTGTCTTTTCTTTTACTTATCTACTTACATGCATTCATGCAAGCTCTCTACTATATTATACTTACAACATACTTTTTTCATAATGCTACCTGTTGAAATCCCTTCTTTTCCTTCAGGAAGCAATTCACATGTTAGGGAATAATCTCAAAGATAAAAATAAGTAATTTTATTATGTGAGATTTCAACATAGAGCACTAACTTGAAATAAAAAAAAAACCTGTGTTGAAATCTTTTTTCAATCACTTTCAATTAGTGTGATATTGAATATGTGATGAATCACATATCCTCTCTATATTTCATTTTTCTTCAACTGTAAAATCAAGGGCATTGTACTCATTGGTTTCTTAAGATTTCTTCCTGCTTTAAAGCCGTAATCTATGATCCAATGAAAATTTTTGCATAAACAAAATTAATATAACTCACATAGGGAAAGAAGTAAATGACTAGGGGAAAAAATTTGCATGAGTGTCTGATAAAAGTCTGATATCTGTGTAGGAGGCTACAACATAAGATCAAGAGTGTCTTTTTAATGGATACATAATCAGAAAATATTAATCCATCAAGTATTTATTACTTGCCATCTGTATCCATATGTAGTATATGTAGTGCCATCTGTATCCATATGTAGTATTAGATTCTGAAGATATTAGTGTAAAGAATGAAGCAATCTCTATTTGCAAGGATTTGATATTCTAATGGAGGAAACAAGTACATATAAAATATATACAAAATAATTTAAATACAAGGCAGGCAGGATAGCTAGGTGGTAAAATAGGCAGAATATTGGATCTGAAGTCAGGAAGACTCATTTTGGGTGACTCACAGCTTAATACTTTTGAGCTGTGTCAACCTGAGTAAATCACTTAACCCACTAACCCAATTTGCTTCAAGGTCTTTAAGTCACTTAATCCATTAACGCAGTTTAATTCAAATTCTTCATCTGTAAAATGAGCTGGAAAAAGAAGGGGCAAGCTTCTACAATATTTTTGCCAAGAAAATTCCAAATGGAATCACAAAGAGTCAGACATGATTGAAACAAATGAACAACAGAAAAATTTAGGAAGGAGGGCACTAACAAACAGTTGGGGAGGTTTAGAAAAAGCTTCATGCAAAAGATAATGTTTGCAAGGAAAGAAACTTAGACTAAATTTAAGTTTGTATCTAAGAGAAGAAACTTCTTACAGGAAGAATTACAAATTTTACAGTCATATGCAGAGTTGTCCTACATCACAAATAATAAATTAATGCAAATTTAAAAACTGCAAGATTATAGAAAATTGGCACCCCTTCATTATTTCTTACATCATAAACACTTCATATTCGTATACCCTAGCTTGTTCACACATTCTTCAATTTATGGGTATCCCTTCATTTTCCAGTTCTTTGCCACTGCAAAAATGAGGCACTATAAAGCATTTTTATACTTATGGATTCTTTTCCTCTTTCTTTGATCATTTTGGCGTATAGACATATTATTGGTATTTCTGGATCAAAAGATACAGCTCAGTTTATTAGCTTTTGGACATATTTCAGAATTGCTTTCCAGAATGGCTGAACCTTGGGGCAGCTGGAAAGCACCGGGGAATAGAGCCCCAGCTCTGAAGTCAGGAGCACCTGAGTTCAAATGTGATCCCAGACACTTAATACTTACTAGTTATGTGACCCTGAGCAAGTCATTTAACCCTCAGAAAAAACAAGAACAAAAAAAACAAAAACAAAAAAAACAGAATGGCTGAGCCAGTTCACAGTTTCACCAATGTGTGCATTAATGCAATATCAGCCACTTTGAAAACTGCAATTTCAGTGACAGAATTTCAAGTTCCCCTTTATTTTGAAATTTTCTTTCTCTAGTTATTCCCCTGAAGGCTTTAGGCTGGACTACAGTCTATAAATGAGATGAGGATCTACTTGGGGAACATTTTTAGTTATGTGATATTAATGAGTCAAGCAAAGGAAACTGAGGATTTTTCAATCTATTGATAGATTATTGCTAATTACCGCTTTTTCATTGTATGTGACTCATCCATGTCTTTTCATAAATTCACCAGAGTTCACATAACATGAAGGAAGTCTTCCTCAGTTTATTGACATTGCAAGGATTATTCATTTATCATTCTCTGTCCTTTACTACTTGACTAGCCCATATGGTCATCTTTTATATTCATGCTGATCTTTTTTTATTCCTGTTCTTCAGAGTTCCTCACTGGCTTTATGTTGCAATTTTATCATATTTACCATGGGTTTCTCTGTAACCTTTTTTAGTTTCATTTAAAATTTTTTAGACACTATATGACTATATTTGATATATGACAATGAAACTTTAACATAAAATATTGATATTTAAAACATGGGCTTCTGTTTCCATGAAATTCTTGGAATCATTAAAAATTTCACAGTTTCATGAAGACAATCCAATCTCCTAGTATTCCTCTTCAATTCCAGTCCCAACACTTATCCTTTTGCATTGCCTTTCCTAGGTATACCTACTAATACTTTAATTCTAGAGGTTTTCCATTCAAAGGTATATGATGCGCAATAGACACAGATGTTCTCTATCCATCTAGTCTTTCCTGTGTGAATAGTCAGGCCATAATCTTTTGAGTGGCTCATTTCAGAACACACTTCAACTTCACCCAGGAACCTAATACTCTATTCTGGATCTCATCCATCACCATGGAGTAAACCTTTGGTGGACATATATATCTCCTTTTTGTAGCTATTGTTGTTCTTATATATTCTTGCCTGATATATATAATCACTGAACAGGATTACTTCTGTTGTTCTATCTCTTGAGGACTCTTATGGTTTTGGTATATCAATGGGAGACAACTTAGAAAACAGCTTTCAAATGAAAGAAGCATTTTACCCTAAAAGACAGGTACTTTTTTACATTCCACAAACAATAAATACAATGAAATTTTGTATTCTCCTGTTATGCCTTAGTTTCCCTGAATAAAAATGATTATAACCCCCCTCCTTTGTCCCTTAGGAATGAGGAAATTAAGTTAGAAAAGGTACCCTGAAATTCCATAGAGTCGTGGTGCTTTAGCTCCATTCCTGCTGGTATAACTCCCTCCATCTTTGGATGTTGCCCTTTGCCTCTGACCTTCTTGTCTTGAACTCCTATCCTGTCAGGTTTGGGTTGTGATACTTTCCAGAAATTGTGGCTTGTCCACCCACCCAGTAAAACATAAAAGGCCTCTGCCTTAGTTGCTGAGGGTTGAATAATTTTTGAACATGAGCTTGTTCAACTCTCCACAGTTAAAATATTAAAAACTAATTTTGCCTCAGTTTCTCCAGCATTACACTCTATATCTTTCATTCAATTGGAAAAATTGTGAAAATATGGTCTGCTGTTGAATATAATTAATAGTTTATTTGGTCACATCTGATATCTTCATCAAAAATGTCCTCAGGAGAATTCTGGGAAGATGGCAGAGTAGGTTGGTATGGTAAATTTCAAGCTCTTCATATTTTCCCCACAAATAGAACACATTTGTGCCTCAGGACAAACATAGACTGGTGAAAAATCTAGAAGACTTGGGTCAGAACTGGGGGCCTCCTAATACAATAACCCAAGGAGATCTTAAGAAAGACTCAGGGTGGAGATTAACCCTTGTGAAGTGCAGAATACTCTGGGCTAGGGGCAGAATCACGAAGTCGGGAGCCCTGGGGGGTAGCTGGACTCTCCACAGCAACCACAGAAACTGTCACCTCTTGGACAGGATGTGGCCTCAGGGTCTGAGTCTAGAAAGGCTGAGGGAATCTAGGCTGATTGGGAACAGCAGCTCTGCGGCTGAGAAGGAACTAGCACCTGTTGAATTTAGAAGCAGCAGCAGCAGCAGTGCTATTGCTAGCTGCAGGTACTTGCTAGGGGGTAGAGCTCTTGGTTTGGGGTTCCTGGTGGGAGGAGAAAGCTGAAGTGAAGCCAAAAGCACCAACTCTTCTCCCTCACTCCCAGGATTGGAGATGCTAATTTATTTTATTTTATTTTATTTTATTTTTGATAATTTTTATTATATATTTTTTTATAATATTATCCCTTGTATTCATTTTTCCAAATTATTGCCCCCCTCCCTCTACTCCCTCCCCCCGATGACAGGCAATCCCATACATTTTACATGTGTTACAATATAACCTAGATACAATACATGTGTGTAAATACCATTTTCTTGTTGCACAATAAGCATTAGATTCCGAAGGTACATGTAACCTGGGCAGACAGATATTAGTGCTAACAATTTACATTCACTTCCCAGTGTTTCTTCTCTGGGTGTAGCTACCTCTGTCCATCACTTATCAACTGGAAGTGAATTGGCTCTTCTTTATGTTGAAGATTTCCACTTCCATCAGAATTTATCCTCATACAGTATTGTTGTTGAAGTGTATAGTGATCTTCTGGTTCTGCTCATTTCACTCAGCATCAGTTGATGTAAGTCTCTCCAGGCCTCTCTGTATTCCTCCTGCTGGTCATTTCTTACAGAGCAATAATATTCCATAACCTTCATATACCATAATTTACCCAACCATCCTCCAACTGATGGACATCCATTCATTTTCCAGTTTCTAGATGCTAATTTATTTTAAAAAATGAACTGGCCAAGAAGAAAGAGCCCCACTATAAAAACATACTAAGGGAACAGGGAAGGCCAGGGTGAGTCTTCAGAGTATACTGAAGTAAAAAAAAAAACTTCTACCCAAAGAGTAGTAGAGTAGTGAAGTGAAATGGCTCCCTGCTTAGAGAAAATATATAGAAAAACTCAAAAAAAAAAAAAAAAAAAAAAAAAAAAAAAAAAAGAATTTAAAAATCAACCTTGAGGAAAAAAAGAAAAAAAATCTTAAGAAAAACAAGATGATTATTAAAAAATTTAACCAACTAGAAAAGATACAGTCTCAAAGATGAAAATAATTCTTTAACAGAAATAGAAATAACAGAGCAGATTATAAAGAATGAAAAAATAAAACAGAATGTAAAACATAAGAAAAACAATAGATTTGGAGAACAGATCAAGAGAAAATATAATAATAATTGAACTTCCTGAAAGTTGTGATGAAAAAAAAGGACCTTGACACAAATAATGTAAGAAATAATCCAAGAAAATTGTCCTGGATTGTAGAAGGGGAAAGTTGAAATAGAAATAGAAAAAAATCCACCAATCATCACCTCAACAAGATAGAAATGTGGAAAACACATAGGAACATTATTGCCAAATTTCAAAACTCCCAGATCAAAGAGAAAATTTTGCAAGAAACAAGAGAAAAAAATTCCAATACACTGAAGCTACAATTTGAATTGTACAGGACTTAGCAGTAGCTACAATAAAAAACTGAGATCCTGGAATTATGTCTACTGACAAATTAAACTAGGCCTGCAGCCAAAAATATCATATCCAGGAAATTATCTAATATTGAATGAGAAAAAATGGACATTTAATAAACTTCACAGTCTTTTAGGACTTTCTATCAGCCAAACCTGAACTTAATAAAAATTTTAACATTTAAGAGTCAATATCAAAGATCAATTTCAAGGAACTCCTCAACATACACAATATTTTTTTATATAAATAGAAAAATTAATACCCTACGTTTAAGATTGACATCTGCCCCAACCATAGGGCAGCTCTAATGAACGATTTGAGCAGAGTTAAGGCAAAAATAGTTAATTATACAAGTGAGGTACAGAGTAAGAATACACAGAGACATTAGAGGAAGGAAGAGGGCTTACAATTCTGAAAACTTACATTGGGAATGGGTTAAATAGGCAACAATACATATATATCATGAAGGATATACCCTCCTCTAAAGAAATAAGGGGGGGAGGGATGGGTAGACCTAGAAACAAAAGGTATAGAAAGAAGACAAGGGACTGAGCCTTGCAGCACACCATATCCTAGTAAATCATTGTGGTGGTTGTTTTTTTTTTTTGGGGGGGTGTTAAATTACAAAACAGGGAGTGTACTTGGAAAAGAGAGGGGAGAGTGTTGGGGGCGGCAGCCCCTTGATATTCCTTGTTTGATCTCCAATTTCCTTTGGGACTTGGACCTTTGATACAAGATCTGGTCAAACTAGTTTGGGCTATCTGAGCTGGCTGGGGTTTTACAGCCCCCATTCTAATCTGCTCAGATAGACCAAATGCCAGCAGGAAATTCCTTTTTGGGAAGAGACTTCTGTCTTTCCCCAAAAGGTAACAAGAGAATCCTTATCTTATTTACATCAGTCTCCGGAACCTCCTTACATCACTGCATCTGAATGATTGTGCTCTTGTATAAAACAGAGTCCTCAAAAATCTATTCTTTGCAAAATTGGCCTTGTACCTTGCAGCCATTTTGCCCACCGGGGTGTTTCCATTCTAATCAATAAAGACTATGTTTCCATACAGCATTAAGTAGCAAATTCATTTGCTGCCGACCCCACCCTTGGTTACTTTGGGGAAGGAAGGAGAGAGAGAAAAGGAACTGACCCATCTCGGTTTAGACCTCATTTACTCCTCATCACGAGGAAAAGGGATAGAAGAGATGATGTGATATATCTTGGTTAAGTTAAGGGAACATGATATCTTTGGTCTCTCTGGAAGAGAAGAGGCTGCTAAAAAATGGGAAAGGATAAAGAAGAGAGGGCACAATAAGAGAAAAAGGCCAAAAGAGATATTTTGATGGAGGTGGAGGGGATGGGGTATACCACTAAAGAATGCTCTTGTGGGTAAAAAGAGATGTTTTTGAAAGAAAAATGGAACCTTTGCACCAGGTGTTTGACCTTTGGAGACTTCATTCATCCTGTGAGGATCTGGGGGTATAGAAGGAAGAATCAGAACTCCTCAGGGCACCTGGTTCCTAGAAGAATGTGAGGGCCTGAACTCAGGAAAAGAAGGTAACTAGCAAAGGTCAGTGGTCATCTCTTTAATAGGGTATTTGGGGACCTGGGAGTCCTGCCTTGGAGCAATATCCTGTCAACTGCAGGAAATGGTATTTTTCTGAGTGTGAGAAATAGTAGAAAGAGAGAGTAAACTTGCCTGAAGTTCTACTACAGAAATTTAGAGGAAGACCAGAATAGATTAAATTGGAAGTTTTGATTCTATGAGGAATACAAAGAATAGAGTACAAAGATAAGTATAGGAGCCATAAACCAGAGAATGAAAAACAGAAAGGAAGGTTAAATAAGAGAATTAGGAAGCAAAATTTCTGGAAAAAGGGGCACAGTTAATAAAATTTTAAAAACTAATGAATGAGACTTGTTGAAGAAGAGGATTTTTTTTTTTAAAAAAGCTTTATTTGGTTAACTGAAGAGAAAAAAGGAGGGAGGGGAACCAAATAAAAGCAGAAACTAAAAAGCAAGAAAGAGGGGGAAAGCTCCATAGTCACTTTAAAATAAGTAACTGTAGAGATATAGTATTGTATTTATAGTGTTGAGGTGTGAGAATTGAGGGTGGAGAGATCCCCCAACTGCAATGGAATCCCTTTTGGCCAGTCCTCAGGCTTTGTGAAAAAGGTCAAGAATTTACAAACCCCAATGAATATAGAGATTTGTGGCAAGAATAGGTTTTTTTTATGCTGTGAAAACATCTTTCTTTGTCTGCAAACTCCTGATTAGGAATTAGCAAAGATGGATTGACTGGCCTTCCATTTTATCAGGTTTGCTCTGGCCCTGAGCTGGGACTAATCTTCAACTCAATAGAGCAGTTGACCATGCCCCAGGCCGAGATTTTCAATAGAATGAGATTAATTATCTGGAAGTTAACCTTAAGAATGAGTACAGCCCCCCTCCCCTCCAGAAGCTGGGAGGGTTTGAGAGTGAGGAACACCCTTCCCCTAAAGGTTTCTTTCTGACCCTTCCCCCAAAACGGGGCACAGTTTACATCAGGGCCCCTCCCAAAGATTAAAGGGGACACAGTTTACATCAATAGCAGAAGAGGGGACCCCCATTACTGTTAGGGTATCTCACCCCTCAACATAACTAACCATAGACAAGAAACCAATATCATTATTAAATTTATGTGCTCCAAATGCCTTACCATCCAAATTCATAAAAGAACTACAAGAAGATATGGATAGTAACAATATAGTGACAGGAGATTTCAGTGTCTTTTAGTTTTGGATAAATCTAAGGAAAGAGATAAGCAAAAGAGAAAATGCAGGACTGAACAGATTGCTATAGAAATTAGAATATGGTTTTGGGTTTTTTTTGTTTTTTTGACTGAGGTAATTGGGATTAAGTGACTTGACCAGGGTCACACGGCTAGGAAGTGTTAAGTGTCTGAGATCAGATTTGAACTCAGGTCCTCCTGACTTCAGGGTTGGTGCTCTATCTACTGTGTCACCTAGCTGCCCTAAATATGTTTATTTCTTAGCACTCTGTGGAACTTACATAAAAACTTTCCATGTAGGAAGGTATAGAGATATTACAAAAGTGTAAAAAGATGGAAACACATCCTTTATAGACTTGATGTAATAAAAAATCATTGTTTCATGTATCACAAACAAAAGCTGCATATCTCAGACATAAACCCAGACAGAGACTTAACAATGAAACCATAAAAATTTGGTAGGTGAAAAAAATTATAAAAACAATAATTACATAAAAGCAAATGATAATGATGAAACAACATACCAAAATTTTTGATTTATTCCTAAAGCAGTCCTTAGGAGAAAAATCATTCCTTCAGATATACATTAGCAAAATAAAATAAAATTGAATTAATAAACTGAATATGCATCTTTAGAAATTAAAAATCCAACAAATGAAAAATCCTTAAATAATCACAAAGGCAGTATTAAAAATTGAAGGAAAAAATAGGTAAACTGGAAAGTAAAAAGCAACAACATAGAAATGATAAAACTAACGGCTTGTTCTTTGAAAAGACTAATTTTTTAAACTTTAGCTAATTTGTTTTAAAAGAAAGCAGAAAATCAATAAAGTGACCAATAAGGTGAAATCATAATGAATATAAGCATATATTTATAAATGTTGCATAATTAATTCATAAATAAAATATTTCTAAGTTGAAAATTGTTACAATTGAATAATTTCGAGCTATTAGACACAATTATGTGCTAACAAACACAAAGTAAATAGAAGAATAATTTTTTAAATATTGCATACTTAAAATGAAGGAAGGCCACATAGAGATCTATGTAACCCAATCTCAGAAAAAAGAAATAGATCTAGCTATAAAGGAACTGCCAAAGAAAAAAGACTACTGGTTTTGATGGGAGGAGTTATCTATATCACACAATTATTAAAAACAGAAACATAATTTTATTTTTGTGGTGTTATTTGGTGCTTACTATATTTAGTGTCTACCAATTCTTTTTTACAAAGAAATTGTCCATGACATTAAAATTTAGCATTTCAACACAGTCACCAAGCTTCTTTCACTTCCAGTCAGTTAAGAAGCATATATTGAGCACCTGTTATGTATCGGGCACTATGCTAAACTCTGAAAATACCATTGCCCCCTCCAATAAAAGGGCAAAAAACAATCTCCAAGAAACTCACAGTCTAATGGGGAGGACAACATGCAGACAATCCTGTACAAATAAGATATATTAGAGATAAACAACAACTAATAGAGATTCTTTACTACATCCTAATTTAGAGCCTTATTACATAATTGATTTTAATAGCCTATTGATTTCTCTTCCCATCCATTTTCCATACACAGTTACTGAATTGAAATACCAAAAGTACAAGTCCAACTGTATCACTCATCTGCTCAAGAACTTTCAATGGCTCACCTACTCTTTTTAGTATCACAATCTAGTTTCAATCTATCTTTCCCCTCTCCATATCTCAGCTAAACCAGCCTCTTCATTATTCAACATTCTATCTTTTCTTCATGCCTTTTTATAGGTCTAGAAGGCACTTCTGCCACCTTCTATAAAGATGCCTTTCCTAATTTCCTCATAAGTTTGCCTCCTCAGCCACAGAATTATTTTGTATATATTTGTATATAGCCACTAAAGTGCCAATCTAATCCTGTCACATGCTCTTCCCCTCCACCCAACATATACTCAGTGAACTCCAGTACTTTCTGTTGCCTTCAGGACCAAATCCTTTGTTTGATTTTCCATGCCCTTCATATCTTAGCCCTACTCTTGCCTTTCCAATTTTCTTATACCTTACTCATCATCATGTATTCTTTGATCCAGTGATTCTGGCCTTCTGGCTTTTCCTTGTAAAAAAATTACTCCTCTCAACTCTGACCATTTTCTCAGCTGTCCTTCATGGCTAGAATGCTCTTCCTCCTCAACTCTGTCAGTTGACTTCCCTGGCATCCTTTAACTTCCAACTAATATGCCATATGTTTCAGGCAGTCTCTGCCAAACCTTCTTAATTCTGGTTCCTGCTCTCCCTAAATTACTTCCTATTTATCTTGTATATAACTTATTTGTACATAGTTGTTTGCTTGTTGTCTTATTAGAGACAACTAATTCTTGAGCACAGGGACTTTTCCTTGCCCCTTTTTATATCCCCAACACTTAACTAATACCTGGCAGATACTAGGTGCTTAATCAATGTACTTGGAATTCCGAAAATGCTTCAGTAGTATTTGACATCAATTTTCAGATTTTATTGAACAAATCTGTTCACTTTCTTGAAAGCTTTGACAACCTGATCTTACAGAATATTTTGCATTTAGGTCCAAAATCAGATAGATAAAAAGCCCTTTAAGAGTTTTTAGATATTATGAAAGTATAACTACCAAGTATATTTGGATCACAAACTTGTATGCCTAGATATAATTTTTTTGGTTGTTGCTTACCTAACTACCCAGCTATTTACACAATATCTATATGATTGATAATGAGAGCCAAATTTACATGGAAATTAGATCTAAACTTCCAAAGCTGTTATATATATTTAGTGAGAAAAAAACTATAGTAAGTTCACATTTGTATAATGTCTTATAAAAGACATTTTAAAATTCTTTCTTCTAGAGATGGTGAACAATTTCTAGTAAATTCATGAGAGTGTTTTACCATACCGTACCATAACCATACCATATATATTAGATATTAAATGTCAAATTATATAACATATCAAACTCTGCATACCCAGTGTTTCTACTGGGCTTATATTCCAGAGAGATCTTAAAACCTGAAAAGACTTAGATGAACTGGTGCTAAGTGAAATGATTAGAACCCTGAGATCATTGTACATTGCAACAACAAGATTATACAATGATCAATTCTTATGGACATGGTTTTTTCCAACAATGAGATGGTTCAGGCCAATTCCAATGATCTTGTGATAATGAGAGCCATCTACACCCAGAGAAAGGACTATGGGAACTGAGGGTGGATCATATCCACAACATACCCTTTTTATTCTTTTTGTTATGGTAGGCTTGAAATTTTTTTTTCCCTTTTTGATCTGATAATTGTATAAATATGTATGCCTTTATTGGACTTAATATATTTTTATCATGTTTAACATATATTGGATTACATGCCATTTAGGGGAGGAGGTGCGGGGAAGGGGGGGTAAATTAGAACACAAGGTTTTTCAGGGGTGAGTGTTGAAAAATTATACTTGTATACGATTTTAAAATAATAAAAAATAAATTAAAAAACAAACACAGACTCTCCTGCCTCTCCCTCAAAAAAAACTTTAAGAAAAATAAAGTTAAAAAAAGGATGCCCCCCCCCTCTCTCTCTCTGTATATATATATATATATATATATATATATATATATATATATATATATATATATATATATATATATATGTAAATATTATTTGCAATGATTTAGCATTAAATAAATTTATGGTTGTTTATAATTATAAAAATGCATCATTCAGAATAATGTCATACCTGGAGAACTGCTAATGAAACACATTTACCTCCATTCAGTTGGGAAGGGACTGGCAATTTAAAAATAAAAGACAAACTAAAACTTTTTAAAAAGTAAGATTTTAAAAACTTATACAGAATTTCCTGAAAAACTTTTTACTTAAAATGTTTTTAATTGTTTACTATATCCTTGCCTAGGTACTTTTCTCTAGACTAAATTTTTCATCATAATTCCTTTGCAATTATTATTCTTTTTAGTAAAACTTTAGTAATAAACTTATTCTTCAGTGAGTAGATAACTCAAGATAAACCTTAGTAAAAACAAAGAGAACCATGTTTTTTCCTTGGTCTTTCGATAAATGGATACTAGAAACTAGAGATTTTTTTGGCAAGAGTTCAAGGGTTAATGCAGCAGATAAATAAAAGGAATTTTCTGTAAATTGAGACCTGCATTATTTCAGTTGTCTTATCTTTCCAAACCTAACTCGTTTAATTTTTTAAAGTAAATACTTAAATTCTTTCTGACAGTGTGCTCAGCTTTTACTATCGTTTATTATTGCAATTACACATGGTATCACTTAGAACAATCTGCCATTTGGAAATCTTAGTATAGCCTGAAGCTTAATGTTCAGTCTGGCTGGTATTGTAACATGTACAGCATATGACATTAATGTATCAAAATTAGATTGAATCATCCCTCCTGGTTAAATTTATTTCACATTTCTTTTGTATTTAGTTAACATAAACCTATTACAAAAACTGACACATGGTTATGGCTGTATATGAAGGATATTTTAAAGTATTTTGATTAAAAAATGAAATTTAAGAAAACAGGACTTTAAAAATTGTGTGATATCTTTCTCACTTTTTAAAAAGTTCACAAAGAAATCGAAGCCCATGTTTATACTATTAAAATAGAGTACATATTTCATACATTGATATTCACTTCTTTCACTAAGTAAATAATATTTAAAATTTTTCATCCTAAAATTCTATTTCTTTTTGAACTTTAAAAAATGTCATGCCTGAGTTCAAATCTGGCCTCAAACCCTTAACACTTCCTAGCTATGTAATCCCTATTGCCTCAGCAAAAAACAAAACAAAACAAAAAAAACCTGTCAATGGTTTTCAAAAAGGACTGTTTAGACTACTTAGACTATTGAAGGCTGTGTTAAATTCCTTAAGCTAGAGAGTGTCTTAATTTTTTTTTTTTTTTACATTTATAATATATTAGCTTTATATATTCGGTACTTAACTGAACTTAAGGAGATCAACTAAGAAAATATTTATCTACCTACATCATTCAGTAATCTCTCCTGTTTTGAGGTTCAATCAGTCAATATTAGCCAATCTATATTCTGGGTAGTTTACAGATCTCTAGCCGAGAGAGATCTTTCTTTCATTCCTCAATGAATTCAGCACCTAGTTCAATCTCTCTTTTCCCTAATTCCTGCTCTCATCCAAGGGGAACTTCAGCATATACATTGACACTCCCAAATCACACAATTTCTCGTTTTCCATTGTCAACCTCCTCCTTATTCCTTGAGCTTGTTGTTTCCTTCAAGTGTTCCATATCCATGTTTATGAACTCTCATATTCCTTTGGATCTGATCATAATCTGTTGAATTCCACCTCTTCCTCTTGCTTGCAACTACAAACCCTGTTCATTATTTTTACCAAGATCTCCAACCCCTCCACATTCCTCAGTTCTTTCCCAAGCCATCACCCTAATACTGGTGATCCTCTCTTCCCTTCCCAACTTGACCTTTTCTTGAAGTGGTTCAATTCTACACTGTCATATTCTTTCAGGCCCCTTGTCCCTTTATCCTATGAAAGATCCTTCCAAACCCCATTTAACTGACTTACTCCTACTATTTGTTGCTCATGTTATTATTCATTTTCTGCTGAATGAAGCTGAAGAAATCATGAATCCATGTTTGGGTCCACTACAGATTTATGTTATATGATTTCAACTGAGCCCTTACCTTAGCAGGGAAATCTTTTTAAATATCCCTAGTCACTTACCAAACATTTTCATCCTTCCTCAAAATTTGAAGGCTACTACATCTCTCAACTATCTTAGTTGAGATCCTTGCTTCCTAAGTGAAAAAATTGGGGGTATTTGCAGATCCTCCCTCTTTCTCATCTCATATCAATTACATTACCTTTTGCCACTATCTTTTTCACTCCAGTTTCACATAAAGAAGTAGCTCTTCTCTTGACTAAGGCAAATCCCTCCCTCCCCCAGCAAAGGTGATCCCATTCCATCCTGTTTTCTTCAACAAATTATCTCCGTTATCATTTTGCTTTTCTTTTTATCAATAATACTTAACATAATTTTTGGCATAATATCAGTGTTAGTTGGTTGATTGACTGAATTCTCACTGAACTCATTCATTCCTCCCTAATTGATTCCTCACATACTTCCAACTGAGTCTATTCCAAATCTCTTCTCAAACTTTTCCACCTTCCTCCCCTTTCAACTTTCTTTTGTGTATTATCTTCATTCATTAGATTATTCCCAGCATTGATTGTAACCATGACTTTCCATGCCTTCATTATATCCTATAATTTCACTCAATTTACTATTTCATTTATCTATTGTATCTGTATCTATTTCATTTATGGTTACATTCTTCCAAAAAGCTGATCAAGCCCAAATACTTCTCTCAAACTTTGTTATTTAACTTCCAGCTTCATCACCAGCCTGAAATTATTCTTTCTAAAGTTAACAAAATAGCCAAGCATTTTTCACATAGTAATTGATCTAATAATTTTAATTTTTAGTCATTTATTCATGTTTGATTCTACATAGCCACACGAACCATTATGTCCAAGGATTTTCTTGACAAGGATATTGGAGTGGTTTGCTATTTCTTTCTCCAGTGAATTTTAAGGCAAACAGATTAATTGACTTGCTCAGGTAGTAAATGCCTGAGACTTGAACTCAATTCTTCCTAACTCTAGGCCCAATACTGTATCCACTGAACCATATAGCTGTCCCTAGAAGTGGCCATACATAAGCCCTGAGCTTTAGTATGGAAGAAGTTGCAAGTAAGTAGATGAACTCTGCCCCGATGATCTCATCTGAGGAGGGCCAGTATTGAATAAGTTCATGTACAGGAGAGTCCGGTTCAGCTATTACTTGATATCTGCTCTCTGTAAGGATGTGCAATTCAAAGCATTGGCTTACCATCTCCCCTAACAATGAATGATATGCTCAAGAATGCATGTAATGGGAACATATACATGCTATTATATGGTATATGTACATAGTATAGCAGGAATTGTACTATTTACAACTCTGTTATGATAAGTACATTGTTATTACTAGTAATTGTACTTAACAACTCTGTTATTGTTACTGCTGGTTAATGTCTAACAGAAATGATATATCCATTAACTATGTTATATACATTGACTCTGGAATGTATACAGTGTTCATCTGGAGACTGCTGGTGTTAATGCTACACTAGCTTAATCTGGTATTAATGAAACACTAGCTTAAAATGTATATAAACTCTGGCTCTCAGATCAATAAACAGACTGCTTAGACAAATCCCACCTGGCTCATGTATTTTCATTTTCACACTCATCCTATTCACTGGAGCTGGCTTCCAACACTCATCCCTCTCATTATTAGAGGAACTCTGTGTCTTGGTCTCCCTTAGTCAGTGGGGAAACAGTCCATGATATGGACATGGAATGGAGTGGAAGACAGAAGCAAGGAAGAGGGGGAACATGGCCAAACCAACAAGACCAGGAAGTTTGTAAGTGCTTATCGAGAGGCAAAAAACAGACTTCCCACCTGAGACCTTCTTGGCTGTTCCTGGAGCTATATATAAGAAGAGATGGAATAGTTGAATAGGAGGTAGTCCATCTTTTATAAATTAAAGAGTCGTCTTTGGTAGAAGTGACTGATCTCCTTGAAGAAGTGGGCTGCTTCAGTGCCTATGGTATAACAATTAGGGAATAGTAAATACCTATATGGAATCTAACAATTCTAATTGTTCTTATTGTTCTAACAATTATTAGTAAAAATTTAGGAGAATATTATAAAATGCTAAAATAAGATAATTTGTTCTATCTAAAATGATAAATCTTATTCAAGGAGAGTATTCAAAAAGGAAATTAAACCCAAATTTTTTTCAATATTTTTTCAAATATTTTCTTCTTTTTAATATTAAGAATGTACTTTGTAAAAAAAAAATGAAACTTAACTATAAGAAAATGTTTTGATTATCTATATATTTCTTTTACCCTTGTTTTCCCTTTTTCTTCATTATAGTTTTAGTGTTTAAAATATTTTATTGATATTCACATTGAACATTTTAAAATATGATATTTTAAACTTTCTTAATCTCTTTAATTCTTAAGACAATTTGATATCATAGCACAATTTAGAATAATTGGAAGTTATAGCAATTAGACTGCATATATTTATATATTTTATGCAATGTGTTGCTAATATTATTTTTCTTGTTTTCCTAGTTGCGACACTTAGGAAATGATGAAGTACACATTGTTTGGTCAGAGCATACTAGAGATTATAGAAGAGGAATTATCCCTACAGAATTTGGTGATGTTCTTATTGTAATATATCCAATGAAAAACCATATGTTCAGTATCCAGATTATGAAAAAGCCTGAGGTGAGTGAATTTCATTTTCTTTAATTTTTGATTAATGTATTTGCTAAGTTATTCACAATTTTGCTTTTAAAAAATAGTTTATGTGCATTCTATCTAAGAGTTATTATGTCCTTAGCTCAATCAGAGTCAGGGGATGAATGAGACCATTTCTCCATTCCCATATTTATTATTCTTAGATAAGAATTTAGATAAGTTTAAGAGAAGCTGAAGGGAAAAAAAAGGGAGGGAAAAAAAAACTTAGCAAGAAATGGCTAAAGCTGTCCAATCAAAATTTAAAAATTAGTGGTGGTAGCAAAATGAATACTCTCTATATTAGTGTTCTCTTAGCTCTTCATACTTAAGAAGATAATATGAAAAATCTCTGAATTCACATTTTAAAAATCCTTTTTGTTTTAGTGACACTAATCTGAGTATGGAAAATAATATTTTTGACCCAATTTCCAATTTACTCTGTCCTTCACTGTCCTATCCTTTCCAAATTCATTTCCTCCTTTCCCATTGAAGAGTTTTAAACTTTTTTATCTCCTTTAAAGAAACAGTAAAAGTAAAAAAGAACTAGACTTGTCAAAAGACCTGAATTCAAGTTCAGTATCTTCAAATATTTTAAATCATATTACTTAACTCTGAATCTTTTCCCTTATTTGTAAAATGGGATGACAATATTTGTCCTGTTTATTTCATATTATCATTCATAAAGTGATCACAAAATCACTGTGATGAGTGAGCATATGAAATAAGTAGGAATGCCCTGAGGGATATCTTAATCATAACTTGTCATTGTATAAATAATGAAACTAAGGAAATAAATGTCTTTCAAAGGTAATAAAAATTCTGGTAGTAAGTGGCAGAGCTCTTTTCATTTACATGTTTTGTAACCATCTTAAAAGTTTGTATTTTTTTGAGTGCCCAGGTAATTATGTAACATGCAAGTATAAAAAAATTGAATACCTCAACTACATTTTATTATCTTATGTCATCATTAGATCTCTAAATACCAGGATAAGAGTTACTGTCATAAAGATTACAGTCTTCCTTCAGCTATTATGAAGAATACATATAAATTCTCATTTGTAAACAACTTTCTCAAATAATTTTTAAAAGCAAACTGGAAGATAGTTCATATTTTCATGATTTTTAAATTTTAAATTTCTTCCCATTCTTGTGGTTGCTAATAGTATTTGGTTTTCTTTTAATAAAATGTATACCTAAAACATTTGAATAGTCTTCTACATTTTGAAATCTATGATGACAAAGAAACAACTTTATCTCTAGTGATAATACATTCTACCCTATGTTTGTTAATTAATTTCATCTTTACTTCCAATCTTGAATTTTTATCTGTGACAAAATTGTCAAAACAGAAGAAATTATGAAAATTACTCCACCAAATTATATAAGAGCACATGTATTATATAATAGTATGATAGGCAGCTAGTTGGCACTTAGACTAGGACACAGATCCTAAAATCAGGAAAATCTGAGTTTAAATCTAACCTCAGAAAATACATGTACCCTAATGAGAGCACCTATATCCCAAGGATTTTTTTGGTGAAGATTCATATATACATAATCTTTGTAAAGTGTTGTGCAAACCTAACTATTACATAAATGCTGATAATTACTATTATTATTACAAAATTTTCATGTGAATATTCTGTAGAAGACTGCCTTATCTTTTTTAGAAAGAGGGTAGTTGTCTTTTTAATAGTAATGTGTATGTAGTGTTTACAGGATTACTATGGCCAAAAACTTTGTAAATTTTTAAAGTCAAGTCAATGTAAGGATTATCTTCATGTACATGTAAGGAAATTGAGGCCCAGGGGAAAAAAAAAAAAGTTATCTCTTTTTTTGTTAATATTTTAAGTGAATGGATTAAATTCTAATATAACTTTCTAATTTCTGATTTAGGTTCCATTCTTTGGTCCACTCTTTGATGGTGCTATTGTAAATGGGAAAATCCTTCCTATTATGGTTCGAGCAACAGCTATAAATGCAAGCCGTGCATTGAAATCATTGATCCCATTGTACCAAAATTTGTATCCTTTTTAATGGTATGTTTCCTTTTCTTTAGATCATATTCCAAAGTGGATATTTTGCTAAAAATATTTAGTCAATATTGAATTTTTGTACTTAATATGAGTAGTGGCAAGGAAGAATTAGTTATGACATTGTTCATATCCTTGAATGTACTGATCAATCATAAGTATGTACATAAATGTGTATTTTATATTTTGTAATCATTATTGTCATACTATTAAGAATAATCTTGATGTTCTTAAATGTATTGCACATTAAAAATTCAGCATAAACTTGACATTTTTAAAAATGAAAATTGAATTTTACAAAATAATAGTTTATTGGGACGTCTTTTTGTTGTTTTTGTGGTGCTCATTCATTGCAGTCATGTCCAACTCTTTGTGACCCCATTTGAGGTTTTCTTGAAAAGATATTTGAATGGTTTGCCATTTCCTTCTCTAGCTCATTTTACCAAGGCAAACAGGATTAAGTGACTTGCCCAGAGCCACATAGCTAGTAAATGTCTGAGGCCAGATTTGAAATACAATCTTCCTGACTATCCAATGCTCAATTTAGAGACCCAGTTAGGACATCCACCTACTTGTTTTCATGGATTCATAGCTTATGATGATATTATGTTTTTTAATAATCAGTTAAGAGATTGTAAATTATTCTCCCTCAGGCACTCTCTGTTCTAGCAAATTGACCTGCTTTCTGCTCTCTCTGCAATATTCCTTCCTCCATGCCCTTGTAAACCAGTAATGTTTTCCATCATCATCTCTTAGAATCTCTTGCACCTTTTCAGGTTCTGTTCAAGTACTACACCAGCCTTTTTCTAGTCCTCCTAACAGTCCCTGGCCCACTGCCAGTTACTTTTTAAATTTACTTTGTATATATGTTGTATGTACTTATATTTCTGCCATAAATTACTTAAGGGCAAGGACTATATTTGTTTGTCTTTATATCCTAATACCTTTCTTTAACTAGTAATTTCTTTGTTAAATATAAATTAATTGAAGTAATTTCATGAGAAAGAGAGCACTAATAATGGGAGAAATTTGGAAAGATTTTGCTTAGTATTGAAATAGCACTTGAGCTGAATTTCTAAAGAATGTAGAGATTAGCAGGGAAGTACCTTCATTCCAACAGTCTAGAGTCGAATTCTTAATTATTTCATTAATTTATATGGAGAATATATTTTATTAAGAATGGTCATGTTTAGATACTCAAAGCAGTTCTCTCCCTTGGAAAATATTACAATCAACATGATTTTGAAAATTCTTCTAACTTTTAATTTAAGTGAAAGCAGAGTACAATAGGGAAGTGATTTCATTATCCTGTATAAAGAAAGCTATCAGACATCTTATATACAAATTTCAAATTTAGTAAGAGAAAACAATTTTTTCACCCTCAATAGCATCATAAACTTTGAGCTAAAGATCTAGTAAATAACATTTTGATATTTTATTTATAGGAGTGATTAACTACACTCAAATTGGATTAAGAATAATGGAGATATTAAGATTTCATGTGTGGTTTGCCTCTTAAGCATAATAAATAATAAAGTTGTATATGGATTACATATGTACTTTTTAAGTTAAAGGGCACATTGCTTCTTTTCTGTTTGCCTGTCAGTCTAGAAAAAATGTACCATAGCCTAATCTTTATAATCTTAATAATAATCTTTATAATAAAAATTTAGTGAAAAATAGATATGTAAGAACACATTTTTAGGATAGTTGAATTCATCTTAATGGACTGAAGAGATAATATTTTTCACATTTAATAATTTTTAAAAATTTATACTATTTTAAGGAAATAGTTATGCCAATTTTGTCATCATTTTGCCTATCATGCTCAAGTAAACATACTTAAAATTATATTCTGATTCTGAATTATTCTTTCCAATTGTTCCATGATTCTGTTGCTACTCTCTTTAATTTAGGGCTTTTAAAAAACTCAACACAAAATACATATAGTCAATCAAAACAAATTCCCACAAAATAAATTCACCTCAACACTTCAGTTTACACTTCAGAGTAAACCTTTCTATATTGAGGTCTTTATTAGCATGTTTCATCATGAGATTCCTGGAACTGTGACATGATATTGATAAGCATTCCTAAGTCTTTCAAAGCTATTTATTTTCACAGTATTGTTGTTATTTTGTAAATTGTTTCCTAGTTCTACTTTCTTCACTTTGCATCAGTTTATACAAGTCTTCACAGTTTATACAAATTTTCCAAGGTTTTCTGAAACCATCACTTTTATAATTTCTTACAATACTATATCATTTTGTCACATATGTATTACATAACTTGTTCAGCCATTCATTCCCAAGTAGTGGGCACCCCTTCATTTTCCAATTCTTTGCCACCATTGAACAGTTATGTAAATATTTTTGATGGTACTGCTCCTTTTTCTTTGTCCTCTTTAGTTAATAAACTTTATAGTAGTTTTGCTAGGTCAAAGAACCTATACACAATTCAGTTATCTTGGTTCTTCAAGAACAATTGTAATCTTACATTAATAGGAAAAAACTATTTCCACTAAATACACCGAAAAAAATCTTAATTTTAAACTTAATATTTATTTAAGTGAAAGACTGGAAATACTTTTAAAATGACTAGCAATAAAGATTATGATTATGAGTTGAGGAGTGACCACCCTAAGTTTAAGAAGCACAGTAAGAATAGGAACCAAGATGCAGCAGACACTATGGCCATGTCACTATCATAGAAATAATGAAACATCAAATTGAGACTTTGCAATAACCTGCTGATTATACAATAAGCAATCTTAGCATTTCTAGTATAATTTGAAGGGAGGAACATAGTCAGAACATAAGAGAAATCTAATGAGCACAGAGAAGTATGACAGCCATTTGAAAATCTGATTTCGAAAGATGAAAAAGATGGGTTCTAGGGAATTAAATTAATTAATGATATTAATAAGCATATCAATGAAGAAGTGACCAGAATGGTCCCAAGTTGAAGACTGTAAAAGATTTAGAATGAATTGGCTGCCTGAGTCCCATCTTCAGAAAAGAGATATGCAAATAAAGTTGTTGGGTTCAGAATCTAAAATATCTTAATGTTCATAAAGAAAAGTATTCTCAAAAAGAAGGTAAATTTATGAGAAGAATTTTTAAAAAATCATACCTGGTGAATTCAAGAAAGCAAAGAGGCCTTTATTGAATTTACTGAGAGACTGGCAGTAAAGCTCAAAATAACAACTGATGATTTAAAAGGCAAACTCAAAATGCACCAAAGAGATACACCTCTGTATATGATGCTGGACCAGATTGTGCTTGACCAGAATGAGATTTAGAAATCTCATACTTCAAATCTGACCAATCATTGTACTTCTCACTAATCCTACCTTCCCTGGATACCAGCATGCCTGAATCTGATTAAAAAAACCTGTTTTCTTATTCTACCATTTCTTTTCATTTCAATTATGCCAAATATCTCTATAACTCTATCCAAGATCTCAACTGGCAGCAAAATTTAAGGAAACATGACCACAATACAGAAATGTCTTTAGAAGCATGTTGTATGAAGTATACATTTAGTGAACTTTTTTGTAGCAATTATTAGTAGCAACCATTTGCAAAGCATTCTAGATAATATGAAATGTTTTATATATACCTTAGAAAATTGAGAAATGGCCTTTGTCATGCCAATTGCCATTCTGTAATTTTTTTTTAAATCAAGGTAAATTTAAACTAATCTGGGTTGCCTTGCCTTCTCACAAATTAATCAGAAAATCACTCTTAGGTTCTTTCAGTTTTCAGTAGTTATTTACAAAAAAGATAGAGCTTTGCAGACATTTTTCCTAACATTTTATTTAAAAGAATGGAATTTCAAATATCAAACGTTACAATGTAGTAGAAAATAATAAGGTTTGAAAATCTTAACTTCTTAGGACAGAGGTGTATTAGATTATATTAAAAAGCAGTAATTTAACTAGAGGATAATAATCTTACATAACTGTGTTTTGTAAACATTCCTTTTCCAAGATAAAGAATTTCTTTATAGCAAAAGATAGTGTTGCATAAAGGAAAAATGTACTGAACTTTGAGTTGGTAATATGTAGGTTCAAATCCAACCTCAGACACTTACTAATTTTGTAACTAGAGGTTCAGTTTCTTCAAGTAGGGATAAAGGAGACAATGAAAATAATTATCTTTCAGAGATACTGGGAATATCAATTGAGTTTGTGGATAACACACTTTGAAGTTTATAAAGTACTAGTTTGACTGGTACTTGGTACTAAGAAATGTACCTATATTGGGATCTTTTTTTCCAGGTCACCTTCAACTCTCAAATACTAATTATATTTTGTAATTTCATAATATCTCCATGATCTACAACAAATCATTGTAGAATATGATACTTTTCTCTCTTAGAAGATCATGAACTTAGCTGTTTACTTCCCATGTTAGCCTTTTTTGTGTTTTCTTTCTAGGAAATCTAAGGAATTACCCTTTTACTTAGCGTGGGCAAATAGGATAATAAAGAAAGTGTTTATATGTAAGCCAGTTGATCCTGTAACATGGAACACAAACAAAACCAAATCAGAACAATGTACTCTTGAAGATCTTTGTTGGTTTTTTTTGGCAGTCATACCAACCACTCATCCCTTTAACCTGTCAATAATAGAGAATTGGCTTTTTATAAGGGGACTTATTTTCCATGAAAAAACCATGAATTTCAGTAATGGTGCACTAGAATATAATCCTCCTATTTTTACTAGTACATACTTTTCCATGCACTAGAGAGAAAACTGTTGGAAATCTAACTAAATCTACAAAAAAGGAAAAAGTAAATTATTTTGGTGTTCATAGTATGGTCTAACCAGAAAAGACCTCTAGAATAACAGATTTAACTGTAGATAATCTAAATTCATGGTTAAAGGGAGCAACAATTTTTTATATCCTTTTGCATGTGTCATGTTACTATTCTGTCTAATGATAAATATAGGTGAATATATCATCATACAGTTAATTAGTTGTTCTACGTAAGGGTTTTCCTATTCCTTTCCCCTTGAAATGTCTTTTTATTACCTTTTGTTTTATGTCACATTATATAATTATATGATAAACATGCAGCTATGAATATTTTTATATATATGGAACTTTTCTTGTCAATTTAGTATCACAGTGGGTAGAGCACTGGACCTGGAGTCAAGAAGATTTGAGTTTAAATACTTTCTCTGACCCTAAGTTATTTAAACTTCTCTCAGGCCAGTTTTCCCATCTACAAAATGGGGATAATAAAATCTACCTCCTAAGGTTAAAATGAGATAATATTTGTGAAATAATTTCCAAACCTATCATCATCATCATCATTTATTTATTTATGTCTTTTGCTCTGTGCCTGGCAGTGATGTGATCTAATTTTCTCCCTTTTAAACCAAGTTCAAGTTCCTTTATTCTATTCTTTTTTTTTCTCATCTTCACCCAATATACATAAATCGTCCCTTTGTACCCCAATCCCTACTCATCTTATATTTTGAATAACAAACTTACTTGGGCTAAATCAAGGAGGGGAGTTTGTTGTTCAGAATAATAAACTGGACTCCTCAAAAGGTTTTTCAACCAAAGAAAATTGGGAGGAACTTTAGGTTTGAGTTTTGTTTTGGACAAATTTCATTTGAATCACCTAAGGGATAACTAACAAGGATTTGATGAGTAATGGATTGGAATTTACTAGAGAGAGTATGGCTCTGTGTGGATGTGTGGGTGTTTCTATCTATCTATCATCTATCTATACACAGAAAGAGAGAGATTGATTTGAGAATCATGTGCTTAAAATTGATAAGAATTCACTAAAGTGAATGGGATCATGAATCAGAGAGAAGGAGGGAGGGAAAAAGGGGAAGAAAGAGAGAGAAACCAAAAGGGAAAGGGGGAAGAAGAGGGAGAGAGAGAGTAAGAGAAGGAGGGAAGAGGAGGAGATAGGACAGATTAGGGAACTACCCACTATCAACAAAAAAAAGAAAGCTCAGATAGTTAAAATGAAAACTAAAAGAACACATAGAAGAAAAGTGAATCCAGCAAGAGGGAATTGTTAACAATGTCACAACATAATATTTTCACCTTTTTTGTTGTTGTTTGCTTGCTTTTTTCCCCCTTTTTTTGGTCTGATTTTTCTTATGCAACATGATAAATGTGGAAATATGTATAGAAGAATTGCACATGTTTAACATATATTGGATTACTTGCTATCTAGGAGAGATGGTGGTGGGGAAGAGAGGGAGAAAAATTTGGAATACAAAGTTTTTCAAGGGGGAATGAAAACTATCTTTGCATGTATTTTGAAAATAAGCTGTTAAGGTTGCATGTACCTTCGGATTCTAATGTTTATTGTGCAACAAGAAAATGATATTCACACACATGTATTGTACCTAGACTATATTGTAACACATGTAAAATGTATGGTATTGCCTGTCGTCGGGGGGAGGGAATAGAGGGAGGGGGGGTAATTTGGAAAAATGAATACAGGGGATAATATTATAAAATATATATATATATATATATATATATATAATAAAAAAAAGAAAGAAAAAAAAAAGAAAATAAGCTGTTAAAAATTAAAAAATAAAGTTTTTTTTTTTTTTTTTTTTTAAGGCTACTAGAATAAGATAGCAAGATTACAAGGGAAGTGAGGAAATAGAAGCAAGAAGTGGTTTTTGGAATTTGACTATAAGTGGGTATAGCTTAATGGTTAAATGCAGGTTTGCTAAGGATAACATGTTTACAAAGAGTAGGGAAGGAGCTAGTGGCTATTAGAGATTAAAGGCAGAATACTTGGCAGAATTTAGAACCTTCACTTTGCCATCTCAAAGCCTGGAATCCCCAACTGTTTTGCATCTCAAGAAATTTTATTCATAAATGAGGGAGAATAATTTCATGGGCACTGAAACTGGAATTGGAGAATCCAGACAAAGTATAGACTTTGTCATTATTAATCAATTTTGAATTTGTTATTTTCTTCATTTACTTTTTTTAAAACTTCTTTTTGTATTTGTTCAATTGAATTTTCGATTGAGTTGTTTTGTTCTATGGAATTTTTTTTTCCATTTCACAAATTCTATTTTTTAAGAAGTTATTTTCTTTTTCTGTTTCATAAATTCTGTTTTTCTGGGAGTTGCTTTCTTTTTCCAGTTTATCAAATCTATCTTTTAATGAGTTATATGTTTTTTTCCGTTTCACTGTGTATTTTGTGTTGCCTTTTCCAAATTCTCTTTCAAAGCTTTCATTTCCTTTGCCCATTTTTTTTTCTAGCTCTCTTTTAAGATCTTTTTTAAGTTCTTCTAGCAGAGTCTTGTGTGATGGAGACCAGGTTATATCACCTTTTGGAGCTTCATCTGGAAACAATCTGCCTTTAGTCTCCTCAGGATTTGAAATCTGTTCTTCTCTTTTGCCATAAAAGGTATTGATTGTTAGAGTTCTCTTTACTTTTTTACTCAGTTTCATTTTTAAGTTAAATTAAGGTCTTCCTTTAGGGCAGGAAAGGTTTTCCAAGTGATTGCAGCTGCCCTGGGTCAGTGCTAATTCATTCCTGGTGCTGGGTCTGCAACATGGAGTCACAATGCCCCAGGGCTCTGTGTTGTCTGCACTGATGTTTGTGGCCTTGCTGTCTCTCTCCTGCTTCCAATTGAAACAGATCTTTTCTGGTCTGTTTCCTCCTGGAAATTCTCTGCCCTAGGACTTTGCCCTGGCATTTGTACTAATTGCCCTGGCTGTCTTCCTCCTGTTTCTAATTGAAACAGACCTTTTTTTTGGCGATCTTTGAAATTATCTTCTGCTGATAATTTGTTGCACTGCCAATATTTGTGGGTTCTGCCCTTCCAGAGCTAATTCAGAGGCTGGATTTCATAATTATTGTGAGGGTTCTAAAGAAAGTCAGAGAGAAACGTGTGTCTCTCCTCCATCTTGACTCCACCCCCGAAAGTCCTCCAAAGTATGATTCTTAAAAGGTATTATTTTGTCTCCTTTCATCATCCTTGATATGAATTTGTTTCTGGAGATCTACTTTTTTTCTTATTTCCCCATACCTGAGTTTAGATATTCTTTGTATGTGATTCAAGACTCACCTTACTATACTTTTGTTTAACCATATTTCAGAAGGTCTTTGAAAATATTCTCATTTTATTTTCTCAGTAGTTCTCTAGATTATTTTTTATTTGTTTGTTTAATAACCCTTGTAGTAACTGATTTAATTGCTTAATCTTGTTAACTTATTAATATTTCTTTTGTTTGATGAGTTTGCATATCATATGTCTTGGCTCTTTGGGCTCCTCAAATCTCTAGCTTCTTCAGAAGGAAGGAAGGAATTATTTTCCCCTTTTTTTGAGGATTCATCTTTTTTATTGTGGAATTCAACTTTGAGGGTAAGTTATTTGAAAGTATAAACCATATTGGCTCTTTTTTAATATCAAATTCCAGTCTTCAGGTTTTCATAACCAAGTTTTAATGTTGTGTACTTTAAATTTTTCCCTGATATATAAAAGTCTTCTTCTTTGCTTCCTGAAAAATTTGTTGTTTAATGTTGAAATTCTGAAATTTTGATAAGATTTTAATGAATTAAATTTAGAGTTTCCTGCCCATGTACATTGCCCTGGTTTTCTTTAAATAAGTTTTTATGTCTTTTGGTTTTGTATCACCATATTCCCGAGAATCCCTCCCTTTTCACATCTTAGACAACAAATATTTTTTAAAGAAAAAAATAGAAAAGGAAAAAAAATCAGGATAACCATTTAAATCCATTGGACATGGTGGAATCTTGAATAAAAAGGTGTAAAGAGAGAAAAGAGAATCAGAACTGAGCATTGGGACTGATCATACTTGATAGGCAGGATTGAGTGCAGTAGGAGAAAGAAGTTGGATGATCCAGGAAAAGAAAGCAAGAAAGTGGCCAAATAATTAAAATGAGAATTAAAAGAAAATAGTCACAGAACACAAAAAAACAATATAGTGAATCCAGTTGAAATTAAATTTAAAAAGTCAAGAAATATGTGCAATATGTGTACCTCCAACTTTTGCAGAAGGGTAAGGTAGTTATATCTAAACACATATCTTCTTTCCATATACCTACTTTTTCTTTATAGTTTTATTTTTAAAAATTCATTCATTCATTTATTTATGATATTTTCCTAGTTATATTCAAAACAATTTTTTAAAAAGATTTTTGAGTTCTAGGTTCTTTCCCTTATCCCCACCCACAATTAAGAAACCACATATGAGGTTATGCAAAGCATTTCCATAAATGTCAAGTTGTGAAAGAAAACATAGATCTCCCACCATAAGGAAAATAAAAACCATCAAGAAAAATTAAGTTAAAAATAAAACGAGAGATAGAGAAATAGAGTATTCAATTTGTATTCAGGCACAATCAGTTTCTTCTCTAGGTATGGATAGAATTTTTCATAAATCCTTGAAAGTAGTTGTGGATGATTGTACTTACTGAGAATAATAGTCATTTATAGCTGATTATCCCAGAATATTGCTATTAGTTTATATATAGCATATTTCATTTTGTTCATGGAGGATCTTCTAGGTTCTCCCCCCCCCCCCCCCCCCCGGGGAGTATCCTGCTCATCATTTTCCAGAGAACAATCATATTATATCAGAGAAACTTGTTTCTTTTCTTTTTTTTTTTTTTTTTTTTTTACAAGTACTATTGCTAATGTATTTCCTCTCATTTATTCTTTCTCTCCTTTCATCCTATCCCTCCTTAAAAGTGTTTTGCTAGTCACTACTCCCTCTCCCCATATGCCTTCTCTTTATCACCTTCTCTCCTTCCTATATTCCATTTCCCTTCTATTTTCCTGCAGGCTAAGATAAATTTCTATACCCCTATTGAATATATATGTTATATCCTATTTGAGCCAATTCTGATAGAGTAAAGTTCATTCACTGACCCTCTTCCCTCTGCTTCCCCTTTCCCTCCACTATAAAAGCTTTTTTTGGTCTCTTTTTAAAAAATAATTTGCATTATTCTACTTCTCCCTTTCCTTTTCATTCATTACATTCCTCTCTCATCCCTTAATTTCATCATTTTTTAAAAAAAGATATCCCTTCATATTCAGCCCTTATCTGTGATCTTTGTCTATATATACTACTTCTGTCATAATAATGAGAACATAATGAGTTACAAGTATTATCCCTCCATGTAGGAATTTAAACAGATATTAAGTCCCTTATGATATCATTTTTCTGATTACCTCCTTATAATGTTTTTGAAACTGTTTTTGAAAATTAAATTATCCATTCAGTTCTGGTCTTTTCATCACGAATTCTTGAAAATCTTTATTTCATTGAATGACCACCTTTTCCTCTGAAGAATTATACTCAGTTTTGCTGGATTTGCTGATTCCTGGTTACAATCCTAGATCCATTGCTCTCTGGAATATCACATTCTCTATATATCATATTCTCTGGTCCTTTAAATAGAAGCTACTAAATCTTGTATTATCCTGACTGTGGCTCCACTGTACTTGAATTGTTTCTTTATTTTCTCCTTTCTTATGGGCCAGAATTTGAAATAAGGTGCTAAGTCAGTGGAATTGATAGAGACAATGGTTATTTAGCATGGTGCTTAACAGTTCTTTAGGTCAGTACATGTACTTAGTACTTACTATAGTTCAATAAGCTTCACAGCTTTGATTAGAGAGCATAAAAGCTTGAACAAACTCAGCCAGAATCAGAATTAGGGAAGACAGAGAAGTGGTGGCAGGCTCTCCTCCTTTGCTTCTCCATTGAAACCAAGATCCGGAAGGTCTCCAGAAAAACTAGCCAAGCCATAAGTGAAGGAGACAATAAAGTATTTGGACTTTAACCTTCTGGCTACTCGTGTGGTGATTACTGAACTGAAAAGAAGGCTGCCTCCAGAAACCCCAAGATAACCCCAAAAGAGAAGATTACATTTTGGCATCAGAATGTGGGACAGACATGATCCTGATTTCAGTGGAAAAGCCTCTGATCTTGATTTCAGAGGCAAAGTATCCTGGACCCAGAAATTAGGGTGAGTACAAAAATAGACAAAGAAACTTTGTTAAAGGGCTAAAGTAGTACTTTAGCAAAAATGGGACAGATGTTTAGAAAACAACCTTTTTTTCCAATTCAAGGAAAATGTGTAGAGAGCATTGTCAGACTTATGAAAAGCCAAGGTTTGATTATAATTTGGGAGCAGATCACTGAACTTAGAAAATGTACAGTACACATCTTTTTGGTTCTCAATGGAAAAAGAATTGGATCTGGAGGAGTAGAAATTAGTAGGAGAGCAACTATGTCAATACTACAATGATTATGGACCTGACTCAATTTCCAAAGATACACTTTATATATATAATTTAATACAACTGGCTTGAAGAAATTATGTAAGTATTAGAATAAGGAAAAAGAAGAAAGAGCAAGAGGGGGGAGGATCTAAATAAACTAGGTGAAAAGGATGAAGAATCAGATAAAAATGGAGTTAAGTACAATTCTGAGTAGCCATTAGGGCATCCCTCATCCCCTGACCTGCTTCCCTCAATTAACCCTTCATGGGTGGAGGGAGAAGGAGGAGGGGGAGAGGCAGTAACACAATCAGTACCACATATGAAACAGCCTATGACAAGATTACAAAAAACACTGGTTAAGGCTTAAAAAAAAAAAAAAGGAAAGGATATATCTGATTTAATAAATGCATACCCTGTGATTAAAGAGCTTGATTCTGCAGATCAACAAAGGAGAAGATACATTCCTTTTGAGCTGGAAAAAATTAAGGATTTCGAGGGCAGCTAGGTGGCGCAGTGGATAGAGCACCAGCCTTGAATTCAGGAAGACCTGAGTTCAAATTTGGTCTCAGACACTTAACACTTCTTAGCTGTGTGACCCTGGGCAAGTCACTTAACCCCAGCCTTAAAAAAAAAAAAAAATTAAGGATTTCAAAAAGGGTTGCATTCTTTATGGGGTTACATCTTCTTATGTTAAGATGTTACTAGAGAGTTTGGTTTATGTAATTTTAACTCCCATTGATTGGAAATCCATAGCAAGGACATGTTTAGAACCTGGACAAAATTTGTTGTGGCTTTTGGAGTTTCATGAGTTATGTAGCATTGAAGCCCAACACAATAAGCACACAGGAGTTAATGTACAAATCACCTTTGATCAACTAGCAGGTGAAGGTCAGTATGCAGATAATTCAGTACAGATTAATTACCCCATAGGAGTGTATGAACAAATTGCTACTGCTACTATAAAAGTTGGGGGTATCCTCCCAGGGAAAGATCGAGGGGAAGCCTTCACAAAAATAGAGCAAGGTCCCAATGAATCCTTTATGGATTTTGTAGGACATTTGTAAACAGCTGTCACAAGAACTATTGGAGAAAATGTAACTACAAGAATTATAAGACAACTGGCTAAAGAAAATGCTAATAAGGTTTGTAGAAGAATTATATGGGGAATACACAAAAATGCTCCTTTAGAGGAGATCATAAGGTGTGGGCAAAAATGTTTATTATACCCAGATTATGACAAACATGGGAAGACAAGGTCCCTCTTGGCAAAGGATTTCTAGAGAGATTCAATGATGCTTTCAGTGAGGAAAAATTGGACATCTGAGAGCCTATAGGCATAGAGATAGAGTTAGAAGACAGGGTGAGAGAAGAGTAAGAAGACAGGGTGAGAGAAGACCTAAAACCCTATGTCCAAAATGCCATAAGGATTTCCACTGGGCCTCAGAATGTAGATTGACCCAGGGAAATGAGAGACACGGCCAAGCTCCAAGATAATCATACAAAAGACAGGTGGGGTATAATGGTAACCGAGGTTAGAAGTTCAGGACTCTGATGTGATCAATCAGGAAAAAAGCCAAGAGATAGAGAAAGGGATTACATGATCTATCAGCCAAAAAGCAATCAGACAGCAGAAATGGATTACAATTGGAGAGAATACGGGTTTTTTTTTTAACCCAACAGAAGGGCAGTGTCCAGTGAAAACAGCTCCAATGTAATTATCAAGTGATGAGGTTCTCCTAGATTTCTACCTAGAAAGTGATAAATAGAAGAGACTAGATAGGTTAACTGCTTGGGAGAAAGGGTTGCTTATATCTCTACAGATGGAGAAGGAATCAGGGTGCCAACAAACACCTGGAAAGAGACAGAAAAAGAGAAAAACCTTAAAACAAAGGAGAAGACCTAAGAACAAAATCAGGAATCACTGGATTCTCTAACACATGATGAGACTATTGGAGGACTTCAAAACTTGCAGGAATTATTGGATTTCTGGCACATGAAGTAATGGACAATAGACTGGTTTTGGACTATTACTAGGACTTATGGACATGTATAAATCCTCCTGTTGATTCAAGCTATTTATCACATCACTACTAGCCTATGTTACTATGTGGTTATGTAATTATGTGTAATACCTCCCATATTGATGAATTTATGTATAACTGTTCTAAGAGTGATGAGACCCTTCAGAAACCTGCTAATCTGATTTGATTTCCCATTTCCTTTGGTGTTTTTATCTCCCTTCCTGAGACGTCAGGGAAGGTGTGATCACCTCTTTTTTGGGGTTCTCACCTCCTTGAGAAGTCAAGGAGGTCATGACCACCTATGTTCTAAAAACAAAAGAAAGCAGGAGATGTTATGGGCCAGAACTTGAAACAAGGTGCTAAGTCAGTGGAATTGATAGAGACAATAGTTTTCTAATTTAGCATGGTGCTTAACACTCTCTAGTTCAGTACATGTACTTAGTACTTACTATAATTCTACAAGATTCACACCTTTGATAATAGAGCATATATAAGCTAGGAGCCTCAGCCAGGATTCAGTCCAGGAGATTCAGAAGCCAGAGAAGGCAGGTGGGAGCTCAAGCTCTGGAAACCAAGGCCAGACTGAAAGGCTCTGCAGAAAGGTGCCCAGCCCCAGGAAGGAAATAATAAAGAATCTGGACTATAAGAAAGCTAACCAGGCCACAGGAAAGGAGACAAGACTTGGAAAGAGACAATAAAGGATTTGGACTTTAACTCTGGCTACTTGTGTGGTGATTACTGAACTGAAAGGAAGGCTGCTTCAGAGACCCCAAGAAAACCCTACAAGAGAAGATTACATTTTAAAGAGAATATTGTAATCCTTGACCTGGGAGTTCTGGAAGTTGGCTGTAACATTCTTGGGAGTTTTTATTTTGGGATCTCTTTTGGGAGATTCTTTCAATTCAGTGGATTCTTTCAATTTCTATTTTACCCTGTGGTTCTAGAATATCAGGACAGTTTTGTTTGATAGTTTCTTGAAAGATGATATTCATTCTCTTTTTTTGATTGTGACTTTCATGTAGACCAATTTTTAATTTAATTTAATTTATTTTGGGTCATTTATTTTTCCAATGAGATATTTCATATTATTTTCTATTTTTTCTTTTTTTTTTTTTTTTTTTGGCTTTGCTTTATTTTATCTTGATTTCCCCAAAAGTCATTAGCTTCCATTTACTCAATTCTCTTTCTTAAGGAATTATTTTCCTCAGTTAACTTTTGTACTTCCTTTCCCAAATGGCTCATTTTGCTTTTTAAGGCATTTTAAAAGCATTCTTCTCTTCATTAGCTTTTTTATATTTCCTTTTGGACCCTATAGAGAACCAAAGATATTGGGGAACGCTGAGAAAAGTATACTTGAAGCAAAAATCCTTACAGCAGGGTGTTAATTCAATGTGATTAAGGAGATGATGGTCCTCTAGTTAACATATACTTAATACTTAGTATGCTGATGCAATGATTCTCTAGTTCACATATAGTGTGCTGTAATGATGTAATCATGCTGAGATATTTAAGGGCTGAGAGGACTGGAAATAGAGACATTCCCTCTTTGACTATATCCTGGTGGCTTTCCTGCCTCCTGCACTTCACCACTAAAATCAAGGCTGGTCCTGAGATCCTCCAGAGAGCTAGTCCAGACATTATATTTTGGCACCTCCAGAAGGACATTATACAACCCCTCTCAATTCTTTCCCTAATTTTTCCTCTAGCTTTCTTTTTTGATTTTCAAAGTCCCTTTTAGCTCTTCCATGGCCTGAGCCCAATTCTTATTTTTCTTGGAGGCTTTGGATGTAGAAACTTTGACTTTGTTATCATCTTCTGAATGTCTGTTTTGATCCTCCTTGTCATAATTTTCTTTTTTTTTCCCCTGAGGCTGAGGTTAAGTGACTTGCCCAGGGTCACACAGCTAGGAAGTGTTAAGTGTCTGAGATCAGATTTGAACTCAGGTCCTCCTGAATTCAAGGCTGGTGCTCTATCCATTGTGCCACCTAGCTGCTCCCTTCATAATAATTTTCAATAGTCATAAATGTTTTTTTTTTCCTGCTCATTTTCCTAGCCTATTACTCTGCTTTTTAACTGTTTCTTAAAAGTAGGGCTCAGTTTCCAAATTTGAGGGTACATTGTTCCAAGCTTCAGAGGTTTTGTGTAACTGTTTTCAGAAATCCTTCTAGGAATTTGACCATAAGTACTCTTTTCTGCCCTAAAGCTTATTAGGTGTGTCCCTACTCCACTATAGCTGTAAGTTTAGCGTGCTGGCCAAGGCTGGGGCTCCACTGGCTGGGGCTGCACCACAACTGCACACCAAACTTCTACCCTCTTGCCACAGACCAGACCCTCTCCATTGACCTTCTGAGTCATTCCAGATGTCCCAGGGCTGAGAGGTCTAGAACTCTTTAGCACTACTGCTGATTCAGAGATCCTGCCTACCTGACTCTGGGGTGTAGGCTAGAGCTGGGGCCAGGCCAGGCCTGCACCAGAACTTCATGCTGGATTTCTACCCCAGTGTCATAGATTTATTCTGCTGAGCTTCTAAGTTGCCTTTGGCTGCAAAATATTCTCCATCTCCAAAATTTGTTTATAGAGTCATTATTTAAAGGAATTTAGAATAGTTTGACCCAAAATAGGGTTTGGACAAGTTTTTGCCTTTATTCTACCATTAGCTCCCCCCCCTTTTTATAATTTTAGAACATTCATTTGAGGGATAGGAGGAATATATATGAATTTTGTTTATATCATTGTGGTGATTATATATATTTTCTTGGTTCTGCTTACTTCACTTTTCATCAGTTCATATAGATGTTTTTATGCCTTTCTATATTCATCACATTGATCATTTTTATAGTATAGTAATATTTCATTACATTTAAGTGCTGCTATTTGTTGAGTCTTTTTTTCCATGTACTTTATTTCTAATTCTTTGCTATTGGTGACCTCCTTGGGCTATAAGCCTATTAATGTTGTCTACAAATCAGAGGACATGGAAAGTTCAGAACTTTATTTGTATAATTCTTTATTGCTTTTCAAAATGATTATACTGATTTACAGTTCTACCAACAGTGTACCAATCAGGTCCCCACAATCCTTTCTCAACATTTGACATTTTTGTCAGTTTATAATATGGTAAGATAAAACTCAAGAATTGTTTTGATTTGCCTTTTTCTTATTAGTGGTAATTTGGATTTCTTTCATATGGTTATTAATACTTTGAGAACTGGTTGTTTATATCATTTGACCTGTCATATTTTAGGAAATAGTTTTTGTGTATATATATATGTATGTATGTATGTATTTTTTGTGTATACCCACATACATATATGTTAGTATGTGTGTGTTATATGTTAATTGTTCATCTATGTTGGATACTAAACCCTTAAAAAAAATTTAATATAAAGGAGGAGCCAAGATGGAAGAGTAAAGGCAGGGACTCACCAGAACTCTTCCCCAAACACCTCCAAAAACTTTTAAATCATTAGTCTAAACAAATTCTGTAGTGGCAAAACCCACAAGAAGATAGATTGAAACAAGACAATGCCCAAAACAAATTTAGAAGGCGGGCAGGAAAGTTCTGTTGGATGAGGGTGATTAGTGACAGTCAAACTATGACCAGCAAACTGAGAGAAGGAGGAGTTTGCATCAGTTGCTACAGTGGTGGTTTCCAGACCTCTCAGCTTATAGATGGTAAAGGGAGGATGCATTGAAAAAAAGAAGATTTTACAGGAGTCCTTTTGCTGGCATCATGTGTAAGACTCTTTTGCATTGCTTACATTGAAAACTGGGTTAAGGTATTGAGTCTCAATCCCAGGGTGAGGAGCAGCACTGGCACACCTTTCACAATTCCAAAGCAGAAAAGAGTATTTGTGGTCATTCATATACCAGTGCATAGAACAAGAGAGTGGTAAACATGCCTTTCTTGAGATCAAACCATCTTGGAAGACCCAAAACTTACAGGTCCCCAGATTTACCTATGAAAACAGCTGCACAAAAAACATTGAACTATGGCACAGTGAGAGCAATGTGGAGAGAGCTCCACTCCAGAAGAACACAGTAAGAAAGCACAGGTATGAGTTGTGTGATTATCTAAAAATAATAAAATTAAAGGATGAGAAAGAAGATTTCACTGGGAGAAAAGGAAAGGGAAAAGTAGAATGGGATAAATTATCTGACATAAAAGAGAGTCCCTAAAGAGATTTTACAGTGGAAGGGAAAATGGGGAAAGGGAGGAGGGGAGCACACAAACCTTACTCGTCAAAATTGACACAGAGGGAATAACACAGACTCAGTTGGGTGCAGAAAGTAGGAAGAGAATGGAATAAGTGAAAGGGTTGGAAGGAGGAGGCCAGGGAATTTGAAATAAGAAAGGTTATTCTGGAGCAGATAAAAGTTAAAGCATTTTTGAGAATAGGTTAAAGGAGATGGGGAAATAGAATGGAGGAAAATACATAGATGGTTTTCCACAGTACTGTAAAAATTTTCAAGTTTCTCTTCTAAGACCTCATTTCTAAACATAGAAAACTGAATCAATTTTATAGAAACGAATCATTATTGAATTGACAGATTGTCAAAGGATATGAACAAGCAGTTTTCAGTCAAAGTAATCCAAGCAGTCTATAGCCATATGGGGAGAAAAATGCTCTAAATCACTACTGATTAAATAAAGGCAAATTGAAACAGCTCTGAGCTACTACCACACCTGTCAGATTGGCTGATATGACAGAAAAGGAAAATGACAAGAGTTGGTGGGAAAATTAAAATACTAATATATACTGTTGGTAAAGTTATTTAAGAACAATTTGGTTCTATGCTTAGAGGGCTATAAAATTATGCATACCCTTTGACTAAGCAAATACCACTACTAGATCTGTATCCCAGAGAGATTTAAAACAAAACTAACAATAAGAAAAAGGACCTATGGACTCACAAATATGTTTAGCATTTCTTTTAATGGTGGCAAAGAATTAGAAATTGAAGAGATGTCCATTATTTGGGGAGTGGCTAAAAAAGTTGAATACTATTTTGATGGAATACTATTGTTCTTTAAGAAATGACAATTAGGATGTTCTCTGAAAACCTGAAAAGACTTACATAAACTGATGCTAAGTGAAATGAGCAGAACCAGGAGAACATTATTCACAGAAAACAGCAATAGTGTATGATGATCTGCTTTGAACAATTTAATTGTTCTCAGAAATACTGTGTTTCAAGACAGCTCTATAAGATTTATGATGAAAGGTGCTCTTCGTCTCCAGAAAGAACTGGTTGGGCCTCAACGCAAATCAGAGATATTTTTTCTTTTTAAAATTTTTCATGTGTTTGTTTTATTTTACAACATGACTTACATGAAAATGGGTTTTGCATGTCTATGTATGTATAATCTATATCAAATTGCTTGCCTTTTCAATGAGGGGAGAATTTGGAATTCAAAATTTGAAAACAATATTAAATTTGTTTTTACATGTGTTATGTGAAATTATTTTGAAAAATTGATACATATTTGTTGGTAGAAGCTTTTCAGTTTCATATGATCAAAGTTATCTATTCTATCTTTTGTAGTTACTTTTCTTCCTTGTTTGGTTAAGAATATATTGCCTAACTATAGATAACTATACAATCTACTCATTTTTTAAAAAGTTTTTATTTACCAGATATATGCATGGGTAATTTTACAACATTGACAATTGCCAAACCTTTTGTTCTAATTTTTCCCCTCCTCCCCCCCTCCCCAGATGGCTGGTTGACCAATATATGTTAAATATGTTAAAGTATAAATTAAATACATCGGACTTTGAAATAGTGTACAATTAGCCTGTGAAGGAAATCCAAAATGCAGGCGGACAAAAATAGAGGGATTGGGAATTCTGTGTTCATAGTCATCTCCCAGAGTTTTTTTGCTGGGTGTAGCCAGTTCAGTTCATTACTGCTTTATTGGAACTGGTTTGGTTCATCTCATTGTTGAAGATGGCCACATCCATCAGAATTGATCATCATCTAGTATTGTTGTTGAAGTATACATCTACTCATTTTTTACTGTTATGATCTTGAATATTTGTTTATTATTGATGTGATATATGATATAAATATATTATATCTGTCTACACAGATGCCATTTAATTCTTCCAGTAGTATATTAATTTGAGCTGTTGGTCAAAGATCTAACAATTGTATTAAATTACTGTTTGTAGACAGTATACTTACTACTGTTATTTAAAAAGAAAATATATTTAATTTTTTTCTTTAATTTCCTTATTTAATAAAATACATGTAATAAACTATCTTCAAAAAATCACATTTCCTAATATTTTCAGTTACACTCATCTTTCTGAAAGATGTTTACATGTTTGTTTAAACTATATTCTTTATAGCCCCTACACAAATATAATCTGAATATGTGCAAAAATGATGAAAAAGAATTTCCTCCTTCAGGCTTATAAAAATAAATAATAAAAAAAATAAATATAAAAGAACATCAAACAAACAGCTGATTCTTTCTTTCAAAAATAATTGTACTGTTAAATTATAAATAGAATAACAAAAGAAGTCAGATACCATAAGAGTGTGTTAAAATAGAAAAAGCATTGGCTTTGGAGACAGAAGACATATGTTCAAATCCCAACTCTGACTCTTACTATCCTTTTATGACCTTATGACCTCTTGGCCAAGTTACATAACCTCTGGGGTAGGCTTCAATTACCCGTCTATAAAATGCAGATGATATACAAAATGGGCTTTTGAAGTCCCCTGCAATTTTAAATCTATAATTCCTTATTTCCTAATCATAAAATACAAAACTATTGTTAATATTAGATTAAAGATCCCAAATACCAGATTATTTAGTTTTATCTCCTCTTTACCTAACTTTATTCCTTTAATTAATTAAAATTAAAGAAATGTGATTTTTTTTGTGTGTGTGTGAATTTGGATGTCTTATTATTTCAAATAATTTAAAAATATTATAGTCATAAATCAAGTAGTTAAGATAAATGTTTAATATCAAACCCTTTACTATAAAAATAATAAACACAACTTGTTAAATCAGATTATTAAGCTTACAAAGCTAGTAAGATGACCAGAAAAGTTCTATTAGTAACAAGCCAATATTAAAGCAAATATATAAAACATAGCAGCAGTTTTGCCACAAAGTACACTAGAAATTAATACAGTGCTACTTTGAAAAAAGATTATAGCAACTAATACTTGGAACGAAATTATTTTTAAAAAGAACTATGTAAAATTTTAAATTAAAAATGTATACTATTGGGTCAGTTCTTTTATGCTCAACTAAAAATGACCTCCCAAAAAATGTCAGCTAAAATTCCAAAGCATAAATTGTGTTATTTTCACTTACTTAATGAATACAGTTTGAATTTTACCTTAGGAATAGCTTCTATAACTATATCTGATGTTGTTCACTGAATGAGGATGGTATTGATCAGCATGTACAGCTCACATCGATCGTCCTGAGAGCCAAAATTACAGTAATCTGTCAGTATTGACGATTCTTTCAAGTTTTGATATCTCCTCTTCATTTGTCTTGTCTGGCCTCATTTGTATTTGAAATGTATTTTCTTGAAATTTCTGGTTTTGTCAGGGTAAGTATTTTATAGTGCTTTATGTTTCTTAATCCCAATTTATTGGGTTGATCATGCAATTTGAGTTGAAATGCAACCCTGGGAAACCAGAAGAGGCAGTGGTCTAAGTAAGGATTTTATCTAGAAAGTAATGCTTGATTTAATTTTTTGATTTAATTTAATTTTTTATTTGATTTAAAACATAATTTATTAGTTACCTGTTGAAAGATTTTTTTAACCATAAAAGATTTCAAGTTATCATTTTAAGTACATCTAGCCACTAGAAATTACTAATAAACCTAAAATACTACTTAGAATTTTGTTTTTATTATGTAAGATACGCCAATTGTGATTGATGAAATAATTTACAAGTTAGATATAGATTTAACTAAACCCACTATAAATGCCATTTTAAGTATTTCTTGAACTGTTTTTGCCAGTTACAATTTGCCCTTTTCTTTAAATATTTAAATTTTTCCAGTTTCATTTTTTCTAAATACATGCAAAGATAGTGCTCTTTTCTTCAAATATTTAAAAATTTTCCAGTTTTATTTTTAATAGCTTTTTATTTTTCCAAATACATGCAAAGATAATTTTCATTATTCATCTTTGCAAAATCTTATGTTCCAAATTTTTCTCCTTCTCCTGGACAACAAGCAATTCAATATAGGTTAAACATGTACAATTCCTCTAAAAATATATAAAATTTTACACATATAGGCTAATATGCTAAGGCTTATGGAGTTAAGTGTTTGTGCCCCAAGTCTAAGATTGTGGCTTTTCTACCAAAGGCTAATATTAATAATTTTCTTTTAAATTACTTTTAGACTTGATGCTTATTCGTAAAGACCTGAATTTAATTTGTTTCTTTTTTTTAGTTTAGCAGATAAATTACCAGAACACAATGGTAAGTTCTTAAACTAACCAATTAAAATTAGTCATCCCTGCAAATCAAAATTATTTTTTAAGCGTTCTTTCTCCCCCCATATTAAGTAAAATCCAACGGCCATCTATCACTACTAGGATTAGTTTAAGCCCTTCTATCTGAATTTTAAAGGCTTTCTCAACTTTATTAAAAGTAGTCTCCTTTTCTAAATAATACTCAGCCACCTTACTGTTCCTCATTCAAAGCAGTCCATCTTCTGTCTCCACCCCTTTACATTGTCATTTCCCCCCATATTTACAATGTACTCTCACATCATCTCTACGTCTTCAAATTGTATGTTTCCTTTGAAACTCTTCTCAGGTAACTCCTATAAGATACCTTTCTTAATCTTCCAATTGCTAGCTCTTCCCCCCATAAATGTTACTTTGTATTCATTTTGTATTTAGATATTTATGTACATGTCTCTCCAGAATGTAAACTTTTTGAAGGCAAATAACTATTTGTTTTTTGTCACTTGTTCAGTACTTAGCACAGTTCTGGAAAATAGGCAAAAGTAGGTCTCGTTGATTGATTCTACTGGCCAAATATGCACACCAAACTGAATGAAACAAAACTGGTATCATTAATGCATTTTGCCATTATTTAGAACACAGATTGGAAACTTTAATGAAGTTTCAGTATTACTGCCATTTCCTTTTAAAAGAAAAGGCATTTATTTAAGAGGCCATATGTTTTATGTAAATATTCGCTGTTTACTACAAGTACAAGTAGTTCCCAAATAAAAAAAAAAAAAAAGGATTACATTGCAAATTTTTTCTCCATCTGGAATATATTCAGAGATCCAATTTAGAATGCCACTGATATTTCTTCCTCTACAACAAAACAAACAAATAAATCAGGGACTCCTTTTCTCTTCCTTAGTGGAGAATACAGGAATGAAAATAAGTTTCCTAGCTTCTGTGCTTCACCATTCACAGAGCCTTTTTAAGGTTTCTAAAATGGGAAACTGACTGGAAATTTAAAAAGTCTTTCTTCCTCTGCTACCTCAAGTTATTTTTAAAAATGTATTTCCTTTTAAAAAAGACAAAAGTTGCAAAAAGAAGTTTTTGAGGGGGCATCAGTGAAGGAAACACCCTCTATCAGTGCATACTTAATTTCTCTTTAAATTATGTTTTAATTGCTAGAGCACTGAGAAGTTATGTAACTTGATCATCATTACATGAATATCAGCTGTGATAAGTTCTAAGAATATTAAAAAAAAAAAAGGGCAAAAGACAGCCCCTGCTCTCAAAGAGCTTATAGACTACTTGTATCATCTTAGACACTTCCCTCTCTTATCCAATCAGTGGTCAAGTTGTGTCAAGTCTCATATTCTCTTTTCTGTCCTCAAATATTATTCTCATACATCTCATTGGACTGATACAGTAACCTGCTTCTTGAGCTCCCTTCCTCAAGTCTCTTCTACTTCTACTTAGCTATCTAAAATGCAAGTCTGACCAGGTCAGCTCCCTATTCAATAAATTCCAGTATTTCCCTATCCAAAATCAAATGCACAGTTCTTTCCTTTGTATTTAAGATACTGTATAACCTGTCCCCTTTCCAAATTTGCTTCATGTACTCTATAATCTAAACTGCATTTCCTTGCAATTCCTCAAACACAATACTTTTATCTCTCAGCACCAGACACCCCATGGCTGGAGTGCTCTCCTCCCCATTTCTAACTCTTGGCTTCTCTGGCTCTCTTCACATCTCACCTTCAAGAAGTCCTTCCTAGTCTTTCTTAATATCGTTTCTCTGAGATCACCTCCAGTATATACATACCTTATATATCTTGTTTGTACATGTTAGGCCATCCCTGAGAACAAGGACTACAATATAAAATTTAGATAATTTCAGAAAAAGCTTCTTGAAGGAGGTACAATTTTATTGTGAAAAATCCAGGGAATCTAGGAAATGGAAATACGTAATTAACCATTCTCTTTGAAATATTGATAGACATGATTCCTTATTAAAGAATACCAATGAAAATAAAAAGCATGGAACCACAGGAAATTGTATTCTTAGGTCAAATCCAGTTTGATATATGTCAGTGTAGGTAGTTGGATTGTATATGAACCAGCAGGATGATAAAGAATTCCAGAACTGATAAAATAGTTTATCTGTTGTGATAAAGCATTTAAATCAAAACCCATGCAATACTGCCCTTTTATTTATAAGTAAAAATTGGATCTGAAATGTATATGCATATTTGTTACTTTCCAGCATGCTTAAATTAATGTGTACATTATGACAATAAAACATCCCTTTTGCAATTTGCTTTGAGTTTTGGGTGAGAAAAATGGAATTAAAATAGAATCTGAAGGTGCTATTTGGGGACTGCTTTAGACTCATGAAAATGAAATGCATAGAAAGTAAAATAAATTAAGTTGTTAAGAACATTCAGCCTAAAAATTGTGAGCCTAAAACATCATTCAAGGTGATTTTTTTCTTTTCTCATTGCTGAATATTGAGGCTTTTTGTATTAAATTTTTAATAGCTGAACAATGGAAATATAATTAAGCTATAGGTCATAAATATTTTTACTTCCTCCCAAAAGCTTCTCTCTCTTCTTAAACACTAGAATACAATTAAAATCCTAACTTCTGCTTGCCAGACTGATGTTACCACCCATCTGTTCATGCCGATTGTGAAGAAGGTTCAGTTTTTAGGAAATCCTTGCATTTCACATAAAGTATGTGAAGTGAAATTTCACAGGGGACATGATGAATCCTGATTCTTAATGATAAGCCTTTTTTTTGTGCCATCAGGATTGGCATATGGTCCAGTATGATATGAAAGCTTGGGTTTCCTGGCTTTACTTCTTTGGCATGAAGTTGACAAAACATGCTTCTTGAGCATTATTTCATTGGACACTGATCATGGGCAGCAGGAACTACCCATTTAACTCTCTGTGGGAAGGAAGCCCAAACAGCATTCACAATAGTGCCATTGTAGTGTTACAAACTGCTTTGAACAGCTTGAGAGCACTGGGGAAGAGGAAAGATGGGGTTGCTTTACTAATTGCTGCTCAAAATAGAAAAGGGGGCAAAAATATTGAAACTGATGTATTTACATTTCTTTATTTAAGAAGAGTTTTAACTTTCATTTAAATTCTATCTATTAAAATAGAAGCAATCTAGTATAATTAAACAACCACTTGTAGAACCTTTGTGCTAGTATTTTATTCCATCTTTTAATTGTGCATGAAATTCAAACAGGATAAAGATTTTATTTTAGAGCATATATAGATATAGATATATTCTAGAGCTGTGTTTCCTTCAATCTTGAAAAATGAAAATTTCACATAAAAACTATATTAAAATGTGGAGAATAATTTAATTTTTGAGTATAATAAATTATTAATATCTGAAAGATAAAACCATTAGCATCTCATAAATATTGAACAATGGATTTAACACTAAATCACAGTGATTCTGATGATTACTTCACATTTTGAATTTTCTTAGTTATCTTGTAAAGGTTCCCCTCCCCCCATTACTAAAGCAATATATATATCCATAATGCTTGTATAAACACTGCTACTTGACTTTTGTTTTCTTGACCAATTTAATCCGCAAGCAGTTAAAACTGAGTTGGTTGAGTATTGGTTTTTCTCTTACTGAGAACCAGTCCTGTATTTATTTTTTTTTTTAATATGGTGACTTATTTTATATCACCAGGGAGTCTGCTGTAGAGGATTTTTAAATTGGACTAAATAGTTGATTTGTGTCATAATAAAGAAGTAGGGAAGGATATTTAAAGGAAACTTTCTGATCTATTCCAAACTGGAGAGAGGCAAAATATTTAATAATCTTTGATTTTATTAAAATTACTGGTATTACATCTCCTTTTAAATGATTTTGTAAATGTGCCTCAGATATATATTTCAGAAATAGTAATTCATTAAATGACCATTTTTCCTCTTCTTACAGAATAGTAGATTATATTTGTGTCAAGATTAATGGATAGATTTTGATGTTAAAGGCCAATCTCTGTCTATCATTCCCTGGAGGCATATAGTGCATTACTTTAAGGCAGTGTGCTGCTTATTTTAGATACTATAAAACTGTCTTAAATGACAGTTTGCTGTACTTTGTTCTTGCTTACTCTTCATAATAAAATCACTTTTTTTTGTTTCCTGATAATTATAGTATTAAAACAATCTTAATCAAATTAGTGCAAAGTTAGATTAGTGAGTGTCTTAAGTAATTATGTAATGTAATATTTATTTTTCCTTTTTGCAGTCTTTTAACAGGATTTTGAATTTTAATATTAAATCCCAATAGATTGTTTCTTCATTACTAAAAGAAGGAATACAATATTATATTTTTTATTACATAAAGTGTTTTATCTTTTAAGAAAAATTTTGCTGTTAATGTTTATAAAAACATATTCAGTTCTCTTCTGTCACTTCAACAATGCAAATTTCAGGAATAGTAGATATTGTCAGAAGAAAGTGAAGGGATTTAATTTCACCACAAACTAGTTGAAATCCAAATTAGCTTTTTTTTTCTTCTGTATTATTTCTTTATATTCCCTATGGAAATTCATGCATATGTTTTATAATTTCAGTTATTTTAATTTTTCAGGAATTATTCATAAAAGCAGCAAGGTTTTTCTAAATCTTTAGGCATAATTTTAGATCATAAATATTAAGGTTTAGATCATAGATGTTAAGGTAAATCTTTCAAAATTAACATTAATTTTAGTAGAAAAGATAATAATTACCTAATTTGCTTAAATTTTCATTTAATAATTAAGTAATTTATAATCAGTTGAGTCAAACTTTGTGCATTAATGGGGCTATACTCACTGCCTTAGCACCTGCTCAGGATTTAGAGTCATCTGGCAATCCATGGGACTTATAATACCAGTTGTTCTGCCTCTGTCTTAATTGAAACAATATAGACTTAGCAATATGGTTAAAGGGATAGATTCAAGTCCAGCTTTGTCTTCTCTGATATAGTACAGATACTGTAAAATTCTGAAGAACTTCATAACTGGGGATTTTAAAATGATGAATCATTTATCCAGTGAGCAGTCACTGTAATAGCAGCAGCAGCAGCAGCAATAGTATATAAAGCATACAGTATTAATGACAGAGAAGAATCATGTTTTTCTTTGTTTAGTGGATTGTATGACTATCACATGACAAAACATAAGCTTCTCTTTCTAGGCCTTGATGAGAAATTAGCTTCTGTAAAAAATCATTTCTTCTTCCTTATTAAGTATTGTAATTATTTTAATCCTGTAAATCTGAAGTATCCTTTAATCCATCTGGTATCTAATGAATCTGTATTTCAAAGAAATATACTTATCTGCAGTACTGGTAATACAGTAGATCTAACAAACACACACACTTTTAAGCTTTGCTGCACTGAAACTTTTGGAATGCTCTATGTATAATTATTATTTTTCTTTGTTTTTCTGAAGCCTCTTGAATAATTATATAATGGCAGTATTATTCAAGAGGCTTCAGAAAAAGTAAAAACTTTTAAAAAGTATTACATAATACTTTAAGGCTTTGTTTATAAAAACAAGTGTGAAATACCCACTTAACTAAAAAATCGTCTTAAGAACTTTTTATTTGGGGGATATGGTATTCTAGGATATAAATTACCATATAATATTACTATTTTAGCCAATCAACTTCAGTGTCTAGTTACCATTTTTCCCCATGAAACATTGAGAACTGAATTTGCCCATATCTGTGTCTATACTTATTCCAATTCTTTGTTACAAATCAAAAATTAAAATGAAAATAACAATAGAACATGGAAATCAGCTAATAAGCAGGGCATTCAGAGATTAGGCAGAGTCTGAGATATAAAAATATTGTTTTTTTAAATATCATATGCTAATCTTACTATAAAACAATTCAATACCAAAAATAGTTTCCTATATAGGCATATCTCATTTGATCAATAAATATGTATTTATATGCACTAGAAACAAAAATATCTTGTATATTATAGAACTATTATCGGGATTCATTTTATGAATCATTAAACTCAAACCATGCCTATTTGAAGAATGGTATTACAAATTTTCATAATTAGAGTATAAGAATATATTATATATAAAGGAAAGAATCACTGAAAGATTTAAGAACTCTGATCAATGTATTATCCAATTGTGACTTCAGAGAACTGATTGGGGAAAAATGCCTCTTCCCCTGTCATAGAAAAGTAGTAATGTGGAATGAAGTATGTATTATCAGACATGACCAAAATCTTGATTTGTTTTGTTTGATAGTCCTAATTTTTATCAGGTAATGTTCTTTTAGGCAGGGGGAATCAGGAAGTGGTAGTTAAGTCAAAGATTAAAAAGCATTAATAAAGTAATTTAAAAATTGTTTGATTAATTAACATTAATAATTATAATTAATAATTAATGTATTAATTTAATTATATTAGAGTGTAACTATCAACATAAATAACATGATAATACTCATGTTTTCTTTTTTTCAAATGAAAACACTGAGGAATTGGAGAGAGAGAGTAGAAAAAGCTATAGTTAATACTGTGGTTGTTATATCCATTTTGAAAAACATTTGGTAGCAAAAGTTTTATTAATGTAATTAATAGAAAATAAATATTTTTCATTCTCTTCTAAATATGAGGCAACATATTGCAATTAAAGATATAGTGCAAAAAAAAATTTAAAAAACCCCATTCTGCTCCTTATCATATAACTTCCCCCAGTCTCAGTTTCCTCATTTGTAAAAGGAAGGAATTGGACTAGAAGGCCTTTGAGGTCACTCAGTTGTAGATCAGGAGTTCTTAAATAATGTTTTGTGTCAGAGACACCTTTGGCAGTCTAATGAAACCTGCAGACTCCTTCTCAGAGTAAAATTGTTAAATGCACAAAATCGTAAAAAAATACAATTTCATTGAAATAGTTATCAGGTTTTTTTATTCATGAACCTCAGGTTAAGACCCTTATTCTAAATTATCTGATACTATGAATGATTCCTATTCCCATGGCCACCTGAAAAAAAATAGGAAAGGAGCAAGCCAGTGATTGATTATAGGCCTTTTAATTGCTAGTACAACAGCAATAGTCATAGTAGTGTATAAAGGGAAGTTTTGTTCAGTGAATTGTATGGCTCTACTCTCATCTCCAACTGACTAGCAAAGGTTATGCTAATTAAATGTCTTGCTTCTTTTTGTCAAAACCCTGAGTATGTTTCTTACAAGTAATGTTTGAGGGCATCTAATACTCCTTTCAAATGGTTTCAAATATTATCAAAGCTTTACTTCTTGTCATTTTAAATTTAATCAATTATCAATGTAATTTCCATATTTTTCCTTCCATTTCCACAATGTTTAAAGCCTTTGTATAAAAGTACAAAGCAAAAACAAATGTCTAAAATGATTTTGAAATGTGCTTTCATCTGATTTTTGTCTTTTCTCCAGTCTTCTTCCTTCTATTCTTTCAACTTCTTAGGTAGGAACAGTCCCGTCTACGTAGAGAATAACATTTGGAAAGTGTTTTGTTAGGAAGACTTTTATCCTAGGAATCCCAAAGTAATAGACTTTTATCCTAGGAATCCCAAAGTAATTTATATGAGTAATTAATATTTATATAATTGTATATTTATAATATAACTAACTTAAATTGTATTTACAAGCCTTTGAAATGTATCTCTAACAAAAAGTAACACATTAATAAAAATTTGAGATGAGCTGTCACCAGCTGTTTTTTCTTTTTAAACAAAAATTTTGAGTAATTATTTTGGTATTACTGCTTAGGAAAACATGATCTCAGATTAAATAAAAGTCCTCTGTTTAGTATCTTGTAACCTGATATTCTTTCTACCTTTCCAGGCTTCTTATACTTACACCCCCACCCTATATATTCTTTGCTCTAGCTTTCTATTCCTACTATACCAGCCTACTTCCTATTCCTCCCAAATGCTAGTCTCCTAGCCTTTCTACTGGCTATCCCTCATTCCTGTTATGCCCCCTGATTCACTTCTTAATTTCCTTGGTTTCTTCCTCAGCTCTAAACTTCTTGTGGAAGACCTTTAATGGTCCCCTCCATTTCGTGGTACCTTCCCACTCTGAAATTTCTTTTCATGTACTTCATTATTTACATGTTGTCTCCTTTTAAAATGCCCCATTTAGGGCAGGACTGTTTTTTCCTTTCTTTATCCCCAGTTGTTATCAGAGGATTTAGCACAAAATAAGCACTGAAATGCTTTTCAGTTGATTGATAATTTTGTTTTTTCTTAATCTGGCCTTTCCTCCACTTAGACATGGGCCTTTATTGACTTTTATTTTCCAAAAACCACAAAAAAAGAAATCCTTATAATAATATAATAAGTAAATATAAAATAACAATATTTTGTATTCTATATATTTCTTATGTATGTAAAAGTTATTTTCACTAAGAGAATGTGAGCTTCTTGAAAGCAAAGACTGTTTCATTTTTTTTATCTTTGTATCACAGTACCTGGTATTTAGTAGGCACCTAATTAAATGCTTTTTTATAAATTGGTTGGCTAGCAATGAGACATGTAACTTTCCCTAGAACCAAACTCTTAAAGTAAAACCAACTCCAGCCATAATTTGGGAAGAAGTAGCTTTCTTATTTGAGGGGAGAGAAGTGGAGGATGGAATGCAGGAAGAAGAAGACGTGTACTATAAATAATTACATTAAAACAAAATCAAGCAGTGTTTATTAATAATGTTTCTAATCCTAAATTGATGCTTGAAAATTTCAGGTCATGTTAAAATTGCTGTAGCTTTTATATTATTGTAAAAGATGTTTGCTCCTCTTATTTTTAGAGTAGTAATACCCTTTCCTACTTTTCTGCTTTTTCTGAAAGTAGAACTGATATGGATTAGTGGATAATTGTATTGCTATGATTGTAAGCCCCTGTGTTATTTCTTTTGATTGACTAATCCAGTAATAATGATTCCTACCAGTTAAAAATCTTTACCTTTTTACTCATTTTAAAAATTAATATTATCTTATTTTGTCATGAACTGCTTTTGATTTAAAACAAAAACTTTCCTAGAAGAGAAATTTATAAATGACAACTTTGAACATTTTCTTAAATTTCTATTGTTTGGTTTGCCTTTTAACTTTTTGTCAACTTAGGCTTTTCACTTCTTTACTTTTCTATGTCAGAGGAAACATCCACTCGCAGTAGGAGTAAAGCTTGAGTTTTCCTGTTGTTGTTAGCCATTGTTTTTGTGTGTGCCATTCAGTTTATATATACTAATAATTTCCCTAGAGAGCAACCTTTCTGAGGAATAAGGTGATGTAGGAATTAACTGCTTAGGATTATGGTTGCAATTACAGATGTAACAACATTGTTTGGTATTTTTACTGTCATCTCAACACAAAAAGTGGGCTCAAGAGTATAGTTTTGTGCCTCAATCTGTGTTTCTTTAACAAATATTTATTATTAAATAGGTGAAAATATAAATAAAATAGATATGTATTGTTAAACCTTAAGAAACCCTAATGCAGATATAATTTAACTTTTCTCTTATAATTCTTATTTAAGTTTTCTTGAAATAGCTACTTTCAATAAATTGAAAATTTTGCATGACTGTGAGTTCAATTTAAACATTTCAGGTGACAATTAGGAACAAGATCTATATAAGTTCTAGCTAGAATAATAATATTATGTTATAACAATAATAGGGACTGAATCTATGATGTCATTGATAATAGGGAACTTCCAAATAGGAAAGTCCATCTACTAATGCAAGTCTGCATACATTTGGAGCACTGAAAAGTCACTTTTCTAAGGTTTCATAGTCAGCATGTGCCTAAGGCAAAACTTTAGCTTATGTCTTCTTGGCTCTGAGGTTGGCTCCCTTGTCCACCATATTATGCTACCTTTCAAACTGACAATTTGTTTTAAAATTATCTTTCAAAAAGTGATCCATACATGAGGAGTGCTATATGATTTATTTTCAAGTAGTTAAGACTTGGCAGCATTCATGCCACAACTGAACTCTTTTGTGATGTTAAAGCACAGTTTGCTTCAACCAAAAAGAATTTGTTAATTTTGTATAAAACAAAATTAGCTTAAACTATTTTCCTTATCTTAAGTCTAGGTTTGGCATTTCTTTAAACTTTCCATCGTTCTTCTCTCTTTCTATCATAAAAATGTGTGTTATCCTTTTTCTTGTTGTGATAGGTTTTACATTTGGGAATGTGTTTGCTTCAGATGTATCAAGGCTTGTGTTAGTTCTCCCTAATTTGTGTATAGGCTTTAAATATAATAAGATAAACTAAAAGGTTTCATTTATAGCCTTCTGAAAGTAGAGCATTTTAAAAGCAGGTAGGTGTCTCCACCCTACTTTTCATGAAGCATTTTACCTATTCAAGCAGACTTTTAAAAACAGCTTGTTTTGATAGCAGAGTGTTCTCCTGTGGGCCTTCAGCCTTTGCTTCCTGGCAGCACCTTTGGTGCGAAAAAAGAGTGATCAATTGGGAGACTATCAGTGCCAGCATGCATAGAGTGATAAGTTAACACACCACTGGGAATTTCTAGGGCCCACCAAGATACTTCACTTCTAATGTGCTAACAAGCTCATTTTTCTACCTCTTGCCTCTTCAGTTATTTTTTTTTTCTCAGAAGAGCTTAGAAGTTGAGTGCATCAGGCATAATGAAAAGCTCTGTAGGAGGGAGAAGCAATAACCCCATTTTTCCCTTTTCAGCCAAATAGAAAATTAGTTTCTGGTAATACACAAAGGCCAGTATTTTTTGTACAAGGGGCACTGCTGTGAATCAAAGGACTCTATTAACTGCAGAAAATTCAGCAGCTGTGAATCTCCCCCAATGAAAAAAGTACTTTCCAACAAGTTGAGATAGGTAGTATTATTTAGATTGAACCATCAAATTCATCTGCTTCCATTTATTAACCATATACTTTTTTTAAACTGTTCTATTATTTTCCAGTGTTAAGATTTAATTATATCATTCAATCATAAAATCCTCATTAAACATTTTATACCATACTTTGTCCCACTAATACCACTAATACTACTTACAACCATTGCAAAAATAGCATTCTCTTAAAGTTATATAATCCCAATAGTCAAGAGTTAAAAATAATAGAAATTCTAATAATTTTAATGTTTGTTATATAAAATATAATGAAATAATATGCCAGCTACACTTTTGCTTTCTTCTCATTTGAAAGTTAAAAGATACATCAGAACTTAAGGTCAAGTACAAGATGTATATATAGTTTTTTGTATTCACCCTTTCCTTTTTTTTTTTTTTTGAAATTATTAGCCTCCATGCATAGCTAATATAGTTCATTCAAGATTAAAATTTTTACTCTTGATCATTACTTGAAGTTAACATAGTCACCAAAATTTAAAATATCTAAACTGATAATCAGCAAGGAAAGAAAGTGTTAAAATACTTAAATTTTTGTTGGAAAAATTACCTGTGATAGACCAATGGAAGCAATTTTATTCATTTTTGCTTATTTAAATGTCTTCTATAAGGCCTCTTTCTGTACACATCAGGTACATCAGGACAATTTTTAAAAGTTGTAGGAGAAAGGTTAACTGATTTCTCAGTTCAGGAACTATACGACATGAAATCAGCATGCTAGTTTTTCCTGATAATTGTATAGTGCTGCCTGCTGTTCTACGTTTTGACAGCCATTTCCATAGTTGCTTTCATGAACAACAGAAATATCCTCTCCCTTTCTTGCCCTTTCTGTGCTAACAGCACAATCAGGCCTGCTGAAATAGGAAGCCTGGAGTGGATTGTTCAGAGCAACACTTCAAGATATTGGTTTCTTGTCAATAATATCAGGGAAGAGGATATGGTAGAAAAGGAAGTATGGTATTTTTCTGTCAGTTCCAGTGCCCTGCAGATATTTTGTTACCCAGTGTTTAAGGATCCTGTATACTCTGTAGATATTCCTACTTGTCTCTGTGTATTGGCTGAGTATTTTTCCTCACATAAAGATTTATTTGAGAATTTATCATAACTGTTTGCTGTTTAAAGATTATAGCAGTATTAGTATTTTCATTTAAAATATGAAGTTATTGAGACAGAAAAACATTTTTTTAAGTATGCAAAAATTTTTTCACAATAAACAGAAGTTAAACTTTTGGCACACTATGTGCTACTTTTCAAACTAAACCATTTCAGGCTAATTTTAAAATGGAGGAGAGGACAAGTCCAGTTTGACCTGAAATCACTTAAATTTTTTTTCAAACATAATTAAATATCTTTAATATTTTTTGATGTCATACATAAATGTGAATATTAGATATTGTGTGCTAAGAGAGCACACCAATAAAAGTGGAAAAGCACATATTAAACATTTTAATAATCTTAGATTAAGAACTTTGATCTCCCAAAGGCCATAATTTTTATGGGGAGTGGTCTGAAAATTGTAGAATAGGCTTGGCCATGAATATTTTATTTATTGCTTAGAAGAAATATGTTAGCATTAGCAGTAGTCCTCATGTGCATTATCTGTTTAAATGAGCCAAATTTAAGTTCATCCTTAACTAGAGGAAAATAGCTATGAAGAGAGAGCACGCTACTTGCAATCTATTGTCCAGCATCACTTAGAGCCAACCACATTTGAGGATTTTGCTGCACAAGTTTTCTCTCCAGCTCCCTATCATCACTCAACATCTGATACAGGTAAGAGTGCTAGAAACTATGGGTCCTCTCTTTAAATTTATCAGAATTTGAAATGCAATACCCTTTTTCTAAAATCTTAAAAATATTTGAAAACTTTATTTTGCCTGAAATAAGTGACAATCACCAAAATACCATGAGTAACATCACAATATTGGTCTTTAAATTTGACTTATGAATTTGAATACCTTGAAGCTGAAGGCTAGAGGTATTCATTGGTATTCATTTTATATTTCACTAATTTAGCAAAAAGTTCTATGATAGCTCCAAGTTTCTAAAATTATTTCATAATGTAGCTTATAAAATAGCTCACCAATCTTTAGAGTAGTTCAAGAATCATATTTTATGAAATCATTAAGATTTTTTAAAAAGAAATATAATGTGAACGAGTAATCTCACAATAGAGATTCAAATTTGGTAATCAAAAAAATGATTCTGTATATATATTTTTCAGTTCATAAGGCCAAAAATAAAACTAGCTTCAACTTAGAAATATTCAGCTTGGGTTTATATATACATTTATATATATACACACATATGTATCTATTAACATGTAAAAGGGTACTGCATTTTCCACAATTAACTGTTTTTAAAGAAATCATATGAAAACAAATAACTCATCAATAACAGGCCACATCCTGTTCTGATAATACATTGTACTCCTTATGATTGTTTCATTTATTTTATTTTCCCTCTTTAGATCATTAAATATCAGTTCTGTTTGTCTGAAGGTAAGACAGTGTCCAAGACTCAACCTCTATTCTTTTACTCTTGTTTTTTTTTTCCCCGTTGTTGTTGTTTTTTTTTACTAGAGAGCTAAGTTTTATAACTCAGACATTTACGAACTTAATGCTTCCCTGGTTCATACTAAATATTTCAGAAGTTTTTACTAAATTTTTCCAAAGTTAGTGTTTTACTAACCCCAGGTCTGCATGAAACACTAACACTGGTTCTGGGATAAAGATAACTAATGATAAAAGCTTTGGTTGAAATTATTAAATTTCAGAAGTGAAATTATGTTGACCTTTTTATTTCTCAGCATGAACAAATAGTCCGAATAGATGGCATTGATGTACATGACTTTGCATCATTAATAGATATCCTACAGTGACATCCAAAAGGAGCAGGAGAAGAAGAATACAAAAAAAGATTGAAATTTTTCACTGATAAACTTTGTTTTCTAAGTCAAATAAGTTCAGATGATATGGAATGGAATACATTAATCTAAGAAAAGAAATAATATAGTTTGCTAAAGGATTTATAGAAATAATGGATTAGGATTTAGCAAATAGTAGTTAGATTCTTATATCAAAGTAGTCCTTAAAAACCTAAAGAAAAAAAATTAAGCATTTTAAATAGATGGGTAAAATCTTAGGAAAATGAGAATGATGTGAAAATGAATTAATGAAAATTAATTTAAGGAGACATAAAAAAATTAAGATTAGTTTTGACCAGATTGCTCTACCTGGGAAAAGATAAATTGGAGAAAATTTATAAAAATAAAGTAATAAGTGGACCCATGAATACTAGTCACATATCCTGGCTACTTCTTACTTTAGTAAGAGAAAATAATTTTTGATGAATATTAAACCATCTTATTTAAAATAAATGATGATTTTTGCCATGTCAGACATTTAGCCCACAATTTTTCCAAAAAAAAAATGAAAGTGGATTTTTTTTTTAAGGATTCAATTGGATATAAAACAGACAGTATTAAAAATGTTTATTTTAGGAGACAATTAGGGAGTAGAACTACAAACTGTTTAATGAAACACATTTTCTTCAAGGTGAAAAAGTATTTTTCATATAAATATCAACACTGCCAAAAATTATTTTCAATAAAATACTGAATATTTTAAGCCACTAAAATTATCCTGTAAGACTAAACATTTGATTAATGCAATTCTCAGTTTAACATAATGAAATAAAAATAAATTTAGTTACTCCTTCATTTCCTTCCCCCTCATCCCCACAAAAAAAAAAAAAAAGAAAAGATGACAGAGCTGGGATCTCTTGAATTTTTTTTTTTTCCTTTTGACCTTATTCCCTTTAGAATGATCCTACCAGTCTTCTACCGAAGCTATAAGGAGTGGTGCAAGAGGATACACATCATAAAAGTTAAGCCAAAATAATGATTACCCACCAGCCTACAGATTTCAAAAGCAATGAATTAGCTGGAATATTACAATTGGCAGTTTTTGTTTTAACCAAAAATGTGTTGATTGCATACATAATTGAGATTCATAAGTATCTTGAAGATAGCATATTCAGTGAACCATTACAATAAATTCTGTCAAGAATTACATTCATTGTGATGTATAATTTCTAATCATCCCTATGGTATAATTTAAATTATGATTAGATTCATTTTGAACATTTAAACCTAAAATTAGTATTTTAACCTAATTTTTCAAAATAGGTTCTATCTAATCAATAGATTGATATTTAAGAGAAATTATTTTTATTACCGAACACATTGAAGAACTAGTGTGATGCCATGTTCTATTGGTTTTCCAATAGCTAGTTTAAAGCATTATTAGATTTCTTCTCTTTTATTAAAAAAAAAATACTATGGGGGAAATCCCCTTTACCTTCATCTTAGTCTTCTGACATATCCTTTTATCTTTATCTTGGTCACCTGACATAAATGAAAATTCTCAAAATCTTTGATATTTTTATTTAAAGAACCAATTTATATACCAATTTCTAAATATTTTCAGTTTCAATAAAATTTGACATGCAGTTAGAGTGACTGCGATTCAAATTATTCTAGATAAAATGTTTTACAGATTTTATAATTAAATTCATTCTTATCTGTAATAATGGAATGAGCTAAATTACCCTATAAAGAATTTTCAACTTTGAAATTTTTCTATATTTTTAAAAAATATGGTAACTTATTATCTTTTTGAACTTTACTTAAGCAAATATTTGACCACATGCTGGTGGGTTTTAGTGCTAAAACCACTAAATTTTTTGTTGTGTTTTATAGACAATGTATATTGTGTATAAAAAAAAAATTGGTGTTTACCATTTTTTAAAATCTCTCAAACTTTTGGTTGTTGACACTATATGAATGACACTACAATTAATTTTATAACTTGGAAATTTACTTACCCTGAAGCCAATTTAGGTCAAGAGTTATTAACTGTTTTTTTATTATGGTCTCCTTTGGCTATCTGGTAAAGTGCTGAGATCTCATAGGACTATAAATGAAATTCAATATATTAAAATAAAGATGTAGCTTTTTTCTCTATTCTAGTTCACAGTCCCTCTGATTAGGTTGTAAAGTTGTGAATTTGAAAAAATAACTCTAGAATCACAGAATTTGATAGTTGGAGGAAACCTCAAAAACCTCTACATACACAAAAAAAATCCTTACTGTGATTCATCCAACTTTTGCAATTTTAAAGACGTTTTTCCTAAAATCAAGCCTAAATTTGTTTCTTGACAACTCTACCCATTACTCCTGGTTTTGCCCCTTGAGATAAAAGAGAACAAAGTTAATCCCTCTTCCCCATGAAATCCTTCTTATACTTAAACATAGTTATAATATCATCTGTTGAATCTTCTTTTCTTCAGATTAAACATGTCCAGTCTGATCTTCATATGTCATGCCTCAACATTAAGGAAACTCCAGTTTACAAATGTTCTTAAACAATGGTGTTAAGAATGAACACAATATCCTAGATGAGTGCTGCCATAAAAGCAAAGTACTGTGGGACTATCACTTCCTTTGTCCTAGAGGCTCTGCCGCTCAATACAACCTAGCATCACATTAGGTTTTTCTTTTTTTTGGTTGCTACATTATATTGCTTAGTCATATTAAACTTGAAGTACAGTTTAAAAAATCCAGATCCTTTCCAGAACAACTCCCCCATCTTATATTTGTAGTGTTGGTAAAAAAAAAATTTTTTTTGCACTTGAATGCAAGAATCTACATTGATCCCAGTTGAATTTCATCTCATTGGATTGTACCCAAAACTCTTATATAGGTCCTTACAGTCATCTACTCTGTTACTTGTCTTACAGCTTTCTGCCATCTAGAAATTTGTTTAGCATACTATATATTATCAATATGCTACATAATGTATGCTGCCTTTATTCAAATCATTGATAAAAGATATTGAATAGCAAGGACAGGACAGATTCTTGGAGTACTCTCCTGAGGAAATCCTGCAATATAGACATTGACATCAAACCATTTCTGATTCAATCTGTTAGTATCTAATTTATATCTCTCTATCTTCTTTACCAGAAAAGTATGAGCTATTTTATCAAAAAGCGTTGCTAACATCTACACAAATTATATTTAACAGCATTCCTCTCAACTGCTTTAATAATCCTTTCAAAAAAGGAAATTAGGTTATTCTGGCATGACCTATTCTAGATGGAACCATGTTGGCCTTCTACAGTCACCACTTCCCTTTCTAAATTTTGGGCATCTGTCTTTAATAATTTCTTCTAGATTTTTCCAAAGAATCAAAATCGTACACAGGCCTCTTATTTGTGGGCTGTACTCTTCCTTCTTAAAAAGTTGGACATTTTCCCTTCTTCAATCTTGTGATATTTCTCCTGTTTAATTTAATCTTTGAAGAGTTTTGGAGAGAGGCCCCACAATCATATCTATCAATTCTTTCAGAAATTGAAGATTTATCTCAGCTAGGGGTCAAAGACAGATAAATGCTATCTTCCTATATGCATATCTGTCTTGATTATCATCTCTCCGCTAGCCATTTTTGTGCTAACATTTCATGTGTAAAGATCCTTCTCCATTGCAGACATAAAAAAAAAAGATAAAATAAAGAGTTAGCTTTCCCCTTTTTTTACTGTTATAAGTTATCCCATTCCCCATAACTCCCATTCCTTTTACTGTCTTTCTCCTCCTAATATAGTATTTTTAAAATTATCCCCTTTTTGGGGTTGCCTTTAGCTTTTTAATCATTCTGGAAGAGATAGGCAGGGAGACCTTCTGTTACCTGGACTTCTGTCTTTTGTGTATTTCTATTAAAATGTAAGTTGGTGAATTTCTTCCTAATACATCCACATTAGCTGCAGACAAATCACATATGTTTTATTAAAATGTTTCATTTCATATTTGAGTAACTCTCATCTCTCTTGGGCTGACTTTCCTTAAAGTATGTCAAGATCCATAATCATTCATAGTCTACATTTCATATTAACTACTAAGAAATTTTCATCACATTCATTCATCTTAATAATTGATTTATGGTATTCTAAGCAAATAGATAAAGTAAATAACAAGTTGACCTCTGTTGATCAGATGAACTATTTCTAAAATATAAAGCTCTCATTTGGAATTAATACTTGGCCATTTTTGTAGCCTTAAAGATTTTCAGGTTCTTATAAAAAGAACCATCACAAAATATTTTACAAATTACAACTATATTACATTTCATACACTATATATACATTCATATATACACAATTCATAAAATTATTGTTAATCCATACAAAGTACAAAGGAAAAGTGATATATTAGCCTTAGCTACAACCTCAGCTTGGTATTCTCTCAAAATCTGATCTTCCTCCATAGCCAAATACAATTTCACAATGATTCAATCGATGATTCACTAGAATCAAATTTTTGATGGGGTGGGTCATCAAAACAGTCCATTATAAATAGTATAGCTTTAATCTTAGATAACTTTTCTGTCTCCATTACCTACTCTATAAAACTACTCTATAAAAATATAACAGTGTTCAATTCACAGGATAATTTGAGACTACTAAATTGGTTTGAGCTCATTAAAGAAAGTTATTTTTTGGACATGTAAAAAAAAGTTATTTTATTAAGAACATAATATATGAAAATGCTTATAGGAAAATATGTTCCATTCATTCATAAGCTTGTATTTCTATAAATGTACACTACATCCAGATGTATTCTACTTGTAATGCTATGACTTTATGTTTTCACTATTTTTTGGTATCCCTAGTCTTTAGTGTAGTGTCTAATACATAGTATCCACTTAATAAAATGCTTTGTTTACTAACTAATAAATGTTTGTTGACTGACTGACTGAACATTGTGGTTATTCTGGCCAATTGAAGTTTTTGTGAGTGATCATTTGCTTCCATTTCTACATATTGCTTTTTCTACAAAATCTTTCCATTCTGTTTGTTTGTCATTCTTTTAAAAGTAACTTGAAGATAGCATATACTTACAAGTCCCAGAACTACAAAATAATACCAAATCATTTGGACTTTTCATCCCTACTGTTCTAAATTTGAACCATTAGAAAATCTAACCATTAGAAAGATGTTCTTTTACTGCTTTGAGGTCACCAAAGATTCTTACATCCTCATGCTTCATTTTGTGAAAATCTAAATGACAGTATTTTCTGTCTATTATGAAGTGAAATCAACCTGCCTATTTTTTAATGCTACATAATTTTTAATGATCTTTTACTGTTTTCTTTATCTAGTTCCAGGGGTTTTTCCATGTTAATCAATTGTTGAAATGAGACCTAATAATTTGTCATTCTTAAATACTATATTATATTATATTTTATATCTTTTTATATCATTACCATGTTTTGATGTCTCTTCACAATCAACCCTTATATTTGTGCCTTTGATTCCATCTCCTCTGGAAGATTGTTATTCTCCCCACTCTTAATTCTAAGCTAATTTTTATTTATTGGGTATTTCCTGGCTACCTTCAAACATGTTTGTCTCCCTCAGCCTCAAAAAACCCTTTACTTAACTATTCCTTTTATAAACAAATTATTTATACAAGTAGTCTATATTCCCTACTCTTTCTCTATTCTCACTCACCCCTGAGCCCCTTGCAATCTTGCTTACAACTTTATCACTCAAGTAAGAATTCTCTTTCCAAAGTTACAAATGATCTCTTACTTCCCCAGATACAATTACCTTTTCTGTCTTCATATTGCAATATTGGACATGGATGAGCAGCCTCATTTCCAGGATATTTTCTTCCTGAGTTTTCTTGACACTGCTTTCTTTTGATTTTCCTAATTGTGTAGCCACTTCTTACCTCTAAGTTGATATGCCCCAAGGCTCTTTCCTGAGTCTTCTTTTCTTATCTCTCCTTTGTTTTCTCGGTAATTTCATCAGTTCTTATGGGTTATATAAGATATCTTATGGATATCTTAGTTATCATATCTCTGTAAATGATTTCTGTATATTGACATCCAACCTTCATTTCTCTTTTCTACCCAGTCTTCTTCCTTGGAATGCCTATTGGACATTTGCAGTTGAGTGACCCATAAACGTCTCAAAGACAAGCAAAATTCATTATCTTTCCTCACCCAAATCCTTCCCTCTTCTCAATTTTTATTGAGAGCACCACTTGCCTTCTGGTAACCTTGGTTCACAATCTTGGAGTCATTCTTAGCTCTTAAGTCTCACTCTCTCTGATCAGTTGCTAATAATGACATTTACATAGCACTTTAACATGTTTAAAAAAAAAAAAACCACCCAAACCTATTCTATCTCATTTGATTCTCACAATTTTATAAAATAGACATCTTTATTTTTCAGACTAGGAAAGCAAGTCTTTATCAGTGACTCTGTGAGTCACATTTCCTGGTCTCACAAATAATAAATGCCTGATCAAGATTTGAATTTTGGTCTTCCTTAACTCCAGACCCAGTATATCTGCTATGCCAGCCAAGCTACAGTACTAGTTGATATTAAGTTCTCCTTTACTCAAGCTTCTCCCTATCTCAAATCCATCCTTCAAGAACTTACCAAAAGGAGATTCCAAAAGCACAGATGTCATTCCCCTACTCGAAAAGTTTCTGGGATTAAATACAAAGTACTTTTCTTCATGTTCAAGTCAATTTTCATTTTACTTTTCCATGCCTGGGGCATATTAGTCTGTATCATATACATTCCAAACCACCTTGCAGTTTGTGATATTATATGCAATCTCCCATCTGACCTCCATGCTTGAATGCTTCCAGTAAGGCTCAGCTCAAGCACCACCTTTTATACAAGGTCTATCCCGATCTCTCACCTACCTTGTTGGTGCCCTTCCCACAGGAAATAAATTTGTATTTATTTTGTATATATTTATCTCTGTACATGCTGCTCCCTTTTTCAAACCAAATGGAAGAGGCTGGTTTTAGAACATAATAGGCATTTAACAGATCTTGCTCTTTATCACTGAGTGATTAAAAATACCTACCCAACACTTGGAAGTTTGTTTGGGGTTTCAGTTCATATCAGCAGACTTTACCTATTATATGCAAGACAGTGTTCTAAGTACTAGAAATAGGACATTTTCATACACAGTGAATTAACCTGCTATGGTTTGGGGGTTTTTTGTGGAAAAAAAATTTTCCCTCAACCTCTATTCTTTCTTCTCCTTATTTGTTCATCTCCAGAGTTCACTTATTTTTACTTCTTTGTATTTAGGAACCTGAAATCTAATTAGCTTGAGTTTGCTTTCTGAATTTGCAGTTTTAAATGTCTTCAATGGGTATAATCACACCAGAACTTCTAGAGTTTCATACATCTAGAGACAAACAAAATAAATCACATCATGCTTAAAAAAAAATAAAAAAGAATCATAGAATTTACTTGTCATTTGCATTGATTATGCCTATTTGTAATGATGGTGTGTATTAACTGGTAACAACAAACTACATGGGTGAGGGGAAAGGGAAGAAGGGCTAGGGGAAAGTGAATAGTAATAAAAGGACTCATTTTATTAGCTTTCTGTAGAGATAGTCTGTGTCCAATCATATGATATCAATATTTATTTTTTAATATAGTAGGTCACAAACGTTTTTGTAGCTTGTATTCTCCTAGCAGTGTATCTGTGAGTATACTATTATCTTAGTGTAATAAAAATTAAATAAATTAACATATAACTCACACTACAAACATGTCTCACTTAGAATAGAGTATTGAAGTCAATTTGTACATTTCTCTTTCCAATGCTTTTGAAAATTAGTAAATGTCCATTGTAAATTTATTTTGCTTGAATTTATTGTAAATCATCCTACATGACCAGAAGTTGACATTCAAGTGTCATATGCTAAAAATAATGACAAATACCATCAACTTAATTCAGTTCTCTGTAATTTGGGGAAAGAGATTTTTGTTTATTTTTGTTGAGTTTTTATATATATTGAGAGTAAAGTGGTTAAGATAACATGCCATGAGTTCAGGAGAATTATTAGAAAACCAATGGATTTGGACTGTTTTATAGACTTCTTTTTTCTTCTTCTTTCCTGTCTTGCTGTGTAACTGTTAAGTTGGTAAGTACAATATGTTGGAATTACAAAACAACTCTTTAACTGTGAAACCATTCATCACCCTAATCATGCTTTCAATTATATAACCAAAACCTGATTACTCTCTTCTCTGTTCCTCAGTTAACACCTGTCAGACTGTGCAGTGTGTCTCATATCTATTATATCTATCTTCTCTCCTATTTCCTCACTTCTCTCTACTCTTTCATCATTTCTTCATTAACAACAAAGAAAGAAATGCAGTGATAGTTCTCTTCCTCCCCAAACCTCCACTAGAAAGCATTGGCCAACTCAAGGTAAAAGCAAAAGGAAGTCCTGTCCTTCTTGCTGGGAATGGTGTGCTTTACAAGACAAGCATGGACTCCCATCTCTGCCTGTTGTCTGCAATGCATTTCTGAAGGGGGCCAGTGGTTCATGGGCTTTAATGGTTTACCTAACTCAGATAAAAAGGGGGGAAATGACACATTTCCTTATACTTTAGGGTACATAGGTCATTTTAATCCTAGTTAAGAAAGAATATTGAAACACTACCATTGAAAAGGGGAGAACAAGTCAACTTGGATTTTGTTTGACCACAAACTCTTAATGTACATTTGTTCTTGAATACATTTATGGTATTTGTCCTTTTAGGTACTCTAGAAACTTTGATTCATGATGAGATTTATTAAATACACTTGAAGTTTACTACCATCTCAATAGGAGCCACTTCCCTATGAAAATTTTTATTTTGCATTCATAGCTTCAGTTTTGCAAATTAGAGTAAAGGCAAAAATAAATTGAGAAATAAATTATAGTTAGGAAGTTTTAAACAGTAGATAATGGCTACAATTGCCATTTATTATAATACCTGATTAAGAATGTGTGCTTATTACCCAATATATACCAGTAGCCATAGCTAGGCAGTGTGGCATAAGAGAGCTATATTTCAAGTTAAAGAACCTGATTCAATAATGGCTCTGCTATTTATATGCATGAGCTTAACCTTCCTAGGCCTCAGTTTCCTCATCTGTAAAATGAGGAGGTTGAACTAAATGATTTTTAAGTCCCTTACAACTCCAAGTCTGTGATCTTGTGATTATACATGAGCACTATTATCCTTAAAGAATTATAATGGAGAGTCTAAACAAATGCCTCGGGAACTGTAGGCTGCATTACTAAACTTATTGCTTCATACTTGCAACTTTTTCTTTGTTGTCTCTGCAAGTTTTTTGGTGGATTTTTTGCTCTTTTTGCTTTGTTCAGATAAGAGCTATGCTCATGGAAACATTTAAATGGAAAGAACTAATCTTATTATTAGCAAGGAATTTGGTCTTGATAGCTAAATACTTTTCCTTTTTTTTTTTTTTTTTTTTTCATTTTAAAATATATTTACTTTGGTTACCTTTTTTTTTTTTTTTTCTTTCCCTATGGAACAAATGGTATTATTGATCTATTCTAAATTATGGCATTTTTTGAAACTTTTTTTTCATTTAGACATTTAAATTTTTAGCATCTCTGTTATGCAAAACTTCCATAAAGGAAATTACTTAATACCTTTAATGACTTTAGTTTGACCTTCTAGCTTTTTAGGAATATTTTGGAGTATTAAATTTAAGCCATGAATGCCTACACTCTGGAGCTTATTGTAAAGGAACCAGCCCTATTTACCTGCATCTTGAATCCTGCATGCTTATGGTGGCTCTAGATCCCTCCCCTTCCTGGTTGTAAGGAAATTGCTCCCCATAGCTTCTATTTCAATATGATATTTTGGGATTTTTTCCCTGCTAACAATAGTTATTTTCAATGAACTTACAATACTTAATAGGACATTCTAGTGAATAAATATCAGAAATATTCTTTTTTTTATGGGGTACATTGCTGGGACATTGGTACTAATAGTTTGTTTCTTGCTGTTTCTATAGGCTCCTGCCCGGAGACTCTACCCACTGAAACTCCAACAGCATTGCAGATGGATGGGACCGATTTAGCTTCTCCAATGTCTCCACGAACCAGCAAGAGCCGAATGTCTATGAAACTTCGCCGCTCCTCTGGCTCGGCCAATAAATCCTAAGGAGACCAGCAACTGCAGCATTTTTGAACAATGAACATTAGTGTTGAGCAGTTGAATTAGCACTGACAATGTTTTCCCCCCAGAATTTAGCCGGGTGTTTGTCTGCTATCACACACATGCTCCTTCCTGTACATTTATTTTAGAAAACAACATTGATATTTTATTTGTAACTTAATATTTCAGCTTCTAGATTGCTGTGGAGTTTTTAGTTACACTCTTAAGCTTCCACTTTTTTGGTGCCATTTATATACCATATCCCCTAATTTTCTTGATAATTATGTCTAAATTTTCACTTTTAACTCCAGGGTTAATATTGACCCAAATATGTAATTGGAAAAAAAAAAAAATCTCGTTTATTGTGTGTAACTTTCTTAGCAAGCTAAACATACATTTTTTAAAAACATAACAATTTTAAATTTAAGCATTTGTAAAGGCCAAACAAGACACAAATTTATTAATGCACAGGATGTGTATAGATTATTTATGTTATTAAAACTAAAATAATTACAATAAATGGTCTTTTAGTATTTTAGTTTCCACTTGAAAAATTTTTTTTAGTATTAGTTTTCTTTCCCAGTGACTCATTTCCTAGCCATGTGGATAATACCATGATAAATCAAAAACTAGAAAAATCACTGTGCTGCACTCCAACTTATGCTTGCCTTCTAATTATTTTTTATAATATTTTCCTTTTAAAATGGTATCACTGATCAATGCCATTCTGTTTTAAGATTGTGGCCCTGATCATCTGGCCCAGGATCTTGGTGGATCAATAGTTTCTTCTATAGGGAAAAAAATATTTTTCCAATGTAACTTCCTTGGTCAAAATTATGTGTACTATTAAAGAAGATAAGGGAATATTATCCAGGAGTCATACTTTACTCTATTGTTAATATTGAACTTTGAGGTGTGGATCAGTACACAATCCAGTCCTCCAGAGTATTTTTCCTACAACAGAGGAGCTGCTCATATTTTGTGTTGAGTGGCATCTCTCTTAAGGAAATGTAGCATGGCATTGATTCTAACTGCATGTGTAAATACATCATACAGGCAACTAGAGAAATATAAATTATGTATGGTCATTCATGTAATATCTACAGATTTGTAATTGTTAAAGAAAAGATGACATATTTAATAATACAATAAAATTATTCTTACCAATTTCTGTTCTTGAGTGCTGTTTGATTTAGTTTTATGCCTTTAAGGCAAGTAGAGTCTATCTTATTAATGTTATTAATACATAATAAAGAATAAATTTAGTTTATCTTCTCAATTTAAAAGTAGATCTGAATTTTCTTTCTGGGGATGTACTTTGAACCCAGTTCGAAATACATCTCTCTAATTTAAGATTGCCCCTAGTGACTTCTTTTCCTACACAGTTTGAGTTGTGCCAATAATTGTCTCAGTTGCTTGACACCTTAATTTCTTAAATAAGCTTTTGTTACTGCTGCTCCTTTCATATGATAAATTGAAACTTTATACAAAAGGGGGTTAAGTTCTTTTTTAAGGAAATAATTTTTTCTGATCAAGTGTCAAAAACATCTTTTTTGTTGTTGTTGGTAAGCAGAAATAAAAATTGAAAATACAAGAGAGCCCCTATTCTATTTATCTGTAGAAAATATTTTTTATTATAAGAAGTGCATTAGATTGTATGGAGTTAAAAGTTAAAAAGTTAAGGAACAAATGAAATAATCCAGAAGATTAAGATATAGAGTTATGGAATGAAGGAACTCTTTCAATTATAATGTGCTTCCAAAAAAAAAAAATCTAGAAAACTAGGATAGTAGAAGACAGGAAATAATGAAATAATTACTTTGGAAAAATTAAGCTATATAAAGGTTTTTTTCAAACTTACAGTTAAAAAAAAAAACAGCAATTCAAATTAAGACCAAATTTGAATCTTTAAGTATTAACTTAAAAAAAAAAAAAAAAAAAAAAAAAAAAAAAAAAAAAAAGGTGGAAGGTCAGTATTCCAGGGGAAGATTAAGTTTGTAGAAATTGTCAGTATTTCAAAGAGAAGTGTAACACTCTGTAAACACTTTTCTTTGAAATACTGGCTTAATTTCTATATTTCTGTATTTGGAGTATATCCTGTTACTAGGAAGTTAGGTTATTTAGAAGGAAGATTGTATTAGCCCCTATTTAAAATTAATTCTCCCTTCTCTTGCCCACTGTATCTTTCAAATTGATTCTAGTCAATCATGTGAATGTAATACTATCAAAAAACACAAGACACAAGCTAAACACATTTATTTGGAGAGCACCATACACCTCTGGCTAATAGAAGCAAGGACAAGGATGTATAGAATGTACATCATGATTTATAAAAAGTAATTTAAAAGTCACAGGTCTATTTTTTAAAAAGATTAAATGAATTGCCTTTCAGTTTTATGGTGTATTACATCTTTTTGTAGGTTCATATTTAATAAAAGAAATGAAATTACAAAAAAAAAAAGTATTACCACAAATTGAGTGAAATGTTACTAAAGAAGTAAATTTTTAACTTCAAGAAATCAGGCTAAGGTGGGTTTTTAAAGTTATTTTAAAATAGTTCAAGGAAGTTTAATTTACACAAAATTGAAGGGGGTGGGATATACCTCAAGTCAAAACTATTACTCAAGCACTTTTTCCACTTTCTTTGGGATAGATCAGTTTGATGGAATTGGGGGGACATGTTTACAGGAGATTAAAGACCTGAAATAATAGCCTCCTCAATTTCACTTAAGCTCAGTTTTGCCCATAGCCACATCTTGATTGAAACCTTGCTTCTTTACTGTTTTCTGTTAGTTTGGCACCAATCCCGTCTATTTCACAGAATGTACAGTGAAAAAAGTATCTGAGCTCATTAAATTTTATATGGGTGCCTGCGACGACAATGGAAGCAAAATCAGCAATAACCACATTGAGCGGCTTTAAAAAGAAGAAAAGAAAAAATCCTTTCTAGACAAGTCTTCAACGAGACTTTCCATAGGAATTAACAAATTACATAGAACTTTTTAAGGTTTCCAAGTGGCTGAACTCCATAAAGCCTTTAGGAAAGAAAAGGAGGTAAAGAAAGAGAAGGCGGAGGAAGGGTACTTTTACCAGTTGGTCCTGCAGTAGCTCACAATGTCTATTTCTTCCCGAATTTGTCCCAATCTTGTTTTTGTTCGTACTCAGCAACCGGGTCTTAGAGGCATCTGGAGCAATAACACCTGCCGGCTTTCCGAAGGGTGACATTTGTTGATATGGCGACTTAGACCCAAGGAACTGAAGAAGGTAGACGGACAATGCTTGCAAGGAAAGATCTGCTGAGTATCTCCGTCAGTTCCACTTGGTCCTTCTGGAGGCATCCCCACTAAAGTAGGCAATAGCATTTCCTCCCGCATCGCGTGCCACAACCGGTGCTTGTCTCTGATGTCTGCAGAGGGGAAGTGTGCCCCGCAAAGTGGGCATGGGAAAGTAAGCTGTAAGCTATGCTCAGGGCTGTAGCCAGGGGTTAGCGCTCTGGCTGATCCCTCCTGATGAGTATCCAAGTGCTTACGCAAGTAAGCCTGACGGCGAAACTTCTTGTGGCAATATGGACACAAGAAAACCCCATCCCCATTGCCTTTCCCTGTACCCGGGCGACGCCCCGACTCTGTATCAGTATATGGGCCCTGTGGTCGCTGGGGCTCAGGGTGCTTAGTGACCTTAACATCCAGTCCGTGGGTAGCTGAGTTGAAACTGTCTTGATGCTGATCATTCAGGGAGCTGTCCCGAATAAGAGGGTGCTGACTTTCAGTCCTTTTCTCTCTGTTATTCTCCTTACCTTCCGGCAGGAAAGGTGCGATAATGCTGCAGTCTGTAGACAGTGATGAGGAAGAGGAAAACGAAGGAAGAGCTTCGGGGATAGCTGTGGCAGCATTAGCAGTACGTGGCTTGTGCCACCGGCGATGGGAGGCGAGATTGGCTGGACAGCTGAAGACCTTATCGCATTCGGGACAACGGTACTCAACTCTCACTATACGAGAGCAACGGTGTTGGGCCAGTGCAAAAGGATCTGCGTACTCTTCCTTGCACAGCTGGCAAATAAATTCACCCAGTGGCGTCCGGCTGTTTTCAAGGACCCGGGAGGGGGTCCCAGGTGTCTCTTCTTTGATTTTCAATCCCAGGACTGGGGATGTGGTTACTTCATCCGCGAAGCTCAGCCTCCTCATAGCCTTCGGCTTCTTGGCACCTAATACTGCTGTTCCAGATCCTGACGCTGACACAGCTCCTGGATGTCCCTTGTCACAACGGTCGTCTCTAGTGCCCCGTTTCAGGCCTTGAAGAGTAACAGTGAGGGGAGCTGATTCCGGCTTTGTAACAGCTTCTGGGAAAGGTGCCAGAAGTGGCATCAAAAGCTGCTCCACCGAAGATGGGGCAGACGGGAGTGCCACAGTGGAAGAGAAAGCAACCGCGGCTGTAGTGCCTCCCGGGAACGATTCAGCCGAAGCAGGAGAACTGAGGCAGCGCTCCAGGAATGTCGCTCGCAACTCCGCACCTGCCGGCTTAGCTGGGCTAGGACTGGGACCAGGGGTCGAGCCTCTTCCCAACCCCGTCACAACGCTTTCCCACCGGCCTGGTCCCGTTCTTTCTACTGTACCCAGGCAGGACGAAGTGTTTACGGACACTGACGGTTGAGAAGCCACCTCCCTCTCCTCCTTTTCTACCTTTTCCAAAGAGAATCCCAACAGCTCCTTCACGCTTCCCTGGGGACTGGGGGAAGCCCCTCTGGGGAAAGTAGGCGCCAGCAGCTGAAAATCCCGACGCATTCGGTAAGAGCCTCCCAATCTCTTGGTTCTTTTCACCAGAAAGCCCCTCGGCATGATGGAGTTGGAAGAATGTGAGAATTAAACTGAGAGTAAAGGAAAAAGGTGAGGGGTGGAGGCTGCAGGACCCGAGACTGGAGCAGGACGTTGCTACAGCCGTCATATTCTGGTCTTTATAGCTGAGACGGCAGCTGGACAGAGGAGGCAGTCAACCTCGCTCTGGAATGGGAAGGTGCTACCCAATCGGGAGTAGAAAACAACGTCGGAAAGGGGGGGAATGGGCGGGCAGGGTCTAAACTCACAGCTGCCCAGACTGGCTACTGTAATGGTTGGATAAGCACCCTAGGGGAAAACTAGAGGTTGATTGCTTCGCCACGCCTTCCCCGAGTTCAAACAGTATTATCTCCTTCCACCAGCAAAATCATCCTCTTGCCAATCCTGGGTTAGAATGATACCCATTCAAAATGGAAACAAAGGCGCGGGAAACCCGCGGAAAGGTAAGCCAGTCAATATGTGTGGGAGATACTACAACCTCAATCTTCGCCACCTTCTTATCCAGTCCGTGATTATACCTTCGGGTCTCTGCGTCTTCTAGCTGACCAAGAGGGAGTCTCTCTAGTCCCTGGCCGAGGGAGCCTACAACAGCCTCGACAAAAACATAGAAGATTTTCTAGAGCCGAGAAAGAGACGGGAATTTCACCTCCTCTTCCAGCATTCAGGCCTCGGAGAAAGAATTGGGGTGTGGACCTGCCAGAAGCCTCAGGGATGAAAAGACAGTTTTGCGGCCGAGGGCAGGATTTGGGTTCCTTTTGTGATTGTACTAGGAAGGTCTAGTCTTCTTGGTTGCTTGACTGGGCATGAGAAATAGGGCATTTGGTGGACTATGTTAGCGAAAAAGAGAAGAGGAAAGGAGATCGCAGGGCATCTATGGGAAGCTTAGTTAGAAGAGGTGTGCAAATTAGTCACAAGTGAAAACACTCTCTACTCCCACTGAACTATTAGAGAAGCAACAACAGAAAACCAGAGTGAATTAACCTACTGATCTGTTCTTAAGTTTGCTGCAGGAAACATCTATCATTGAGACTACTAATCTTTGAAAGCATGAGGATTCATTTGTGATTAAAGTTGCTCAGTGTAGAAATTATGTTTCTTAGCAAATCTTTAAAGCTCAAGAAACTAGTCATTCAGTCTCCTATTAGTTAAAGAATATAATATATTTCTGATAAGGGGGAGAAGGAATATGAGGTAGTTTTCTTCCTTTCTGAGATAAGTCTTAGTACCTCAATCTGCTTTATAGCTCCAGTTAGTCTGTTAATAAACTTTTGTTAAACACTTATGATGTCCAAAGAAACTATCATCAACAGAAGGAAGACCCCAGGAAGGAAACACGCATTTATTCGCTGTCAATTATGTGTAAATAAAACTCTGCAAATATTACCTCCTTTTATCCTCACAATAAATAACTCTTGGAAGTAGGTGCTGTTATTAATAAATAATTAATTTAGAGTTAAGAAAACTGGGACAGATGAGATGACTTACATATAGTTGGCAAATATATGAAGCTAGATTTTATTTAATCTTGCTATCTTACAGGCCCATTCCTCTATTCACTGGACTACCTACCTGTCAATAGAATTAAGGAGAATCAAATAAAATTTCCTGTAGAATGTGGGACTTTACCTGGGATTTGAAGAAATCCAGAAAAGTTAGGAGTGAAATGCTCAGAGTCAGGAGAATGGAGTATCTTGTTCAAGGAACAGCAAGGAGGCCAATGTCAATAAATTGTGAGTGTGTGGAAGAGGTAAGAGGATTAGAAAAATTGGGAGAATAGATTATGAAGAGCTTTGAATGCCAGAGGATGCTGGTAGTGACAGAGAGACATTGGATTTTATTGAGTAGTGGGGTAACATAGGCATGCACTTTAGGAATATTACTTGGACAGCTGACGAGAGGATAGACTTGAGTGGGGAGAGACTGGTGACAAACAGACCAACCAGCAGGCCATTGCTATTGGTCCCAGCAAGAAATGATAAAAGGCCTGTGCCAGGATGGTAGAAGTGTCAGAAGAGAGAAGAAGGCTAATGTGAAAGATGTTTTGAAGGTAAATTTGATAAACATTGGCAATAGTTTTCATATAAGGAGATGAAAGTGAGTTGAGTATGGCACCTATTTTTAGAGCATGGGTGACTGGGAGAATGGGGGTACCTTCAATAGCAATAAAGAAATTAGGAAGAAAGAATGCTTGGAGATTTGGGAAGACAATGAGTTTAGTTTTGGATATATTGAGTTGGATATCTTTGGGATATCTAGTTTGATATGTCCAATAAACAACTTGAGATGAACAGAGAAGGTGGGGTTGGTTAAATAAAGTTGAGAATCATTTGCAAAATAATTGAGTCTGTGGGAATTCCTGAGATGACTAAGTAAATATTGTAAAGGAAGAAGAGAAAAGATCCCAGGACAGAACTTTGTGGGACATCTTATAGTATAGCAGGTGTGACCTTGATAAGATCCACATGTTAATCAGGATTACATGTATATTCATGGCATAGGACTGACAATCATAGGAACAGCAATTTATAAAGGGATGTAGTTAAGAAAAAAGAAGTATGACACTGTTGGTGCAATCAAGGTGTCACACAGCTAGGAAGTGTTAAGTGTCTGAGATCACATTTGAACTCAGGTCCTCCTGACTTCAGGGCTAGTGCTCTATTCACTGCACCACATTTCGGCCCTCACATAGACATTTTTAAAAATTAAATTTTATTTTAAAACCAAGATCGACCTTCTTTCCTTACTTCCCTTTCTTTGCCTCACTGAGAAAGAAAAATGAAATCCTTATTACAAACATAAAATCAAATAAAAAAAAGTTTTCATTGGCCATGTCTAAAAAATATATTCATTACCTTTCTTTCAGGAAATGGGCAGCATGTTTCATCATAAGTCCTAAGGAAGTTCCCAAATTTTATATGTATATATATATGCATATATATATATATAATATGTGTGTATGTATTATTGTTATACTTCCAAGTTTATATGCTTGTACATATATATGTATCTATATTATGTGTGTATAGTTCCCAAAATTTATGCGTGCATGTACACACGCACAGACACACACACACACCAGGTGCCTTCTCATTTTTCTCCCCCAACCTTTATCCCTGGCAATTAAGAACATAAGAAAAACAAAATCCATTACAAAGATATAGACATATATATATGTAATCATTCAAAACCAATTTCCACATTGGGCATATCAAGAAAAATTATGTTTCATTCTCCATTCTGAATCCTTTACCTCTCTCTCAGGTTATGAATATCATATTTCATCATTAGTTGTTATTTAGAATTCTGGTTGATGACTATGCTGATAAAAATTCATCAAAATAGTATTCCATGACATTTGTGTACCATAATTTCTTCATTATCTTTCATTTCCTAATTTATGAGCACTCCTTCAGATTCCTAATTCTTTACTCCACCAAAAGAGCTATATTTTTTTGTATATCCTTAGAGTTGTTTTGCTTAGAACTAATCCTTTTCTTATCTTTCCCCTTCCCCCCTTTTTCTCCCCTTCCTCTTTTCCCCTTTTATTTTACTGTGTGCATATGTGTGTCTGTGTGTGTCTGTGTGTATTCTTCCCTCCTTTGACCAATTCAGATAGATGAGAATGAGGTTTAAGCGTTGATTGCCCTTCTCCTTATTTGTATGGTTGTCTGCTGGTATAATCTGATCATGTGAGATAATTTCCCCCTTATTTTCCTTTCATTTCTCCCATAATTTCATGTCTTTTTCTATTCTCTTCTAAAGATCATCAAGATATAACAACCATTCTCGAGCCTTGTCTAATTGGACTCCCTTCTATAAACTCTGAGGATGATAAAACTTAGATGGAACATATGTATCATTTCCCAGTATTTAAATGTAAACAGTTTATTGTTTCATCTTTCGCTTTTTTTCCCTCACTCTGACCTTCATTTCTTCCATCTTTCAATTCTTTCTTAGGCCATTACTTCTACAGTGGCAATAGTCTCTTTACTTCCCTATCTTGTTCCCTTTGTGTTTAAACTTAAACTGCATTTTATATTTTGAATCCCTTGAACCCCATGACCTGTCTCAATTATGCCTTGACAAAAACCCAACCTTGGAGTAATCTCACCATATGCCACCTTCATTCCTATTCACATCTTGTTGACAAACACTAAAGAAAATCATGCAACCGTGCTATGTCAACTAAACTTTATTGCATAATCTCAACTGGTCCCTGATTATAGCAAAGCAATTTTGTACACTTCCCTAATTATTTGATAGCTTGCTCACTACAGTAGCTATTTCAAACTTTATTAACTATCTCAGCCTTATCCCTCCTCAAGTCTTTCATAAAACATCAATCCTCTTGCCCTCTCAGTTAAGAACCTTGCCTTATATTTTAATAGATAAATTAATTCCATTCATATAGAACTACTTATTTTCCCTTCCTCCTCATCTCAAATTGCCCAGATGTCTTCCCAAATTATCTTTTCCTTCATTTGTCATTCACATAATTGCCCACAATAGGTACTTTTGAGCTCATTTTCTCCTGAATTCATCTTTCCACCCCTAGAATCACTCTCAATAAAATTTAAGCTCCCTGACTACTTTCTGCCTACAAATATTCCTGCCTTAAATAATAAATATTATCCCTTAAAAAAACACCTTTACTGAATCTGACTACTACACCTTTTCTCAGCTCATCAACTTGAGAAAGCTATGCTTATCCAATACCTCTCTCCTTTCAGTGGATTCTAATATTTCTATAATCCGGTCTTTATTCAACTCAAATTACTTTCTACAAAGTTATCAATGACCCTTAATAGCCAGATGTAATGGCTTTTTTCTCAATTTTTTATCGTTCTTGACCCCTCTAGTCTTTGGGGCATTTGGGAATCTGATGAGAGGGACATTTGTAGGTCTTACACACATATCACAAAATCTCACAATTAAAACTGACTTCAGAAGCCTTAAGTGTGCCAACAGTAAGAAAATTCTGAAATCAATTAATGTAATGTCCTTGTGAGCTTTCTGGAGATCTTGGGACCAGCCTTGGTTTCAACAGAATAATCACCACAAGAATAGTTAGGAATAAAGTCCAAAGTCTTTATTATCTCCTTCACAGTATGTCTCCTTCACTTCGGCTAGCTTTCTGGAGGACCTCCAGAATGGGTCTTGGTTTCAGTGGAGGAATGCAGGAGGCAGGAGAGCCACCAGAGGCTGGTCAAGTCTTCTCTCAAAGTTCAGGAGGCAGGAGAACCACCACGAGGCTGATTAAAGATGGAATCTCTTCCAATCCTTGTTGGTCCTTATATACTTATATACAAGTACATCATCATCACACATGTCAGTCTTGTAGAATAGGCCTCAATTTGTAGAACTATACTAAGTACTATAAGTACATGTAAACTAGAGAATCATTATATTAATTCTACTGAGTTAATACCTTGTTTTATGATTAAATCAATCATATTGAACTAGAGAACTATTAATTACCATGCTAAACTAGATAACCATTGTCTTATCAATTCCACTGAGTTAACACCTTGTTGTAGGATTAAATCAATCATACTAAGTCTTAAGTATATTTCTCCAGAGTTCCTGCCATTTACAAATTAATAAAAATATTATTGAATATAAAATTATAGTTGAATACAAACATGAAATTCCTGAGAAATACATCATTTGATTACCATACAGCAATAGTTCCCAAAGGGTCTGTGAACCCTTTAGGGTTCATGATAATGATTCAAAGGGCTTGCTTCAATTGCACTTTAAGCAAAAAGTAACTGCCCAGTTATATTCCAAATATATTTCCCCCCCCCCCTGAGGCCAGGGTTAAGTGACTTGCCCAGGGTCACACAGCTAGGAAGTGTTAAGTGTCTGAGACCAGATTTGAACTCAGGTCCTCTTGAATTCCAAGCTGGTGCTCTATCCACTGCACCACCTAGCTGCACCCCCCAAAATACATTTTTTCACAGTGATAACAAAAATAAAATATGCATATTTGAATCATCATTGTATGCTTGTTTCTATAGCAAATTAAAAACATCATGATCATGCACATAGCAATTGTTGGTGTTGTGCAGCAATATATCAAATTTTAGTCATTTCTAATTAGGAGCAATAGGTTCTTACTGTTTCTCAATTTGTTATCAAATTGTTTTCAAACCATCAGAAGGGTTTGACATTTAAATACAAACCAATTATTGATGAATAGTCAAAAAAATGAGAATACTCTCATTTTCATTCTATATATTGTATCAGAGCAGTTCCCTTGTTTTGTAATTATATCTATCTCATTAGCTATATAATCTTGTAATCAACATGTTATAAATATTAGTATTCTTTACAAATGTCAGAATGTTAGAAAACCATGAATAATGGGCATATATACTACATCACAAAACCATAAGCCATCATAAAATCATCACAAATGTTCTGCAGGAACAAAACTTATGTTGCTTCTTAGTGCAGTAATAAAGTTGTTTTCCCACTTAAGTTTAACCTCTGCTTATGTTATTATTCTTCTATCTGGTAATTTTAAAAATAAACTGGTTGGTAACACTGGTCATTCAATAGAGTTCCCATAAGAGTGTAACCTGTGTGTCAGTGGTAGAAGAAAAGAAAATCATGTGTTCACATTGTGAAGAAATTCTTTCCATGTAAAGGTTAGTTAATAAACTTTGTTTAAAATGAAGCAATACATACAATTAAATTGTAAGCCCATCTAAACCAATGTATCATCTGTGTATCATTGAATATATATCTTGTCATTAGCCAGTAGAAAAGCAAATATTTAATATCTTACCTAGATATGAATTTTCATTGATTAGACTGCTAAAATAAAAATGAATTTCTATCTTTCAGCACTTAACTTACTCCATTTCTACTGTATTATATGTGTGTGTGTGTGTGTGTGTGTGTATTAAATCTTCAAATATACCACTTCACTACCACCTATTCTAACATGAATTATCTATCTCCTTTGTTTTCCTCCTTATTAGGTACAAAAAAGTATCTATTACTAAATTTTTTAGTCATTTTTTGAAAAGTTTACATTCCTCTTATGTTAGGATGATTTTAAAACCTTGAAATTCTAGGTGAGGTTTTATCAGTGTTTTATGAAAATAACTTATTTAAATTTAGAAAAAATTGTATTACTACTATACAAGGACTACTTGTGAATAGAAAGATTTTTAAACATTGCTATTTCACTCAGAATGACCTTTTTTTTTTAAAAATTCTTTTTTATTATGAATCTAACAAGTAACAACCACAAACATTTCCACACAGAACAGAAAAAGAAACTATTTATGATATCATCAATTTAATATATATGACTTGTACCAACATTGTCCTCTTTGACCCCTTCTGAATTTCCTATTGCTTTCTACTGTGTTTTTTAAAAATATTAAAACTCTCCTTTTTTTGTCCATCTTTACTATCATCCATTCCCCTCTGTAATTTCCCCTTCTTTTTTCAATAAAGTCTTCTTTTGTAACAAAGTATTGTGTCAAGCAAAACAAATTCACATATTGGTCATATTTTTACAGGAATATTTCATTCTTTACAATCTACAAAGAGGTGGTAAACATGTTTTGTCTCTGAAGTCATTATTGGTTGTTAAACTGATTATTTAGAATTTGTTACATTTTTAAAATTCACTGTTCTTTCTGATTTAATTGATTATTAACTTTCAATACTAACTTTATTGAGATAGATTTAGATTTCAAGCTCTTTTTTTTTTTCAAACTCTTATTTTTAAAAAAGAAAACTGATATTGAGTGAATTAAATGGCTTACTCAAGGTCATACAAGGCATTAAGTATGAAAACCTAAATTTAAAATCAGATCCTCTGATTCCAAATATTTTATAGACTTCCCAGTAGCCAAAATAAGTTTATTGTAAGCAAGTAGCAAAGTATTCTGTGTTAATTCATTTTGTTGCTTATAACCTCCTCAAGGGACATTTGCCTAATACAGTTTTTACACTTGCAAGAAAGATAGCAGATAATAGGTTGACTCTTTCTATTATTTATAGTTACTTTTCAATCCTATAACCATTTAAGTAACTGTTATACCACAGCAATATTATCCAGGCAATATCTTTCCAGCATTTCAATTATCTATATCTCATGTAGATTCACATCAAAAACTTATAAACATCTAGATCTATAATCTGTCTGTGGAGTTTCCTTTATCCATAAACTTGTCATATAATTTTATCAAACCAAAATAAATCAGATTTGTCTGACATAATCTGTCTTCATAAACAAACAAATGCTGTTCACTGACTATCATATTATTATCTATATGCTTACAAATCAATTTGGCTCATTCTAACCTAGATAATTGCATTCTGCTTGCCCAAACTCTCTCTGTTGTTTTAGTGAAGTCAAAACAAAAAAACAAAAAAAAATCTTGTTTCTTAAAGATTTCCAGCTTATTAACAATCTCTGAACAGAAAAAGCATCATAACTTTTGCAGGTGATATGATATATCTTTGTAATGGAGGTTATGTAAGTAGTGTTCGATGTCTAATCAGTAAAAATGTAGAAATTAAAAGAAAAATTGAAAGAAAAAAAAATAAGCCGTATCTTTCAAATTTTTATTTACTCTAGTAAAATTCGTAAGTCATATCTAACACTAAAATTCTGACCCATAAGATTTTGTTAGAATGGAATTTAGAATATGAAGTTAGGAATAAAGGACGTTTAAAAATTAGTTTGGAAGCCTTTTTCTTGACAGTTGTGTGCCATAAACTATAGAAGCAGTTATGGTCTATTTTTTATGTAAATGAACAAAGCTGAGACAAATCTTTCTGGCTCCAAGTCTGGTATTCTCTCCATTCCTTCACATACCTGCCTCTTCTAGTTAGAAATTTCTAAGTTATTAATAAAAAGAGCAAAATTATACTGACAATAAGGAGATGCAGGGTTCTCTTTGGCCCTGGATGAAGCTATCTTGAAAATGAGTAAGTTACTCAGACTTCCTTCAACTAATTACAAAATAACTTTCCATCAATCTGCTAAGTCATGCATTTCATAAACACCAAGATTTCTCAACAGAACTCTTACCAAATTGTTGGAAGTCTTGACAGCATACTCAAGAATCATACCACTTTTTATTCTTTTAGCTTTCCTTTGGACTGAAGTTATACCCAGGTAGTAAGTGTATTTAAGCTTCTTTTTAAGCAAAAACACGGACTGGAATTTTTTCATTCTCCAATATGAAGGTATGGCTCACACCAAAACATCAGAAGGTAGGATAAAGTTCTGGTGATATTATTTCTGGTTGAAATGTATACATGTACAAAGAAAGTTATAGCTTGGCTTTACTGAGATTTTAAAATCTGGTTTTAGTGTTTCTAATATGTTTAATTTTATGCAATTTAAGTGTTCAGGTCATGCTGAGAATATTAGATTTCTTGACACATGTAATACCTTCTTTAGCCATGTGTATTTTAAAAGTCTCTACCTTGGTCTAAATGGTTCCAGTCAAGATGTCCAAACTCTAAGAACACTTCTCTCATAATATGTTAGCAATCATGGAAGTATTCTGATTCCTTATTGGTATATCATCACCAGCTATATATAATACTTTCTTGCTATTTTCTTCTATATGTGCCATATCCCTGGAGATGTAAGAGGGAGGGGTCCTTCCTCTCAAATAAGAGTAGTAATCCTTGAATTTTAGATCTCTCTTGTGTTATTTCTTCTGAGCTGTCTGCTTCATGCTTTGAAAAAAGAAACAAGGTAATGCAAAAGATAAGATCAGTCATAGCTATTTATAAGAAATAAAATCAGATTAGACTAATGCAATATTTTAAGTGGACATGGCTAAAAGTAGGTGTCACTAACTACCAGGAAGGCAGGGAATAATGAAAAAAGATTACTTCTATATGTTTTTTTCTTTGATATTTCAGTCACCTGAGTGTACATCTATGATTAAAAACAAACAAAAAGACTAACTATCATCTTGCATCATGCCACTAGCTTTCAATATTCCAGGCTCACCAGAAGTGTGAATTTGAGGAGGAACTAACAATGTTGCCACTGTGCTGGCATGGACTGTGCATCTGTTCCATATGTTCGGGGGAAGTTCTACCAATCTTCATGTGTTCTCTTTCCTTCTTCTCTGATTCTCCTCTCTTAATCCTGTCCCAATTCCAAATGAGACAATATTTCTTTGCCTCAGGAAATGAGCAAAAGAACTTTTAAATCTTTTAAGTCTAAGGACATTCTTAGCCCAAAAAGAGGACTTTACTAATAGATAAGAACAACATAAAAAAATCCAAAAAGTTTGTTATTCTCCAAATATGCAGCCTAAATTGGTAGCACTTCTCTTTGCACACAAAAACCACAAGTCTCTTACTTCTTGATTACATGTGCAGTCATCTTTGTTTAATACATTCTCTTCTTATTATTTCTATAATACTCTGGGGCTCTTTCTTGATCCTTGTGACTAAAGTAATCATGAAAAGTTTTCCTAGAGCAGTATATGCTAAGTAGAACTTCCTAATGACATACATGGGACTATTGACACTTCAGTCCAGCAAACCATGGCATAGCTCAAACTCCAACTATTGTCTCAATAGTAAAAATAATTAATTGATTTCTAGTGATCATGACTCTCTTGGTTCAAAGCTGATCTTAAGCCATCAAGTTTTTATGTGTATTCAAGTCAAAATTGGCTACATAAGCCAATACTAATGCACTTGTGAGACAAAATGACCAGATATTTGAAAACTTATAAACATTTGTCTGTCCATAGGTCTTCAAAGGATTATGTGGGTTTTAAAAAGAACTTTACATTTCTTGCCTTTCTGCATTTGTGCCTTTTCAAGTGAAATATGCTCATGTCAACTTTGTAACATTTTATTCAGCATTTTAACAATAGCATTGTAGTTTCTAATAAATTTGTGATAATAGCCAAGTTCTTGAAAAGGCTTTAGATCTTGATGGTTCTTTGCTTGTGGCCATGTAAAGGACACTTTCTAGTCATCACCCTTTGTTGAGATACCTTATGATCCACATATTTATTAGAAAAAAACCTAGCACTTTGAGAATTCAAGGGTATTTTCCTTTAGTCAAATCAACACTTTATACTGAGTAAAGGTCCTGTCGTCTCTTAGTTGTAATCCTTCTCTGGGAGGAGATCTCTTTTCTGTACAATCTTTTCCTCTGTGAGCAGGTTTCTTGGGAGGCTTCTGGAGCCTCCAGCCAGAGGAAAAGTAGAATCTTGAATCCTCTTCTTCCTGAATCCTGGCTCTGATCTCCTGGAGCTTCCCTGAAGTTCTTATTCCAATCTAGACTCTCCTTCCAGACTGTCGTCCAAATTCAATGTCCCAGGAGGCAGCCTTGGTGGCTCCTTATATGCTCCCAGAGAATGGGCTTGTGAGTATTCCAAAGGGGTGAACTCCTTTAAAGGTGCAAACTCCTTTTCAGAAGTCTAAAGGTGTAAACTCCTTTAAAGGTGTGAACTAAAGTTGTGAATTCTGAGCTAGAGAATTGTTAAGTACTGACTTATCACCTAGTATAGGGTGGTCATGACCTTGAAACATAAATCCATCAATATGGGAGGTATTACACATAATTACATAAATTACATAAACACATAGTAACATACATGCTAGAAGTGATGTAACAAATAACATGATCAAATAATCATAAATTGAGAATTTATACATGTCCATAAGTCCATTGTCCATTAATTCATGTGCCAGAAATCCAATAATTCCTGCAAGTTTTAAAGTCCTACAATAGTCGCATCTTGTGTTAGGGAATCTTTAACAGTCTTCTTATCAGCCATGCTTTTTCAGTGTCAGATGTTTCTTAGATCTTCTCCTTTGCTTTGAGGTTTTTCTCTTTTTCTGTCTCTCTCCAGGTGCTTGTTGCCACCCATCTGTTTCCTTCTCCATCTGTTTCCTTCTGTCTGTTAAAATACAAGCAAACCCAAGCAGTTAACCTATATAATTTCCTTCTAATTACCACTTTCAAAATCTCTTCTCATCATCTGCAATTGCATTGGAGTTGTTTGCACTGGACACAGCCCTGTTGGTTTAAAAGGCCTGTATTCTTCCCAAGTGTAATCCATTTCTGCTACCTTATTGCCTTTTGGCTGATTGATCAGATAATCCCTTTCTTCCATGTGATTACTTTTCGGCTGATAGATCATATCAGAGTCCTGACCTAATATCTTTCCTAATATTTTTCCCAAAGATAATTTTATCATCATGACACACCAATATTTAGAGGCTCCAACTCTACTAGCCTTTGGATACTATCAGGAATTCCCAAGATGTCTTGAATGCATATGTGCAAACTGGTAAAATCTAGCTGGGCAGATTGAAGCAGCTGTCTTGTCTTATTCCACTGTAGAAATCTGGTAATGGCCACTGCATTGTATTTGAATTGTACTGAAAACCACTGGCTGTATAAGAATGTGATCCATGGTATCTTGAACTCTTGGCATACTGTGTTGGTCTTTGGATTTTTTTTTTTACAAAGCCCAGTAGCCAACATAATATGTATCATTCCATTCTTCTCCCAATATAGGTAAAATATATAGGTAATTGATAATGCCATTAACCAATATGTTCTCGTGATGATCCCAGAGATCATCCAACACAGACAAAGGAATTTTCCTAAATCTTTTCTGGAATAGTTGGATGTTGATGAATGGGATTTTGTGTATTGCTCTTTGGACATACCTCATGCATACACACCATTCACCATACTGAGCTTCTGCATCAACTATTCGTTCCATTCCCAAAGTAAAATTTCTCTGTATCTACTTATTCAGTGGATAGAGTGCTGATCCAGAAGTAAAGAAGCCTAAATTTAAACCTAGTACCCACCTCCCAGAGTTGTTGTGGGAATAAAATGAGGTAATATTTGTAAAGTGTTTAACATATTACAGACACTTAGGTGCTTTTAAAATATTTCTTGCCATTTTCCTTTTTCTTTATGAAAGATTTATAAGCTAGTTTCTAGGCACTGTCTCCTATATTAATTTTGTCAGACATTCTTGAACGGTCAAATGAGTCTGGCATCTTTTATCTACATCTTTTGTGAATTCTCCTAATCCCATGTAAACTATCTAATTTATTCAAGATTTCCATAATATCTTCAGGACCACATAAAAGAGATGTGGCACAAATATTGGTATTCCTTTATAAGTGTCAACTTATTTATCAAATGATAGTGTTTTCTAAGTAACTAAAACTATTTCCATAATATTTCCATATCAATAAATATCAGTGTCACTATTTTACCAGTCACCAAAGGAATATTCCTGGCAAAACAAGAAAAGGCTTCAAAAAAGAATATGTAGTAAGAATCAGCAAGAATTATGAAAATTTAGTAGCTATAACAGTAAAAATATTCTACTTGTACATTTATAGACACTTTAATAACAATATCACATTATCATCATTAATTTTCATGTGAAGATTTAACAAAAAGGTGAGATAAAATAGTGAAAACTGATAAATAAGAAAAACTATAATTACCTAATATAAAATTAATCTAAAAACACTCAAATACAATTCAGCTGTTAATTTCAGTGAAAAGGAGAAACAAAATGTATCATAATAAGAAATAATAATGATAATAGCTAACATTTATATAGTGCTTTAAGCTTTGCAAAAGGCTTTATATACAATATTTTATTTGATTCTCACAACTTTGTCAGATGGTTAATTATTATTTCCATTTTACAGATAAGAAAACCGAAATTTAGTAATAAAGCATGAAATAGAAAAGTATTTCAAAATGAAATTATATATCAATTTTTTTGGCAAAGATATTGAAGGAATGAAGGAAACTAGGGCAAATGGCATTTAGTGAATTATTCTGTTTTAAGAAATGCTAAGTATGATAAATACAGAGAGACCTTTGTTAATAGAATGAAATAAAACCAAGAAAATATATAAGCAATAACAACAATAATGTAAACTGAAAGAATCACACACAAAACCCCAAAACTAAATGTTGCAAAATTACAAAGAAAAAGAACAGCTCAAAAGGAGATTAGAGACAATATTCCCATCCCACTCCTTTGCACAAATATTGCCTATATTGTAACACATAAGCATATATTTGCATTTGTATTGCATTTGTATTTTTTGACTTTTCTAACGGGTGGATCAGTTATACTGACTTTTTTGTCTTTTCCCCTCTGAGAGAGGGGGTAAATTATTATAAAGTAAAAAATATATATTAATAAAAGCTTTTATTTTTATATTCTCTTGATAATTATTTTTCAGTATAAATAAAGTCCTTGATTCCTCCCCCCCTCAAATATAATCAAATTTACTAACAGACTTTCTCTGGGAGCATGGGAAAGCTTTAAGACCTGATGACAGATTTCTTGGGAATAGTAGCTCCAATATACTATTGTGTTCCAACTCCCTCCTCATACTCTCACCTACCTTCAAATGGAAGAATCACAAGACTGGGTAGAGAGCGGGACTGGAGGAAGGTTGAAAACTGATCACTCCCATCTGCCTTCAAATGGATGAGTAACAAAACTGGATAGGAGTGAGACTGAAGGAAAGTAAGAAAGCTGATGTGAAAATGTATATAATTTTTTTTCTTTTGTGAGCTTTATACCTTTTTAAAGCAAAGTTTCTTACATTATTGCTGCATGCATTTAATATATACCAGTACTACAAAATTTTATTTCTAATTTTTTCTTGTAACTTAATTACTTTTAAATACATTTCTGCCTTTTATGGATTTAATTTAAAGTTGAATTTAAGTAAAGTTAAATTTAAAGTAGCCCAAAATTTACTGGTTTTGCAAATGGTTATTAGATATGGAATTGTCTTTTTAAATTTTAATTTTGCATTTTGCTGGATTTTAAAAAAATTTGGTAGACAACTAGGGGGTACAGTGCTAGATTTTGTAGTCAGGAAGACATTTAATTCAAATTCAATTTTCCTCCCTTCTTCCCAACCCCTTCTCTGGATGGCAAGAAATCCAATTTATGTTAAATGTAAAAAATATATGTTAAATAGGCATACATATTTATACAATTTTCTTGCTATTCAAGAAAAATCAGATAAAAAAGGGAAAAAATAAGAAAGAAAATAAACTTCAAGCAAACCACAACAAAAAAAGAGTGAAAATTCTATGTTGTGTTCCACCCTCAGTTCCCATAGTCTTCTCTCTGGGTGTAGATGGCTCTCATCATCACAAGATCATTGGAGATGGCCTGAGTCATCTCATTGTTGAAAAGAGCCATGTCCATCAGAATTGATCATCATATAATCTTGTTGCTATGTGCAATGCTCTCCTGGGATCTCATTTTACTGAGCTCATTTTACTTAGCATTAGTTCATGTAAGTCAGAGATAAACTTTAAAATGAAATCATCCTTTTGCTTGGGAGGAAGAAATGGGAGAAAAGAAAGGAAAGTTTTACCATTTAAAGTTCCCAGAAAGTTCCCAGCCAGTTCTCTAGTGGCTCAGATAGGCTACAATATTTCTCATGCACATGATGGCAGCAGTAGTAGCTTATATGATGTTTGTAGAATAGTTTAAGTTTTACAAAGTGCTTATAACAATCCTTTATGTAAGTTGTTTTTATTTCTTCCATTTTATATATAAGAAAAAAAAGACTGACTTACCTAGGATCAATTCAGCAAGCAGCTGAGATAGAATTTGAACTCAGATCTTCCTCAATCAGGATGACAGTACTCACCATTCTTGACCTCCCTGAAGCCTTTGAGCTCAGTTAATAACCCTCTTTCCCTTGATACTCCTTCCTGGGTTTTTGACACTACTCTCTCTTCTACTCTCACTTTTTTGATTGCTCCTTTTCAGTCTCCTTTGCTGGATTATCATCCCTCCTCTTCTCCTATTCAAAGTTAAATGCTTCTCATTATATCCCTTCTAATTATTTGTTTATATTTACTCTTTTAAAATATTTCTCTGAACTCCCATATTTCTTATTAACCAGGGGCTCTTTCCTGGGCTCTTCTCTTCTTCCATACATTTCACCTGCCAATCTCATTATCTTTTGTATTTTTAATTATTATTTTTATGATGATAATTCTTGAATTTATTTATCCTAACCCTCTGCTTACCTCCAAACTAACATCTCCAATTGTTCATTGGGTATCACAAGCAGCATGTTCTGTAGACACCTTAAACTCAACATATCTGAAACGGAATTCATTATTTTTTTCCCAAAAAAAGTCTTCTTCCTAACTTCTCTAAGGGTACCATCTTCTCAGTTAACCAAGTTCAAAATCTATGTGTCATTCTTGACTCCTCACTCTCTCACACCATCCCTAATCCAATTTATTGCCAAACTTGTCAGTTTTATCTTCTTACATACACTACTTCTGCCCTTGATAATGCCACCATCCTTGTACAAGCCTTCATCACCTCATGCTTAGATTGTTGCAATGGCTGGTTGGTCTGTTTTCCACAAAGTAATTCCCCATTCCAATTTATCATCCACTTCTTTTTATCCTTGGTACTTAGCATAATGTCTGAGACATAAGTGCTTAAAGACTATTGCCTCACAGACTGAGAGAGATTTCTGATTGCTTCCTGCTCCCCAGAGTAATAAGAAGATATCTACATAGCATCTGAAGAACAGCTTCTTTTCTAGAGTGAAAAGCCATTAAAGATACCAGGTAAATAAGATGAGGAAGCTGAGGCAAATAAATGTTAAGTGATTTGCCCAGGATCACATAGCTGAGATCAAATTTGAATTCAGTTTCTTCTGAGTAAAGTAGGGTTTCTACCCACTGCATTATGTAGCTGCCCTGAGAACAACTTTACCATTCTGTAAACTACTATCTTAAACAGAGACCTCCTAGCTTCCTTTTCATTGAAATTGTGTCTAACCACTCTGGGAATTGACTATAAACCACTACATGGAATTCCCAATCCCTCTATTTTTGTCCGTCTACATTTTTGATTTCCTTCACTGGCTAATTGTACACTGTTTCAAAGTCTGATTCTTTTTGTACAGCAAAATAACTGTTTGGACATGTATATATATATATTGTATTTAACTTGTACTTTAACATATTTAACATGTATTGGTCATTAAGACCGTCAGTAAGCATAATATGTAATGGAAATAAACTGGAACCTTTCCCAATAAGATCAGGAGTGAAACAAGGTTGTCCACTATCACCATTACTATTCAATATTGTATTAGAAATGCTAGCCTTGGCAATAAGAGTCAAGAAAGAGATTAAAGGAATAAGAGTAGGTAATGAGGAAATCAAACTGTCACTCTTTACAGATGATATGATGGTATACTTAGAAAACCCCAGAGATTCTAATAAAAAAAGTTATTAGAAATAATTCACAACTTTAGCAAAGTTGCTGGGTACAAAATAAATCCACATAAATCCTCAGCATTTTTATACATCACCAATAAATTGCAACAGCAAGAGATACAAAGAGAAATTTCATTTCTAACATGTATTGGTCAACCTGCCATCTGGGGGAAGTGGTGGGGGGAAGGAAGGGAAAAGTTGGAACAAAAGGTTTTGCAATTGTCAATGCTGAAAAATTACCTATGCATAAAATTTTTGTAAAAATTAATTAAATTAATTAATTAATAATAAAAAAAAAAGAAATTGAGTCTAACCACACAAACCCTCCTGCCAATGGATCTCCATTCAGTCATAATACAATGACAGTATTCCTCGATAATATGCCCTTATTAAACTGCAGGCAAACATACCTCCCTAATGCTTTCAAATCAATGAGGATTTATGACTATCTTGAATACTTTGCACTTGGAATCATGCCAACATTCACTTTGTCATGGGTATAACCCAGCAAAGGTGCTTTTTCCCTACATTCAAGGCTTCTGTCCACTTTCTGATGGGCCTTCTCCCCACAAATATAAACTGTTTATACCTCTGAAACAGATGAATACTAACCATGAGTCCTGTGCTGCCCCATATAGATATTGTCTGGGAAGCTAAAAATCTATTGGCTAACTTTTCCTTGACAATTTTGAGAGAAGCTAAAATCAATCAGTCTACCAAGAATAAAGAAATGTCAGAATTGAAGACAGTTCTTAAACATGGTCTAAGAAAATTTTTTTACTGGGATTATCATCTTCCTAGTTCTGGACATTATGATTATGGACAATGCTGCCTTGGATCACATAAATTATCCACTTCTGGCTGCTATGTTTTCTTAGAGTAAATCCTGTAAGATTTTCCTTGATTTGTTAGAAAAAGGAGAAAACCCTAGAACTATCAAAATATTTTCCTTGTCTTGAACTCTCACTCTTGATTAATGAAGCCTGTTATCTCCCAAATTTATGGTCTATTCTGTTGTCTAATGAGGTTAGTTTTTTTTTCCTTTAAACTCCTCTTGCTGGTCCAGGGACTTGGATGATCTTTATAGAGACCTCATCCTAGCTTACTGAGAACATTTCACATATTTCTTAAATTTTAATCCTTGAAGTTTGGCCACAAATCACATAATGGCTAATGTATTTGCCTAACAACTATCAATCTGCTTTGGGATTCCAGAGTTCTACTTTTTTTTTTTTTTTAACTCTTAAGTTTCTTTTATTCTCCCAGATAAATGATAAATAACCTTTTCTCATTTTTTTTCTTCTACCTCTTTCATTTGCCTTCTGAAGTCTTTAATAAGCATTTCCAAGCCTCTTTGGGCATGAGACCAATTTATTTTATCTTTGAGATTTCTTTGGTGGACCTTGTCTGAGTTTGTGTTTTGGTCTGCCTGGCACCATAGTAGCTTTCTATGGTCAAGGTTCTATTTTGTTTTTCTTGCTCATTTTCTTTCCTTTTCTTTTGGCATTTCCTCTTTTTTATTTTTAAAATTGAACTCTGCTCCTGGGGTAAAGGTGGTGCTGTCCCAATCTTTCTGGGCAGTTTTAAGCCTTGCCTTTGAACACAGGAACTCCTTGAGTTTGGAGGAGATATCTTTGCCTGTTCTTTTCAGGAAATAGCCTATTTCCCCAGAATTTGCTATTTGAACTGGGATTGAAAGCTGCCCCCCCCCACCCTGATTTCCTCCTCTACTGAGCCAGGACTGAGGGTCTTAGTTGCTGATTTGCTGTGATTATGACCTCCCCCCAACTTTCCTAGAGTCTATTTAACGTGGGCTGAACATCCTTTTCACCCCAGTGAGACTGTCCTTTCTTGAAGTTTTTTCAATCTATCTTGAGCTGGAGAGTGGTTTCATTCCATCAGATTCTGTTCAGAAACTTGTTTTCATGTGATGTGGAGGGAGAACTCAAGCAGCTTCCTGACTTTATGTAATTGGAATAAAATTTAAATAGTAATATATTCTTTCCAGTTTTCTCAAATTATCTGGTTCCTTTTTATTTGTTTCTTTGTTTAGCTAAGGGAAAGAAAATCCTCTCTTGTTGAATAGGAGAATGTTAATATTTTTATCAAATTTCCCTCTTCTTTGATTCCAATGTAATTATTTCTAGTATCAGTGAAACGGAATCTTAAGAGTTTTTCTAAGAATCTACTCTAGAGAGTTCTGGTTAAGATGGCTAAGTAAAAAGTTCTAGACAAACCCACATCCCTGAAGCGATATCTATTAATAGCAAAGAAAAATGCCATGTAAAACCACAGAACCAAAGAAAAATATAATTTAGCTTCTCCATTCGGTGAGGACAGCACAAGGTGATGCATCCTGAAACAAGGACCACTCCAAGGACTGAAGTCTACAGTAGATACAGAAGAAGAAAATTGGGCCAAAATCAATGCAGACAAGAACATCTGAAGGGATTGGCCTAAAGTCAGTACCCTGAAAAATAGAACTCAGTGATTCAATGAAACAACAATAAATATGAGGAAACAGTTAGATTGGTGCAAAGGATAGAGTCCTGAAGTCAGGAGGGCCTGAATTCAAATCCAGCTTCAGACACTTAACACTTCCTAGCTGTGTGAGCCTGGGCAAGTCACTTAACCCCAACTGCCTCAGCAAAAAAATTAAAAAAATAAAGAAATATGAAAACAAAGGACTGAAAGTATAGGTGTGATAACCATTATCAAATACAACTAAACTCTCAGACAATTTAAGAATCCTTTGACTTTCATTATTAATCAGAGAAGTGCAAATTAAGACAACTTTGAGATACCACTACACATCTGTCAGATTGGCTAGAATGACAGGGAAAGATAATGTTGGAGGGGATGTGGGAAGATTGGGACACTGATACATTGTTGGTGGAATTGTGAATACATCCAGCCATTCTGGAGAGCAATTTGGAACTATGCTCAAAGAGTTATCAAACTGTGCATTCTCTTTGATCCAGCAGTGTTACTAGAAGAGTATCCCAAAGAGATTTTAAAGAAGGGAAAGGGACCTGTATGTGCAAGAATGTTTGTGGCCAGAAACTGGAAACTGAGTGGATGCCCATCAATTGGAGATTGGCTGAATAAATTGTGGTATATGAATATTATGGAATATTATTGTTCTGTAAGAAATGACCAACAGGATGATTTCAGAAAATCCAGGAGAGACTCACATGAACTGATGCTGAGTGAAATGAACATAACCAGGAGACCATTGTATACTTCAACAACAATACTATATGATGATCAATTCTGATGGATGAGGCCCTCTTCAACAATGAGATGAACCAAATCAGTTCCAATAGAGCAGTAATGAACTGAACTAGCTACACCCAGTGAAAGAATTCTGGGAGTTGACTATGATCCACTACATAGAATTCCCAATCCCTCTATTTTTGTCTGTCTACATTTTTGATTTCCTTCATAGGCTAATTGTACACTATTTATAAGTTTGATTCTTTTTGTACAACAAAATAACTGTTTGGACATGTATACACATATTGTATTTAACTTATACTTTAACATATTTAACATGTATTGATCAACCTGCCGTCTGGGAGGAGGGGTAGAGGGAAGGAGGGGAAAAGTTGGAACAAAAGATTTTGCATTGTCAATGCTGAAAAATTATCTATGCATAAAATTCTTGTAAAAATAAAAAAAAAAGAATTCCTGAAAATCACCACCAAAAAGCAAAAACAAAAAATATGTGTTCTTTATTTCAAGAACTCAAAAAAAAAAAACTGAACAGAACTACTAGAGCCAAAAAAGTACAGTGATCTTTAGCTTAAAGGCAGACACTATCATAATTGAATCAGTTTTCTTATTGAAACTCACAAATGTTACAGCCAAAGTCCAAAGACTTAAAATCAAATAAAATTTATTTCAAGCAGTTAAGAAAGAAAACAAATCTTAAGGGATGTCAGTATCACTTAAGACTAAGCAAGAACTCGTCTTTCATTTTCAAAGAAGATCAAAATAACATTACTATGTTGGATCAAGGTACAGTAAAAATGTACTCTCTGACTGTACCAATATGATCAAACCAACATGAGCTTGGAATGCCACATCTTGGGCACAAATAGTCCACATGTCCCTCCTGTTTCTTTTGAGCTACAACTATTCTCCTTCCTCAGAGAGTATAGCATCTTCTTTGATTCAGGCATGCCTTGATGGGCAGTCCTTTTCTTTTGACCTCCATAGCCAGTACTTGCCTTGTGTGAGTTCTCCATTAAATAGTCTTTAAATCAAATACACATTTGACATTTGAACAATGTAGCCATCAGAGTAGTACTCTTTGCAAAAGAGTTTGAATGTTTGGCAATTTAGTTCGAGAAATGATGCATGCCTGCTACTTTATTTTGCTAGGTGATCTACAGAATCTTCCTAAGACAATTCAAATGATAATGATTCACTTCATGATGACATTTTGCTCATATATTGTCCAGATTTCATAGAGATACAATAATAAAGTACACTACAGAGCTGTTAGGCTCTGTAGACTTTCAGTTTGATAAGCAGTCTAATATCTCTTCTCTCCCACATTTTCCTTTGGAGCCTCCCAAACACTGAGCTAGCTCTGGCAATGCCTTTGTCAATCTTATCATCTATATGGACATCCCTCGAGAGAATTCTGCCAAGGGAAGCATTTAGAATTTCTCCATTTGTTATAACTGATGGTTCTATATGTGGATGGTTTGGTGGGGGCTGCTTGAGAACCTTTGTTGTTGTCTTGATGTTAATTTTATAGCCAAAATTAGCACAAGCAGCAGAAAATTGATCTATACTTTAATTGCACCTCAGCCTCAGAGGTGGTATTGAATGCACAATCATTTGTGAACAAAAACATTCTGCACCAACTCTTCTTCCACTTTAATTTTGGTTTGTAGTCTTTTTATATTAAATAATTTATAATTAGTGAGGGAGCTGACCTTTATGCCATTTTTTTGTCTTCACTGAAGACAATATTGCTGAAAACACCAAGCACAGGAGCACATCTTTTTCCCTTGGTGACTAGGAAAAGTGCAAAAGCATCACTCACTAGTCAGAACCTGAGCAAGTATTGCTATTATGAAACTGATGTACAATACTCATGAAATTCTCAGGGCAACTAAATTTTGCTGTCATTTCTGATTTTTGCTGTCCTTAGGAGTGACAGAATCAAATATTGACAAACATTGTATATAGAGCATATCCTGCTCGTGGCATTTCTCCTGGAGTCGTCAGATGGCATACACAATACTGACCATTTCTCAGCTCTTTCTGAAACCACACTGACTCTCAGGTAGATGACAGTCTTCCAGGTTAAGGATCATCATATTAAAAAGTACTCTAACAAAAATCTTGCCAGAAATGACTAAGAGAGACATGTTGCTGTGGCAGTCATGGAACAATCTTTATAGAGATGAACAGGGGAGGCATCCTTGAACTCCTAAGAGATATATTCTTCTTCCCATATAACCCAGAAGATTTCAATCATTTTTGCAATTGATCCCCTGCCTTGTAAATCCTTGCACCAGGCACTTTACCACACTAGAAGGGCCTAATGACATTCCAAATATCTTCAGTTGGAAGTCTGGCTATCATGGTCTGTTGAGAACACTATGGAAATATTTGGCTCTTGATTATCACTAATCAATGTGATTCTGTCATCACTGAATAGTTAAGATGCACTATAGTTCTTTGGCCCATAAATAGCATTCAGGGCATCATAAAAGCAGTTTGGATTGTTACTATGAGCATTAAACAGTTTCATTTGCCTTCTTACTAAGCCAAGAATTGTGCATTTCTCTAAGCTTCACTTGAATTTTACTGTTGATGCAGTTAAACACTGCCTTTTTGGAGACAGATGAACTCTCCTTCTGGTAAACTCTGGAGAAGGGTTCTTATTTTTTCATTTAACAGCTTCTGAATTTGATCATTTGGAACTGAATTAGATCTTCTCTTTTTTGAAGATAACCACTTCCATCAGAATACATCCTCATACAGTATTGTTGTTGAAGTGTATAATGATCTCCTGGTTCTGCTCATTTCATTCAGCATCGGTTCATGTAAGTCTCTCCAAGCCTCTTTATATTCATCCTGCTAATCATTTCTTACAGAACAATAATATTCCATAACATTCATGTACCACAATTTACCCAACCATTCTCCAATTGGACATTCATTTATTTTCCAGTTTCTAGCCACAATAAAAAGGGCTGCCACAAACATTTTGGCACATACAGGTGCCTTTCCTTTCTTTATGATTTCTTTGGGATATAAGCTCAGTAGTAGCACTGCTGGATCAAAGGGTATGCACAGTTTGATAACTTTTTGGGCATAATTCCAGATTGTTCTCCAGAATGGTTGGATTCGTTCACAACTACTGGATTTCATATTTTCCACAAGCATGTACCTGTTCCATGAGTAAAAACATTTTTGTAAAACTTTTCGTACATTTTTTGTGTGTTTAGACACAGAGTTGGATTCCTACCAGCCAGGAGTAAGTGAAGCAGACAATTTTAGGGCACTTTTTTTAGCCCCTTCCTCACATCAGAAGGTAAGGAGTGCAGTCCTTCAAAAATATGGTTCATACCACGCAGGGAGTTGCTGAATCCCATTGCTACATCTAGTCAGATGATGAGCCTATAGCCTGGGCTACCTGTGTACAGAATTGTGTCTACAACTCCCAGTGTATCCATGCCTGCTGCTTCATCACTTGCCTGTCATCCTAGGACTTTGGAATAGATAAAAAAGGTAAATTTGTATGAGTGATGTCTTTTCAATCTAAATGACTTGAATTTGAATGAGACAAGAGTTACATGAAGATAAAGTCATCAGTTTCATTTTCTCTTTCAGAGTCATTGGAATACAGTGGCATCCTAATGGCATTGATATCTTAGTGTCATATTTGATATCTAACCAAACTCTAAATGCTCCATGGTGCCTGCTTCAGCCATCTTCATGGTTATTAGAACAAACTATTCTTATCCATGTATTTCAGCAGAGGAAATCTTCACATGTTTGAGGTAAACACCCCTCAACCAATGGGGTTGAGAGCCTTCCATTAGTCTCAGTCTGGTTTATTTCATTTGCCAAAATGGTATATCAGGAAATGGCCATTATCCATGTTATAGCTTCTCGGAGAGTTGTTGGGTGAATTAGATTGGAAGTATTTTTGATTCACACTTTTGGCAAAGGGCTACACTAATTCTTGAGGAAAATAATGAAAATAAGCAGTACAGAAGAGGTTGTAGTAGTACCAGAGCTTAAGTATACTAGAAAATTAAACTATATTTGAAAATATAATGGAAGGGGGGAAGGAGGTGGGCAGATTGGGAATGTCATATTGGGAGGGAGAAGATTTAGATTTGAAATTAATAAGAGAAACAGGTAAAGGAGTAAGGAATTAGGAAGGAGGACAGTATGTGCATATCAACAACTGAGGGCTCAGAATTACTGGGGTGAGGAGAATACAAAAGGATGGGAGAAAAATAACCATGGAGAAATAGGTCCAGGCAGAATGACTGTATGTAATTAGAGAGAAGTCCATTGAGATGATTAAACTGGTCAAGATTTTTCCAGCTGATAGTGTGAGAAGTCCTTTGAAGTGCATTTCACAGCAGGCAGGGAAAATATTAAGTGCTCATAGCTAGCTAAAGCCAATGCAATAAAAATTAGTACCAATACCAATTTATAATACAAATTTAATAGCTTTTAATCTATTGTAATGGCTGTACTGTTAGAGAAAAAGTGCCTCCAAAAGGCACTGTTTTCTCAAAGGTCTATCAGCATTTGTTTTCTTTTTTGGTCAATTTTTGCATTTGTATTTTGTATTTGTAGTTATTATTGCTTAAAGTCTTTTTTATGGTCATTGATAGTTTGAATTTCTTTCTCTTAAACTACTTGCTCATATTCTGTGACCATTTATTTATGAAGAAACAGCTCTTACTCTCATAAATTTGAATTAATTACCTATTTACATATTGATAGATATCAAGATCTATAGATCTCTATTTTTATGTATATGTCTATATTATGTATATGTGTACATATACATTTGATTTGCTTCAATATATTGTATACCTAATCAGTTCCACCAGTTGACATATTTTTATTTAGTTTCAAATATTTTATGATTATTGCTTTATAGCATATTTTGATATCTTGTACTGTTAGACTCCCCTTTTCTTTGCCCATTTTTATTATTTCCCTAGAGATTCATAACTTTTTTCTTACATATTAACTTTTAATCCTTTTATGATTTGATTGGCACTGAATTTAAGTAGAATTATCATTTCTATAATGTTAACTTGGACCACTTATGAGCAATAAATATTTCTGCATTGTTTAGATAGTCTTAATTTGCATAAAGAGTGTTTTTATTTATATAATCTTTTGGTTGTATCTTGGCAAGTAGACTTACGTACTTTGTGATGATTTCAAATGGAATTTTTCTTTGTATCTCTTCTTGCTGAATTTTGTTGGTATTTCAGTGCACTTTACAAGGTCACTATCACTGTTCAACCTTTTCTGCATGAGAGTAGCCTAATGCTCAGTTCTGGGTCCTTCTCTAATTCTCAGCTCTCCTCCTTCCCTCCTTTCTTCTCCCTTCCTCTTTCTCTTCTTCCCTTTCCTTCTTCCCCCTTCTCTCCTCATCAGCTCTCACAAATTCAGTTATCATCTCTATACAGATGATACTTGTTTCTGTACATCCATCCCAACCTCTTCTAATTTCCCTATTTCAGACAAAGGTACTATCATTCTTCTTGGCATCCAGGTTAACAACTAGGGGTCATTTATCACTCTTCACTTTTACTTATTTACTCTCACATCCATTCAACTTCCAAGTTTTATTGATTCAATTTTGTGAACATCTTTTACATTTATTCAGTTCTCTCTACTCATATCACAACCAACCTAGTTTAGACCCTCATCACCTCTTACCTTAATAAGCTTTCAAATTTGTCTCTCTGTCTGTCTGTTAAACTAATGATGTTAAAACACAGGTCAGACTAATTCTATTTGATGTTCAAGATGTTCAATGGCTCCCTTTTGCCTCTAGGATGAAATGCAAGCTCCCTTATTTCACATCATCATTATGATAATAACAACTACCATTTTGAATTTTGTAAAAATCTCTACAAATAATATATTATTTTATGCATGTAACAATCCTGGGAATTAGATAGTTTTTAAATCTCATTTTGCACTTGCAACTCACACAACCATTGTCTGAGTCTGGATTTGAGCTTCAGTCTTTGTGGCTTTATGTCTAAAATAAAAATATAATTATATTAGAAATACAATCCATTTGATCTTCACAGCAACCTTGGGAAGTATCATTACCTACATTTTAGAGATGAGGAAAATAAGGCTAAGAGAAGTTAAATAATTTGCTCAGGGTCACACTACTAGTGAGTTTATGAGGTGGATTTAATTTCTGATTTTCCTGATTCCATGTCCATGTATCACAATGTTATCTCTAAGACTTTCACTGTCTGGTTCCAGACTTCTTTTCTAGCCTGATTGCATATTAATCCTCTTGTTCTCTATGCTCCAGCCAAACTGGCCTAGCTTCTTACCCCTCATACATAAAATTCAGTTCTTCATGCCTTTAAGCAGATTTACCCCCGGCTCAGAATGCTTTCCCTTTTCTCCTCCTCCTCTTGGAATCCCTAGGTCCCTTCATTCTCAGCTGAAATGCCACTTCCTTTCCTGGTTCCTCAGATCATTAGCACTATTCCCCAAATCACTTTGTATTCATTTTGTAACTGTCCAGTGTTTACTGGGATTTCAATGTACCCTTCCCATTCTTAACCTGGGCACAAGGACAGACTTTTGTTTTTCAATTTCTTTCAAAATAATTTTAATAGTATTTTATTTTTTTCAAATACATGCAAAGATAGTTTTCAACATTCACCTTTGCAAAACCTTGTATGCCAAATTTTTTCTCCTCTTCCTTTCTCTCCTCTTCCCCAATTCAACAAGCAATCCAATATAGGTTAAATATATACAATTCTTCTTAACATATTTCCATATTAATCATGTTGTGCTACAAAAAATCACATCAAAAGGGAAAAAGAAACATGAGAAAGGAAAAAAACAACAACAACACATAACAACCATAAAAAGTGAAAATACTATGCTCTAATCCACATTTAGTCTCCACAGTTGTTTCTCTGAATGTGGATGGCACTTTCCACCATAATTCCATTGGAATAAGTGAAGAAATGTGTATTCATATCCCTAACCTCTCTCAGTGCTTGATTTCTGTTGATTAATTAATTGATAATTAATATGTATGCTTGATGCCCATGGCTCATTTTTCAAGAGTACCATCATTCTTGGAGGTACCAAAATTGACATTTTCATTCACTTCTTCCCATATTTAATCATCATTTCTCTCTTTTTTAAAAATATTTTTATTTATTTTTGTTACATTTAAAGTTCCAAACTCTCTCCCTCCTTCCCTCTTTACCCTGCACTAGAGAAATCATTTTACAAGTGATAATAGATATACTAACTACCTTGATTTGCTTGATCCTCCCCCCCCCTAAATAACTGAGAAGATCTATATATTGACTGTTTGTATTATCCAAGATAAAAAGTGACTTACCATACTAACCAATCCTTTGTGATAGCCAAGAATAAACACATCTGGGTGTGTTGAAAATCATCATCTCTGAAGTCAATTAAGCTGACACCAACTTTGCGACCTTTAAAAGACGTTCTTACCTTCAGAGACTTTCCTAAATATTGGTTATGGGGCTTTCAGATACATCTGTTTTTGTTCCTTTGTGCTTAAGCCTTGAATTGCCAGATCTTATCACCAAGAATGACTTCTGATTAGTGCATCAAAGTACCACAGCTCTGATACCTGAAATTTCTTGGATCTACCTCTCCCTTCCGGAATGGGACTTTCTGCCTCATTCTTTTCTAGAAACTGCCTGATTCCCTGCCTTCCTTTATTTGAAAAGTATAAATATCTCATTCTTTCCAACTGGTCTTTGAAAAGATCAGACTCTGACTTCCAGCTTGTGAGCTCCATTTAAGGCAATAAATGCAATTACAATTGTCAATTATGAATTGGCCCTGGTTCATTCAGGTCCCACTTTTTGAACCTGGGATTTCTTCTGTTTTAATAGTTCACAAGGATTTTTAATGTAACACACATATCTGTAAAACTATACACTGTATACTTTTACTTATCAGGTACTTTCTCTGGAGGTGGCTTGCATTTTCCCTCATAAATTCTTTGTAGTTATGATTTGAGTATTTGTAATACTCAATCTCAGAATAACTTAGTCATTCACAGTTATTCTTTGAACAATATTGTTATTACTATATAAATTGTTCTCTTGGTTCTGTTTATTGCATTCTTCATTATGTCATGCAAGTCTTTTCATGTTTTTTTCTAAAATAGTTTTTGACATTTATTTTTATGAGTGATTTCCATTTCTTTCTCCTTTCTTCTCCTACCCCTTCCCAACACAGCAATCAATCTGACATAGATTATACATGAACAATCACATTAAACATGATAGTCATGATGTGAAAGAAGAATCAGAACCATGCTGCTCATCATTTTTTGCAGTACAGTTGTTTACCATCATAATCATATACCAAAACATGTTTAGTCATTTCCCTGTTGATGGGCAGCTCTTCAATTTCCAGTCCTTTGCAACACAAAAAGAGCTGCTATAAATATTTTTGAATATATATATATATATATATATATATATATATATATATATATATATATATGTAAACAAAGATTCTTTACCTTTTTTTCTTGACCACCTTGGGACAGAACTAATGGTGTATATTTCTGGGTTAGAGGATATATAGTTTTATAATTATAACTCTTTTTTTTCCAGAAGTTCTCCAAAATGGTGATGAACTGAGTGTTAGTCAGGATTAGTATCCTACCAAGCATCTCTTTTCAAAAGATCAATCTTCTTGCTTTTTATTGGACCTTTTGGGAAAGCAATACCTTTTTACTGAAGAAATCCTTTTCTCCCTCAAAATAAATGGTACAGTATTGCAGTCGGAAGATTTTAAGTCCTTAAAGAGAAAACTCTCAGTGACTGAAAGTTATCATTCATGATTTGTAGAATCTTTTTTCCTGACACCTGATTGGTTTTATCATATATCAATTATTGTTTTGAGAATAGGCCCCAAATTTTACTGGGTTCACAAACTCTAGACTCCTACAAATATGTTTTGCTATAAATTACTGGCACTGTTTCTGTTGATATTTAGCATAATCAAACATTTGTAAGCATGCTGTCTTTTCAATCTGTTTCAGCTGATGCACTTTACCTGATCTTTCATTAAAGTAATCAAAACACTTGCTGTGCCACATCTAATGAATGTTGCATGTATGATTAAGTGCTTTCATTCATATTACAAGTTTGATTTAATGTAATCTCCCTTTCAGACAGCCATTAGCCTAGCTACTGCATGCATTTGATTAATTGGCTGAATTCTTCCAGATGTCCATTAAGTATTACAGGAATTTCTATGTAGAAACAGCAGGGACTGTCTAGCACAGAACCAAACAATGATATGCTATATTGCTGTCATGACTTAAGAAAAACTGGATTCATTTTCATTAATAAAACATCTGTACTCCTGAACAGCTATGCATTGAGATGCATTTATTTTATATCTTTATTTCTCTTGTGACTATAGAGAGTTAAAGAGAAGCACATTTACTGATATTATGTAGGCTCAGGGTTTGGTCAGTGCTGATTGTTAAATAGCTCAATTTCTAAAGTTTATAGTAATGTAGAAAATATTATAACACCTATTTGAAAGAGTTGGAAGGTTGATGGATTGCTTGAGTTTAAGAGTTCTGAGCTACAATAGGGTTAAAAGTAATTGGGTATCTGAACTAAGTTTGAAACCAATATAGTGAAGCCCTAGCTAGAAGTGGACTTGTTTTGTTATTCAGGCATGTGTAACTCTTTGTAACCTTATTTGGAGTTTTCTTGGCAAAGATAATGGAATGGTTTGCCATTTCTTTCTCCAGCTCATTTTATAGATGAGAAAACTGAGGCAAATCTTGACTTGCTTAGGGTCACAAAGGTAGGATGCATCTGAGGCTAGATTTGAACTCAGAAAAACAAGGTTCCTTGATTTCAGGCCCAGCACTTTATCCATTGTGTCAAATAGCTGTCCAAAAGTGGAGAACTACAGATGACCAGACATGTCCAGGCCTAAAAAAACAGAACAGGTTCAAGTTTCCATACTAATTAACATTGGAACTGAATCTATGAAAAGTTGCTGCACTCTTCCAGCCTGGATAATATAGGAATAGTCAGTTGAAAAGAAAAGAAAATGGGAAGGAAAGGTAAGGCAAGGTGGGAAAACGCTGAGGAAAGGAAAAAGAGGAAAGTAAAAAAAAAAAAAAAAAGAAAAGAAGAAAAAACAAAAGAGAAAAAAGATAATAAAAGAAAACAGAGTTGGAAGGAGACTTACACAATAGAAATCAATTAGACCACCTGACCTATTATTTCATTGATAAAGGGACTTCTGCTTACTTCTTACCATTTAATGATTGCTAAAGTTTACACTACTAGTATGTGTCAGAGGCTGACTCAACATGTCTTTTTGAGACCAAGACTCTATCCTTTATGTCATGCTACCTGATAGTGATATAGAAATAAATAAAGAAATCAGACCATTATATGGTCATTTTGGAAGTGAATTGGGTCTTTTATGTGCTCAACGATAAAATATTCATTAGAGAAAAAGGTAGTTGTGACTAGCCAAGATGTCTTGTACGGCAATTTATATGATAATTCCATTTTTTCTACATGTTTATGAGTTTAAAATTGTTTGCTTTGTGTGGAACAGCATTATTGTGCACATGGACCTTTAAAAAATACCAGTTGAAAATGATTCAACAATGCTGACCACATCTCACAAGATGAAGCTAAATCTACGTTAGGGCAAAGATAAAAATGTATTTAGAATTATTGCATGTTCTTGCAGATCTGAAATGAGATACCTTGAGATAACAACACTGAAAGTAAGAAGATGTTCATCCCATGTCTGAGATCTGACTCTGTAATGTGTGCCAACTGTGTGCCATAGATACAAAGGAATTTGGTGGAAAGGACAGTGGGGGACTAACAACTGCAGAGATAATAACAATATCCAACCTTTATATGATGCTTTTTAAGTGCCATGAATTTCATTACATGCTTTATAATATTTTTATCTCATTTGATCTTCTCAACAATCTGAGGTAGGTGCTATTATTATATCTATTGAAAGATGAGAAGATTGAGGCAAAACATGACCTGTTCAGAGTCATATAGCTAAGAAGTATCTGAGGCAGATTTGAACTCAAATCTCCCCAACTGTAGGCCTATCTACTGCTTCACCTAGCTGCCTCATGTAGCAGGTGACCTTTAACCTAAACCTTGAAGGAAGCTAGGGTGTCTGTGATTCAGAAGTGAGAATTGCCTTTTAAACATGGGGGATAGTCTGCTCAAAGGCATGAAGATGGAAGGTCATATTTTAGGAACACCAAAGTGGCCAGTTTGGTTGGCATATAGAATATATGAAAGTAAGTTATATGTAATAAGCCTGGAAAAGTGGGTAGGAGTCAGGCTAGGAAAGTTTAAATTAAAGAGCTTGTATTTTGGGGGAATGACTTGGTCAGACCTGTACTTTAAGAATATCAATTTGGCAGCTGTGTGGAGAGAGGGGAGATAAAACAGAAAGACAAATCTAGAGCCTGCTGCAATAGTCCAGGGAAGAGGTGCTAAGGGCCTGAACTGCACTGATCATGGTGTGAATGAAGACATAGAACAAATGTTAGAGATGATCATAGATTTACAGAAGTAAAAAGGGTCAACCTACTCATTTTAGAAACAAGGAAATTGAATCTTAGAAAGACTAAAAAGTCCAGATTACACAGATAAATGATAGCATCAGAACCTTTGACTCCAAATCTGGTGTGTTTTTTCCACTGTACTATGTAGATTCATTCAAGATCAAAGATCTAGATTTCTAAGAGGCCTTAGAAGACATCTAGTCTTATTTCTTTCTTTTACAGATGAGGAAACTGAGATCCAAGGCAGTTGTCACTTGAGTTAGAGCCTACTGACCTCTAAATCCATGTCTCTATTCAACCAAACTGCCTCTATCAAGACTTGACCCTAATTGAATATGATGAATAGGAAAAAGGTGAATATAAAGCAAGGCAATCAATAGGTATTAGTATAAGTCTGGAAGACCTTCGTTCACATCCTGTCCCTAACACATATTTCCTCTAGGACTCTAGACAAATTGCTTAATCTCTCAGTGACCCAGGCAAATATTTTTAAGGCTATCAATTTCAAAGCAAGTTTCAATGAAATTTTTTGGTTTCAGGAGTTCATGCCAATGAAATCATAGGTCATCTGTTCAAAGAAAAAGAAAAAGAAAAGTTAAGTATGGTTCTGAAGTTGCTTTCTATTGTTGTTGTTCAGTCAAGCTGGACTTTGTGACCCCATTTGTGTTTTGGGTTTTTTTTTGGACAGAGATAATGGAATAGTTTGCCATTTCCTTCTCTAGTTCATTTTGTAGATGAGGTAACTGAGGCAAATATGGTTAAGTGATTTGATCGGGATCATATAAATAGTAAGTGTTTGAGGTCAGATTTGAACTCAGGAAGATGAGTCTTCTGGACTCCAGATGCAGCCTCCTAACTATTTACTGTGCCTCCTAACTATCCCAAGGTTACTTTTTTTTTTTAACAGGGATATAAAGATTATTGTATTATAGCTGAAAAAATGTCCTATGCTCATGTTTTCTGAAAATGTCTCTTTTCAGGTAAAGGTTTTTAAGGGAAATTAGCAAAAATGGGTGCATAGGAGGAACCTTAGTACCTCAAATTTCTCCTACAACTATTTCAACAAAAATTGTAGTTCCAGTAGTAACTGAGAAAATCAAGAAGTCAAAATGGATTATTTTTTCCCAGCCATATAATCCATATTATAAATGAAATAGAATCTCTAAAGGAAAACATTAGAAAATTGTGAGCTGGTGCTATTAATAAAATAGCAAAAAAGTTTGTGGTGCATTGTTCCAGGGTGGTACTGTCATTCTTCAACCAAAACTCTCCTGTACTGCAAAAAAAAAAGATGTTCTTTAGAAAAAGGCTAGAGAATGTGTGATCAACCAGAAGAGGCCAGGGTACAAGTCCGTTCTCATGCATGATCCATGAGATGGACTCTATTATACACAAGTAAGAAAACTGAGAAAAGACTTGGAAGGAGAATTAACAGATTTCCTGAAATTTAGAATAAACAAACAGAAGGCAACAACTCATGAGACTATATATGATTGTATGTATGTATATTGCTAGCTGGTACTGTGCAAAGCAGAGTCAGGTTTAATGTCAAGTAGTAGTTTAATCACTTCAAAGAGAAGAATGCAGTTTGCAAACTGGAAGTTCTCCTGGGGAGGAGACCTTTTCCTGTTGCAGGAAAGGTAAAGATTTTATACACAAATAATAAATGGGAAGGATGGGAGAAGGTGGATTAAATACAATCAGTTTCAGGGCCTGAGTGCTTTTCCATAATAAGATCATGAATCCAGGCAATATGAATGTGATTGTTTCAAATCATAGGTATTATTATTTGGTCAGGGGATAGGCTCAGAGTTTTGTGATGAGAACAGGTTCTACAATTTTTAATTCACTTCACTTATAGGAAATCATTGTCAAGAACTGCTCATTTCAAGCTGCATTGTAAGACTCAACTCCTGGCCAAAAGAGGCAGCTCTGAGAAATGTAAATTATTAGTATATTCATTACATGCACCATTGTGATAATTATAAAAATCATAATAATATTCCTCATGTATCTATATATCAAAACAGTCAAATAACAAACAATTTGAAGAAAATACAAAGTAAATGAAGCAGGAAATAAAATTGTTGCTTTTTATAAGTGATGTAATGGTGTTTACTCAGAGGTCTCTCAGGTAAATTAAAATTGATTTAAATAATTACTTCAATAAAATTACAAGATATAAAATAAATCTATGTAAATTAAAAAAAGAAATCAACAAAAGCAAAAATTGATATTGACTCCAAAAGCTATAAACTTCTTGTCATCAGAGATGTTTAAATGAGTATTAGATGACTGATGATTAAATGATAATATATCTATCATAGTGTTAATTATTTTTGTATCAGGAGTTAACAACTTTATCTGACTGAATCAAAGGAAACAATCCCATTTGATGAACAGAGATTGGTAATACTTTTGAAGGACTTTAAATAGCTAAGTCCTGGTCTAGGAGTAGCCTGTGAAGAGCAGTAGGAAATTTCTTTTCTTTTTCTTCCAGCCTCTATCACCTCTACTACCTATTCCCTAATTTCTGTGGCTTTATCCACTGGGGAAAGAGGAAGGAACTAAATCCTCCCTTTCTTTGCATTTTCATTAGTAATTCATAAAATGAAAAAAAATATCAGAGATGGAAAGGACATTATAGGTTATTTAGTCCAATTCCTACCTGAATCCCCTTTCATCTTCCTAGATAGATATAACTTGTTTAGATATAATCTTCATTTAAATACCGCCAATGAGGTGTTTTAAATGCAAAGAACACTAAATAAAGATGTGTGTATGAAGAAGTGGTTAATTGTGGAAGGAATCTGATTCTAGGAGAGAAAAGGGCTGATGATAAAATTAAGAGAGCTAGCTAGCCCTGGCAAACAAAAGTCACACTTTGGAGATGAGCAGCTTTCACAGAGCTCAGTGGAACACATACTTACCCAGTAAGATGTTGCACCCAGGATGGAACTTTGTAAGGATTCCACTAATAGGGAATTGTCTTCCAGATTTGATTTGGAAGATCAGAAAGCACCAAATTCAGATAGTTCTAAATTAGTGAGAAATCTTGGTTATATGTGCATTAATACTCTATTATTATTATTATTATATAGATATATATATATAGATAGATAGATAGAGTATAATTATACATTATACTTTAAGTATGTGTCCACTCTTCTTGTGAGTGCTGTGTATGTTATTAGAAGAAAGTGTGAATTTGAACAGGGGAAGCAGAGGTTAGTGGTAATGGCAGGGATGTTTTGTAGCTACTGTTGTTATTATGCTATCTTGATATTTTAGTAAATGTGTTTGCTAAGAACTATTTGAGCCTATTGGTTAACTGTTGAGGTTCTAATATACTGTAATTTTTAATAGTGTAGCTCTACCGTGTGAGACTGTTAGATTCTTTCTGAAGAGTTAGCTCAAAAAGGGTACTGCAACAATATAAATCATTCCAAACTAACCAAAATTTCAGATTTTGATTGGAAGGTTGTTGTTTTTTTTTAAATTTTAACTTAAATTTTTTTGGTTAACCCTATTCTTTAACTGTTTGTTTCTGCAACTTTACACATTTCTTCTTCCAATTCACTTGTATGACATGGAATCACCTCCTTTGATATAATGGTCCTCTTCCACAATGAAGGACAAACAAAAACAACAACTAATGACATTAAATAAAGAGATGAAAATAGAGAAACAAAGTTAGTATGTCATTAAATGAACAGATGTGCCATTTTAAAATAATTTACAGATGATTAATTGACTTTAAAAACACAGTTTCCTAAAAGCAAACAAACTGCAAACCTTGGAGGAGAAAATAGTAGTACTTGCAAAGATAACAGGATAGTTCTATGTATTAAAATAAATGCAACATTTTACCCCAAGTTTAAAATATTTAAAATAAAACAAATTGTTCTTTTTTTTTGTATATCAAGCCCAAATCTTTATAATAATTCACTAAACCCACCTCAAAACAAATGTTAAAACAAAACAAATGTTAAATGTTAAAAAGGAAACTCACTTTTAACATAATTCTTTATTATGAAGTTTCCATTCTCCGGAAGCCTATGTTTTGAATGCTGCATTAATGTGAACTGACCTAGTTAAATAAATTCCTGACTGGGCAGCAGGAGTGAGAAACTGTTGTTTGCAAGAGAATAAAAGGAAAATGACTGGATAATCTTCCTTAAACCAGTAACAGCTATAGTAAGCTGTTACCAAGTACATCATGTTGTTCAGTAAAGCCAAAAGAAGTTTCTTAGCTTCTTAGCTTAAGAAAAATTGGTAAATATTGTAAAACTCCAACTAATTAAAAATGAAATGAAGCCAGCCAAGCTCCTGCCATTTCTAATTTACAATATTGCTCAACTTCCCAGGCAAATGTAGATAAGTCACAACTTCTTCTGATGCCTGAGGGATCAAAAAAATTAAATCAGCAAGATTGGATATTGATGTTTTCTAGCAAATGTTTTGAAATCTTTGCCTTTCATCCAACTTGCAGGAAAAGGGGATTGCATTGTGAATCATTGCCGATATTGAGTCCTTTAATAAATTCTAACTTGTGCCCTGGAAAGTTCTAGCATTTAAACTTCTATAGCAATCTCTAAATCAAAGGCAAATGTTGCTTTCAGGCAAATGTTCCTCTTTTTCTACTAATAACTATTGTTTATCTGAAATTGGGATTGACACTGTGCAAACTGAATATATCTTCTGTTCTTCATGTAATATTTCCCTACTACAGTCTTTATAAGAAAATTCTCATGATAGGCTTTTTGCTAAACCACAAATAAAAGCACTAATTACTTTGGTTTTCTTAGATTTACCTAAATTCTGTGTAACAACAGCATAGTGTAGTAGAGAGAAGTCTACATTTAGAGTCCAGAGACCTGAGTTCAAATAATCTCTTTATTACTTTCTACTCAGGTAAATTTGGACAAATTTCTTTGCCTTTGTGAGTTTTTCTTATTTTTAAAATGAAAAAATTAAACAAGATGACCCATGAAATTCCTATCCCTAGAGTCTATGTAATTCTAAAAAACCCCACAAGAGTAATTGATCATTACCAAGTTAACCAATCAAGGTTCTAGCATAGAAAAAGAAGAGAAAATAGAGAATCAAACCTTATAATCAGCCAGATACTATGTAAAAGAAGATTTCATACAGCAGGAGAAGCTGTTTTGGTTCGTTTTAATTTTTTTAAAATCAAAGGATCTAATAATGTAAGGGACCTTAGAGGTCATCTAGTCCAACCCCATCATTTTACATGGTGTAAAACAGTTGTGGAAAGGTTCTTTTCCACAAAGATTTGGAGTTCAGGGAGAATGGGTTCAGTGAACCAGACACCAAAGAATGGAGTCAAGCTTCTTTTCTTATACTCTGTGATGCTACATCTCCATTCTAAATAAAACTCCCAGGGAAATCTGTTTAATTAAGCTTTGGCACAGTTCATGTCTGTGATCTTCCCTAAAGGGAATTGATGGAGTCCCTTTTAGTTAGGCACTTGCTATACAAAGTAGTAGATGTCAGGTATTGATAGCACAGTTATTTATTTCTTCCACTACAGATAAAATACTTAAAACACAAAAGATTTATAAGTATACATTAATATGAAACAATTTTCTGAGCAAATATTTTAATATGTGTTAGTTCTGTCATCTCAGAAAGATTTATGGTCCAGATTTGTTGGCTAGTTCATCCTCCTAAAGAGGAGGATTGGAAGCATGTTGAAATTGGAGACTACTATCTATTTCAAGAACTGAGAATATAGCTACCAATTGTGGAAATTCCCATCTCTCAAGATTGTTGTTCAGTAACCCATGCTCAAGGTCAGAAACACAAGCTGAAGAGTTAATCATGGAACTGAGATATATTCTTAGACTTAGTTAGATAAACACTTGCCTTTTGGTTATTATGTAGCATCATAGCTGCCATTGAGGAATATGCTTGCATTTTTGAAAGTATAAAGGTGAGTTAACAGCATCCGAAGTAACAGTTTCCAAAGAGAAGGAAAGAGTGAGGAAAATGTTTCTTTTCACATACTCTTGTGTAGGGGGTTCTTTTTGACTCAGTCACCAATCATTTTTGACACGATTTCTCCAACCACTATCATGGGAATAAGGAGTATAACTAGTAGCTTCTGTTTGCAGATGTTCTTTAGCAAAAGGCTAGAGGATGTATGACCAACCAGAAGAGGCCAGGGTGCAAGTCCATCTCCATACATGATTCATGAGATGGACTCTATTATACACAAGCAAGAAAACTGTATTTTTTTTAAACTGGTTATCTATTTATATACTAGTTTTTCATGAGAGGTACTTGAATAAAGAGATCAGAAGTGAGAAGTGGTTGAACTGCATTGAAAATTACCTGTAGCAATGAAGACTGGGAAAAGAGAGAACTCTAGGACAGTCCATATGCTTTGTCCCGGTATTTTGATTCTTAACAGAAAATGTATGGTTTCTGATTGTAGACTGCCATCTGTACTTTGGTTTCTCCTGCTTAGTGCTTTGGGCTAAAAATAAAAAAAAAATCCCCAAACTGGCTATTCTTTCCTCTACAACTTAGTTTTTAGTAAAAATGAGCTCTCCCTTAAAGAATAAGCTTAAAACAGTTTTGTCACCACTAGGTTCACTTTTAAATGAAGCATAGCTAATGAATAAGTTGCTTCCTTACTTGTAGTTGCCAAGTTGATTCACTGCTGGGATGCAAGAAATAGATGCTAAATGCTGGCTCCTTCCTGAGTTCAATTCCTATATGGCTATCTGGTAGCACTTCTGCTCTTAAGGTCCTACACACATGAAAGCCATGTGCTTTAAGACTAGTTCAGTGGGAACATCTGTGTATGATATGAAGTGAAAGACAGATCCCAGGTATCGATGTGGGTTGTTATCAAGCAGAACAAACCATAGTGCTTTCTAACTTTGTTATTACTGTAATGGATATCACCATCTTCCCAAGTCTCCCAGACTTGAAATCTAGATGTCATCTTTAACTTCTCATTATTTCTCTTTCCTCACTCCTTCCATAGCTAATCTGTTGCTAAGGTCTATTGAAACATTTCTCCAATATACCCATTTCTCTCTCCTAATATTGCCACCACTTTGGTGCAAGCTCTCATCACCTCATACCTGGATATAGTAATAGCCTGGTGGTGAGTCTACCTGCTACAAGTCTCTCCTCACAAGTGCAGATCTGATCCAATCATATTACTTCCATACTTAAAACTCCAGAGTCAAATGAAAAGTCATCTATTTGGCATTCAAAGGCTTTCATAATAGTCCTCTCCTCACCTTCCAATCTTCTCATATTTCATTCTCTTCAATCAACATACTCTCCAATTGCAGTACTCTGAACAAAACATTTCACTCTGTTCTCCTTGCCTGCAATGGAGAGCTCTCCCTCCTCATCTCTGACCCCAGCTTTCCTGGCTTCCTTTAAGTTTTACCTAAAATCCCATCTTCCATGGGAAACCTTTCCTAATTGCTTTTATTCTAACGCCCCCCTCTATTAATTATCCTTTATTTTCTTGCATATAAGCTTGTACACATTTGTTTGCTTGTCATCTCCCCCATTAAATTTCCCTAAGAAAAAGAGTCAGTCACTATATAACTATAATAATCTAGTGTTTAAAAAACTCAAAGATCCCTGCTTCTAGGATAAGAACTCACTAACAAAGATTGCTGGGGAAATTGGAAAAAGGGTATGGCAGTAACTAGGCATTGACCAACACCTAATACCGTATACCAAGATAAGGTCAAAATGAGTTCATGATTTAGACATAAAGAGTGATACTATAAGCAAATTAGAAGAACAAATGATACCTCTCAGATCTGTAGAGAAGAAAGGAATCTATGGCCAAAGAAGAATTACAGTACATTATGAAATATGAAATGGAAAATTTTGATTGAAAATTTTGATTTGTTAAAACATTTCTGTATGAACAAAACCAATGCAGACAAAATTAGAAGGAAAGCAGAAAACTGTGAAAAATTTGTGCATACAAGAGTTCTGACAAAGGCCTCATTTCTGAAATATATAGAGAATTGATTCAAATCTATAAGAATACAAGCCATTCTCCAATTGATAAATGGTTGAAGGATATCAACAGAAAATTTTCAGATGTAGAAATTAAAAACATTTCAAGATATATAAAAAATGCTCTAAATCACTATTGATCAGAGAAAAGCAAATTAAGACACCTCGGAGGTACCTCTATACACCTCTCAGATTGGCTAAGATGATAGGAAAAGATAATGATAAATATTGGAAGGGATGTAGGAAAACTGGGATATTGTTAGTAGAGTTGTGAACTGGTCCAACTATTCTGGAGAGCAAAATGGATATATGCCCAAAGGGTTATCAAACTGTGCATATCCTTTGATCTAGAAATGTCTCTCTCTATTGGGCCTGTATCCCAAAGAAATCACAGGATAGGGAAAGAGGACTGCAAAAATGTTTGTAGAAGCCCTTTTTGTAGTGGCAAGGAACTGGAAACCAAGGGGATGCCCATCACTTGGAAAATGCCTGAATAAGTTATGGCATATGAATGCTATAGAATATTATATTATATGAATTATATGAATATTATGGAATATTAAAGAAATGATAAGCAGAATGATTTCAGAAAGACTTGGAGAGACTGACATAAACTGATGGTAGATGAAATGAGTAGAACCAAGAAAACATTGTACATAGCAACAACAAAATTATGTGATGATTAATTCTGATGGACATGGCTCTTTTCAACAATGAGGTGATTCAGGCCAGTTCTAATAGACTTGTGATGGAGAGAGACATCTGCATCCAAAAACAGTACTGTGGGGACTGAATGTGGATCGCAACATAGTATTTTCATGTTTTTTTATTGTTGTTATTTGCTTGCTTTTTGTTTTTTTTTCCCATTCTTTATTTTTTTCTTTCTGATCTGATTTTTCTAGTGCAGCATGATAATTGTGGAAATATGTATAGAAGAATAGTACATGTTTAACATATATTGGATTATTTACTATCTAGGGGAAAGGGTGGGGGGAAGGGAGGGAGAAAAAATTTGGAATGCAAGGTTTTGCAATGGTCAATGTTGAAAGCTATCTTTGCATATATTGAAAATAAAAAGCTAAGGTCATTATTGATCACAAAGTAGAAAACTTTGATTGTATAAAATTGAAAAATTTTTGTACAAACAAAATTAATGCAGATAATATTAGAAGGGAAACAATAAACTGGGAAAACATTTTTACAGTCAAAGGTTCAGATAAAGGCCTCATTTCCAAAATAGATAGAGAATTTATAAGAAATCAAACCATTCTCCAATTGATAAATGGTCAAAGGATATGAACAGACAATTTTCAGATGAAGAAATTGAAACTATTTCTAACCATATGAAAAGGTGCTCCAAGTCAGTATTAATCAGAGAAATGCAAATTAAGATAACTCTGAGATACCACTACACACTTATCAGATTGGCTAGAATGATAGGGAAAGGTAATGCGTAATGTTGGAAGGGATGTGGGAAAACAGGGACACTGATACATTGTTGGTGGAATTTTGAATACATCCAGCCATTCTGGAGAGCAATTTGGAACTATGCTCAAAGAGTTATCAAATTGTGCATTCCTTTTGACTCAGCAGTGTTACTACTGGGCTTATATACAAAAGAGATTTTAAAGAAGGGAAAGGGACCATATGTGCAAGAATGTTTGTGGCAGCCCTCTTTGTAGTGGCCAGAAACTGGAAACTACATGGATGCCCATCAATTGGAGATTGGCTGAATAAATTGTGGTATATGAATGTTATGGAATATTATTGTTCTGTAAGAAATGACCAACAGGAGGCGGAGCCAAGATGGTGGAGAAGCTAGGCGGAACTTTCTAAGCTCTCTAATTCCCTTTCTACCAAATATTTAATTCAGCCTCAAAAACAGCACTTGATTGGTAAAACCCCCGAAGATTGGAAATACAAAAACTTACCAGCGGAAGAGAATCTGGCATATCGCCAAAAAAGGTTTGTCCTGAGTGGTGGGAGCAGACCAGCTCAGAGCAGGGAGAGAAATGGGAGTGGTGCGGCATCTGCGGTCAGAAGGTTTACACAGAGCTCTCTGCTGTAGCCTGACTGCTTTGCTTTCGTGGTGGAGTAGGGGACCAGCAGAAAAGTTGGAGCCTGGGGTAGTAGTTACTCTGAGGGAAGCCAAAACCCCAGAGGCTCTGGCTGGGCCCACCCAGGACCAAAAGTTACCTAGCGAAGACCATAACACAGCTCTTCCCGGCATTCAGCAGCAAGGGGCTCGTGGGGGGCAGTCACACACAGCAGGGGCACAACCCAGGCCAGCCTTTCATTTGTATAGTGAGGGGCTCACCAGGGATAGTGGAATTTCCCCAGCCTGACTGCGCTCCCCCAGGGAGGGACGCTTCTGGTATGGTGAGGAGCAGGACCATCACAAATACTCAAAGTGAGTGTATGTGGGGGGCAGTGATACCTTTGCTCCTTAACCACTAGCCCCAAGGTGGTCACTAATCCTCACAGCAGGGCTCCTAGCAAGGCACTTACACAGCCCAGCTGTGATACCCAGGCCTAGTCACTTCCAAGTGGAGCTTTTCCCAGAGCCCTCCTGCAGCTAGGCTGTTCCTTGCAGCCCATTGAGAGGGCAAATACTGCCCATAAACCCATCCTCACTCTGCAGAGGAAGCTGGTAATCTCTTTGCCCTGAAGGCAGACCCTGAAGGCTTTAAAAAAATGAGCAAAAAAATGAAGAAAACGATTGAAAGCTTCTATGCAGATAAAGAGCTAGTTTCCAAACCTGAGGAGGCTAATAGCAGACAACCCCCAGACAATTCCCCAAATAACGCTCTCCTAGAGGAAACTATTAAAAATCTGAAGACAGAATTAGAAGAAAAATGGGAAAGGAAAGAGAAGCTATGATAGAGAATAACAATGTCCTGAAATATGAATTAGAAAAGGTAAACAACTTCCTGAAATGTGAATTGGAAAAGGTAAAGAATTCACAGGAAGTGCAGGTAAACGGAATTAAGGAATTGGAAAAGGTAAAGAAATCACAGGAAAGTAGGATCAGTGAATTGGAAAAGATAAAGAATTCCCAAGAAAGTAGGATTTGTGAATTGGAAAAAGAAAATAACTCAAAAACAAATTTAGTGAAATGGAAAAAAATTCCATGAAGCAAAACAACTCATTTAAAAACTCAATTGGACACATACAAAAAGAAGTTAAAAAAGCTAATGAAGAAAATAACTCATTAAAAATCAGAACTGAACAAATACAAATGAATGATTCACTGAGACCAAGAATCAGTCAAGCAAAGCCAAAAAAATGAAAATCCGCAGAAAAATGTCAGCTATCTACTTGCCAAAATGACAGACCTGGAAAATAGATCTAGGAGAGACAATCTGAGGATTATTGGACTTCCCAAAAATTATGATGAAAAAAAGAGCCTAGATACTATTTTACAGGAAATCATCAAAGAGAACTGCCCAGAGATAATAGAACCAGAAGGTAAAATAGACATTGAAAGAATTCATTGAACACCTTCTGAAAAAGACCCTAAAAAAAAAAAAAAAACTCCATGGAACATTGTGGCCAAATTTCAGAACTATCAGACTAAGGAAAAAATATTACACGCACCAGGAAAAAACAATTCAAATAACAAGGTACCACAATAAGGGTCACTCAAGATCTGCCTGCCTCCACATTAAAGGATCTAAGGGCCTGGAATCTGATATTCTGAAAGGCAAAAGAACTTGGAATGCAGCCAAGAATAAACTACCCAGCTAAGTTTAGCATTTCCTTCCATGGAAGAAGGTGGACATTTAATGAAACAGATGAATTCCATATGTTTCTAAGTAAAAAAACAGATCTAAAGAAAAAATCTGATCTCCAATCATAGGACTCAAGAGAAGCAGAAAAAGGTAAAAGGGACTCTTGAAAACTGTATTTCTGTTGTGGATATATATTAAGACTACATGTATAATTTGATTTTAAGGATATAACAAAAAGAAAGGGGGAAGTAGAAATGGAAAGGGAATAGTGTAAGAAAAAGGGGAAAGGGGAGATAAAAAGAGGGAAACCACATCCCACAAAGAGGCAAAGAAAACCTATCATATCTGAGGGAAGTTAGAGAGGGGGAGAAACATTGTGTGAACCTTACTCCCATCAGAATTGGCTCAAAGAGAAAATAATTAACATATTAGTTTTACAGAAAATTCATTCTCACCTCATTAAAAAGAGGGAAAGGAATAGGGAAAAGGAAAAGAGCAATAAGGAAAGGGAATAAGAAAGGGAAAGGGATTTAAAGAGAGGAGGGAGGGATATTAAAGAGGGAGGGCTGTGTGACGCAAGTGGGGCTCATAAGTTTAATACTGGGGAAGGGATTCTGTGGGGATAAGGGAAAAAAGCATAATCTGGGGATATTATGATGGCAGGAAATAAAGAATTAGTAATTTTAACTGTAAATGTGAATGGGATGAACTCTCCCATTAAGCGGAGGTGGATAGCAGACTGGATCAAAAGTCAGAACCCTATAATATGTTGTTTACAAGAAACACATTTAAAGCAGGGACATACTTACAGAGTAAAGGTAAAAGGCTGGAGCAGAATCTATTATGCTTCAAGTGAAGTCAAAAAAGCAAGTATAGCCATCCATATCTCAGATCAAGCAAAAGCAAAAATTGATCTAATAAAAAGAGATAAGGAAGGAAACTATATCTTGCTAAAGGGTAGCATAGACAATGAAGCCATATCAATACTAAACATATATGCACCAAGTGGTATAGCATCTAACTTCCTAAAGGAGAAGTTAAGAGAGTTGAAAGAAGAAATAGAAAGCAAAATTATAATAGTGGGAGATCTCAACCTTGCACTTTCAGAATTAGATAAATCAAACCACAAAACAAATAAGAAAGAAATTAAAGAGGTAAATCAAATATTAGGAAAATTAGGTATGATAGATCTTTAGAGAAAACTGAATGGTGACAGAAAGGAATATACTTTCTTCTCAGCAGTTCATGGAACCTATACAAAAATTGACCATATATTAGGGCATAAAGATCTCAAAATTAAATGCAGGAAGAGAGAAATAGTAAAGGCTTTCTTTTCAGATCACGATGCAATAAAAACTAAAGTTAGGGGTAAATAGATCAAAAAGTAATTGGAAACTAAATAATCTCATCTTAAAAATGATTGGGTGAAACAGCAAATTATAGACACAATTAATAATTTCACTCAAGATAATGACAATGATGAGACATCATACCAAAATTTGTGGGATGCAACTAAAGCTATAATAAGGAGAAATTTTATATCTTTGGAGGCTTACTTGAAGAAAATAGAAAAAGAGAAGATCAATGAATTGTGCTTGCAACTTAAAAAGCTAGAAAAAGGCCAAATTAAAACCCCCCAATCAAAGACTAAATTTGAAATTCTAAAATTAAAAGGAGAAATTAATAATATTGAAAGTAAAAATACTATTGAACTAATAAATAAAACTAAGAGTTGATTTTATGAAAAAACCAATAAAATAGATTAAACCTTTGGTAAATCTGATTAGAAAAAGAAGAGAGGAAAATCAAATTGTTAGTCTTAAAAATGAAAAAGGGGGAATTGTCCACCAATGAGGAGGAAATTAGAGAAATAATGAATTACTTTGCCCAACTTCATGCCAATAAATTTGATAACCTAAGTGAAATGGAGGACTACCTCCAAAAGTATAGGCTTTCCAGATTAACAGAGGAGGAATTAAATTGCTTAAGTAGTCCCATTTCAGAAAAAGAAATAGAGCAAGCAATTAATCAACTCCCTAAGAAAAAAAAATTTCCAGGACCAGATGGATTCACAGGTGAATTCTACCAAACATTCAAAGAACAATTAGCTCCAATGTTATATAAACTATTTGAAAAAATAGGGAACGAAGGAGTCCTACCAATTTCCTTTTATGATACAGATATGGTACTGAAATCCAAACCAGGTAGGTTGAAAATGGAGAAAGGAAACTATATGAATATTGATGCTAAAATCTTAAATAAGTTATTAGCAAAAACACTCCAGAAAATTATCTCCAGGATAATACATCAGGATCAAGTAGGATTTATACCAGGAATGCAGGGCTGGTTCAATATTAGGAAAACCATCAGTATAATTGGCCATATTAATAATCAAATTAACAAAAATCATATGAGCATCTCAATAGATGCAGAAAAAGCATTTGATAAAATCCAACATCCATTCCTATTAAAAACACTTGAGAGTATAGAAATAAATTGACTTTTCCTTAAGATAATCAGTAGCATCATTTAAAACCATCAATAAGCATCATATGTAATGGAGAAAGATTGCAACCATTCCCATTAAGTTCAGGGTGAAACAAGATTGTCCACTATCACCATTACTATTCAATATTGTATTAGAAACACTAGCTTTGGCAATAAGAGTGGAGAAAGAGATTAAAGGAATTAGAGTAGGTAATGAGAAAACCAAATTATCACTCTTTGAGGATGATATGATAGTATACATAGAGAACCCTAAAGATTCAACTAAAAAGCTATTAGAAATAATCCACACCTTTAGCAAAGTTGCAGGATACAAAATAAATCCACATAAATTATCAGCATTCTTATATGTCACTAACAAAGTACAACAGTTAGAAGAGTTACAGAAATTCCATTTAAAGTAACTACTGATAGTATAAATATTTAGGAATCTATCTGCTAAGGGAAAATCAGAAAATATGAGCAAAACTACAAAATACTTTCCACACAAATTAAGTCCGATCTAACCAATTGGAAAAATATTAAATGCTCTTGGATAGAGCGAGCAAATATAATAAAGATGAAAATACTACCTAAACTAATCTATTTGTTTAGTGCTATACCAATCAGACTCCCAAAAAACTATTTTAATGACCTAGAAAAAATAACAATAAAGTTCATATGGAAAAACAAAAGGTCAAGAATTTCAAGGGAATTAATGAAAAAAAAATCAAATGAAGGTGACCTAGATGTACCAGATCTAAAATTATATTATAAAGCAGCAGTTATCAAAACCATTTGATATTGGCTAAGAAACAGATTAGTTTATCAGTGGAATAGGTTAGATCCAAAGGACAAAATAATTAATAACTCTAAAAACCTAGTGTTTGACAAACCCAAGGACCCCAGCCTTTGGGATAAGAACTCAATATTTGACAAAAATTGCTGGGAAAATTGGAAATTAATATGGCAGAAACTAGGCATTGATCCACACTTAACACCCTACACCAAGGTCATGTCAAAATGGGTTCATGAACTGGGAATAAAGAATGATATTATAAATAAATTAGAGGAGCATAGGATAGTTTACCTCTCTGACCTGTGGAAGAGGAATGAATTCATGACCAAAGAAGAACGAGAGATCATTATTGATCACAAAATAGAAAGCTTTGATTATATCAAATTGAAAAGTTTTTGTACAAACAAAATCAATGCAGATAAGATTAGAAGGGAAACAATAAACTGGGAAAATATTTTTACAGTCAAAGGTTCAGATAAAGGCCTCATTTCCAAAATATATAAAGAATTGACTCTAATATATAAGAAATCAAGCCAATCTCCAATTGACAAATGGTCAAAGGATATGAACAGACAATTCTTGGATAAAGAAATTGAAATTATTTCTAGTCATATGAAAAGATGCTCCAAATCATTATTAATCAGAGAAATGCAAATTAATACAACTCTGAGATACCACTACACACTTATCAGATTGGCTAAAATGACAGGGAAAGGTAATGCAGAATGTTGGAGGGGATGTGGGAAAACAGGGACACTCATACATTGTTTGTGCAACTGTGAATAGATCCAGCCATTCTGGAGAGCAATTTGGAACTATGCTCAAAAAGTTATCAAAATGTGCATACCCTTTGATCCAGCAGCGTTTCTTTAAGAGATCTTAAAGAAGGGAAAGGGACCTGTATGTGCAAGAATGTTTGTGGCAGCCCTCTTTATGGTGGCCAAAAACTGGAAACTACTGTGTATGCCCATCAACTGGAAAGTGGCTGAATATTATGGAATATTATTATTCCTGTTGGATGATTTCAGAAAGGCCTGGAGAGACTTACATGAACTGATCCTGAATGAAATGAGCAGGACCAGGAGATCATCCTATACTTCAACAACAATACTATATGATGATCAATTCTGATGGATGTGGCCATCTTCAACAATGAGAGTTCCAATAGAGCAGTAATGAACTGAACCAAGTTCAGGTCAAGAAAAGAAAAAGCAATAATTCTTTTTTTAAATTTTAATAGTTTTTATTTACCACATATATGCATGGGTACATTTTACAACATTGACAATTGCCAAACCTCTTGTTCTAATTTTCCCTTTCCTTCCCCCTCCCCAGATGGCAGGTTGACCAATACATGTTAAATATGTCAAAGTATAAATTAAATACAATATATGTATACATGTCCAAACAGTTGTTTTACTGTACAAAAAGAATTGGACTTTGAAATAATGTACAATTAACCTGTGAAGGAAATCCAAAATGCAGACGGACAAAATTAGAGGGATTGGAAATTCTAGGTAGTGGTTCATAATCATCTCCTAGAGTTCTTTTGCTGGGTGTAGCTGGCTTTTCATTACTGCTCTATTGGAACTGATTTGGTTTATGTCATTGTTGAAGATGGCCACATCCATCAGAATTGATCATCATATAGTATTGTTGTTGAAGTATACAAAGATCTCCTGGTCCTGCTCATTTCACTCAGCATCAGTTCATGTAAGTCTCTCCAGGCCTTTCTGAAATCATCCTGTTGGTCATTTCTTACAGAACAATAATATTCCATAACATCCATATACCACAATTTATTCAACCAACCTCCAATTGATGGGCATACACATAGTTTCCAGTTTCTGGCCATTACAAAGAGGGCTGCCACAAATATTCTTGCACATACAGAAGAATTGGAATTAGAAATAGCTACAGCAGTGATCATTTATTATTGAAGACTTGTGCATCTCCTGACTTTCTCATCACCAACCCTGTTAAATTGAATAAAACTTCATGAATGTGCCCTAGCAACAAACATTGGAATTTAATAGACTGTGATTTTAAGAAGAGTCAGATAGGATGTGAAAGTGACCAAGCCAATGTGTGGTGTAGAGTACTGAACTGATCATAGACTTATCCTCTCCAAGCTGAATATTCACATTCAACAAAAGTGGTGGCCTCAAGGCAAAAAGTCTTGGAGAGTAAATGGCATAACTATTGTCTTTTTAACCAGGTTACTTTTACCTTATAAATCCAATTCTTACCATGCAACAAGAAATTCGGTTTTACCCACATATATTGTATTTAGGATAGACTGTAACACATTTAACATGTATGGAATTGCCTCATCTAGGGGAGGGGATAGAGGGAGGGAGGGGAAAATTCGGAAAAGAAGTGAGTATATATGCAGAAGATATGCATATGTACTGTCAAAAATTATCATAATAATAAAATTAAAAAAAGAGAGAGTAAATGGCATAAATGGAGCAGAAAAAGAGAGGACTGTTTTCAGAGATTTGGTGTACAGCAATGCATTTTCTTATTTGGGTCAGAATATTCACAAACATCAAGACAGGTTTGATGAAAATGATGAAGAAATTCTCAAGCTGCTAAATGAAAAATGAGAACTCCACAGGCTGTACCAGCAGTATAGTTTATCCATAGGTAAGAAGGTAGCATTCAATTCCATCAAAAATAAAGTACAGGACTTCTGGGGTAGAGCCAAAATGGCAGGAAAAAGTCAGGAAGCTGCTGAAACTCTCCCAGTTTCCCTCAAAAATCACATGAAACCAAGCCTCTGAATAGAGTTTGATGGAATGAAACTACTCTCCAGATCCAAATAGATTGGAAAAACAGAAAAGAATCTTGACTATAGAAAGCTACTATGGTGACAAGGCAGACCAAAACAAAAACTCTGCCTTGTCACCATCATAGTCTCAAACCCAAAGCCCACTTCTTGGAAGTGCTCATAAAATATTTTTTTAAATTAATTTATTTATTTATTAATTTTATAATTATAACTTTTTTGACAGTACATATGCATGGGTAATTTTTTTTACATTATCCCTTGTACTCACTTCTTTTCCAAATTTTCCCCTCTCTCCCTCTACCCCCTCCCCTAGATGACAGGCAATCCATACATGTTAAATGTGTTGCGGTATGTCCTAGATACAATATATGTGTGTAAAATTTCTTGTTGCACAGTAAGAATTGGTTTCAGAAGATAAAAGTAACCTGGGTAGAAAAACAATAGTGCAAACAGTTTACACTCAATTCCCAGTGTTCCTTCTCTGGGTGTAGCTGATTCTGTCCATCATTGATCAACTGGAACTGAATTAGATCTTCTCTATGTTGAAGATATCCACTTCCATCAGAATACATCTTCATACAGTATCATTGTTGAAATATATAATGATCTCCTGGTTCTGCTCATTTCACTCAGCATCATTTCATGTAAATCTCTCCAAGCCTTTCTGTATTCCTCCTGTTGGCCATTTCTTACAGAGCAATAATATTCCATAATATTCATATACCATAATTTACCCAACCATTCTCCAATTGATGGGCATCCATTCATTTTCCAGTTTCTAGCCACTACAAAAAGGGCTGCCACAAACATTTTAGCACATACAAGTCCCTTTCCTTTACTTAGTATTTCTTTGGGATATAAGCCCAGTAGTAGCACTGCTAGATCAAAGGGTATGCACAGTTGAAAACTTTTTGGGCATAGTTCCAAATTGCTCTCCAGAATGGTTGGATTTTTTCACAACTCTACCAACAATGTCCCAGTTTTCCCACATCTCCTCCAACATTCATCATTATTTTTTCCTGTCATCTTAGCCAATCTGACAGGTATGTAGTGGTATCTCAGAGTTGTCTTAATTTGCATTTTTCTTATCAATAGTGATTTGGAACACTCTTTCATATGAGTGAAAATAGTTTCAATTTCATCATCTAAAAATTGTCTGTTCATATCCTTTGACCATTTATCAACTGGAGAATGGCTTGATTTCTTATAAATTAGAGTCAATTCTATATATATTTTGGAAATGAGGCTTTTATCAGAACTTTTAACTATAAAAATGTTTTCCCAGTTTGTTACTTCCCTTCTAATCTTGTTTGCATTAGTTTTGTTTGTACAAAAGCTTTTTAATTTGATGTATTCAAAATTTTCTATTTTGTGATCAGTAATGATCTCTAGCTCTCCTTTGAACACAAATTCCTTCTTCCTCCACAAGTCTGAGAGGTAAACTATCCTATGTTCCTCTAATTTATTTATTATCTCGTTCCTTATGCCTAAATCTTGGACCCATTTTGATCTTAACTTAGTATGTGGTGTTAAGTGTGGGTCCATGCCTAGTTTCTGCCATACTAATTTCCAGTTTTCCCAGCAGTTTTTGTCAAATAATGAATTTTTATCCCAAAAGTTGGGATCTTTAGGTTTGTCAAACACTAGATTGCTATTTTCATTCACTATCTTGCCCTGTGAACCTAACCTATTCCACTGATCAACTACTCTATTTTTTAGCCAATACCAAATGGTTTTGGTGTCTGTTGCTTTATAATATAGTTCTAGATCAGGTACAGCTAGACCACCTTCATTTGATTTTTTTTTTCATTACTTCCCTTGAAATTCTCCACTTTTTGTTCTTCCATATGAATTTTGTTGTTACTTTTTCTACGTCATTAAAATAGTTTGTTGGGAGTCTGATTGGTATAGCACTAAATAAATAGATTAGTTTAGAGAGTTTTGTCATCTTTACTATATTAGCTCGGCCTATCCAAGAGCACTTAATGTCTTAATGTCCAATTATTTAAATCTGACTTTATTTTTGTGGCAAGTGTTTTGTAATTTAGCTCATAAAATTCCTGACTTTCCTTTGGTAGATATATTCCCAAATATCTTATACTATCGACAGTTATTTTGAATGGAATTTCTCTTTGTATCTCTTGCTGTTGGATTGTGTTGGTAATGTATAAAAATGCTGAGGATTTATGTGGATTTATTTTGTATCCTGCAACTTTGCTAAAGTTCTGAATTATTTCTAATAGCTTTTTAGCAGAGTCTTTGGGGTTCTCTAAGTATACCATCATGTCATCTGTAAAGAGTGATAGTTTGATTACCTCATTACCTGCTCTAATTCCTTTAATCTGTTTTTCTGTTCTTATTGCTGAGGCTAGTGTTTCTAGTACTATATTGAATAGTAATGGTGATAGTGGGCAACCTTGTTTCACTCCTGATCTTACAAGGAAAGGTTCCAGTTTATTGCCATTACATATGATGTTTACTGACGGTTTTAAATATATGCTTCTTATTATTTTAAGGAATAGTCCATTTATTCCTATACTCTCAAGTGTTTTTAGTAGGAATGTATGTTGGATTATCAAATGCTTTTTCTGCATCTATTGAGATGATCATATGGTTTTTGTTAATTTGGTTACTGATATAGTCAATTATGCTAATAGTTTTCCTAATATTGAACCAGGCCTGCATTCCTGGTATAAATCCCACTTGGTCATAGTGTATTATCCTGGGGATGATTTTTTGTAGTCTTTTTGCTAATATTTTATTTAAGATTTTAGCATCAATATTCATCAAGGAGATTGGTCTATAATTTTCTTTCTCAGTTTTCAGCCTACCTGGTTTAGGTATCAGTACCATGTCTGTGTTATAAAAGGAATTTGGTAGGACTCCTTCAATCCCTATTTTTTCAAATAGTTTATATAGCATTGGAGTTAGTTGTTCTTTAAATGTTTGGTAGAATTCACATGTAAATCCATCTGGTCCTGGGGATTTTTTCTTAGGGAGTTGGTTAATAGCTTGTTCTATTTCTTTTTCTGAAATGGGACTATTTAGACTATTTCTTCCTCTGTTAATCTGGGGAAGCTATATTTTTGAAGGCATTCTTCCATTTCCTTTAAGTTATCGAATTTATTGGCATAAAGTTGAGCAAAGTAGCTCCTAACTATTGTTCTAATTTCCTCTTCATTAGTGGTGAGTTCTCCCTTTTCATTTTTAAGACTAATAATTTGCTTTTCCTCTTTCCTTTTTTAAATCAGATTTACTAAGGGTTTGTCTATTTTGTTGGTTTTTTCATAAAACTAACTCTTAGTTTTATTAATTCAATAGTTTTTTTTACTTTCAATTAATCTCTCCTTTTATTTTTAGAATTTTAAGTTTTGTGTTTTTCTGGGGTTTTTAATTTGTTCCTTTTCTAGCATTTTTAGTTGTAAGCCCAATTCATTTTCTTTCTCTATTTTATGCAAGTAGACTTCTAGAGATATAAAACTTCCCCTTATTACTGCTTTGGCTGTATCCCACACATTTTGGTATGATGTCTCATTATTGTCATTCTCTTGGGTGAAGTTATTAATTATATCTATGATTTGCTGTTTTACCCAATCATTCTTTAGTATGAGATTATTTAGTTTTCAATTATTTTTGGTCTATTTTCCCTTGGCTTTTTATTGAATGTAATTTTCATTGCATTGTGGTCTGAAAAGGATGCATTTACTATTTCTGCCTTACTGTATTTGAGTTTGAGGTTTTTATGTCCTAATATATGGTCAGTTTTTGTATAGGTTCCATGAACAGCTGAAAAGAAAGTGTACTCCTTTCTGTCTCCATTTAGCTTTTTCCAAAGATCTATCATGTCAAACTTTTCTAGTATTCTATTTACCTCTTTGATTTCTTTCTTATTTATTTTGTGGTTTGATTTATCTAATTCTGAGAGTGCAAGGTTGAGATCTCCCACTATTATAATTTTGCTGTCTATTTCTTCTTGCAGCTCTCTTAATTTCTCTTTTAAGAATTTAGATGCTGCACCACTTGGTGCGCATATGTTTAATATTGATACTGTTTCATTATCTATGCTACCCTTTAGCAAGATACAGTGCCCTTCCTTATCTCTTTTAATTAGATCAATTTTTGCTTTTGCTTGATCTGAGATGAGGATGGCTACCCCTGCTTTACATTCTGCTCCAACCTTTTACCTTTATTCTGTATGTATCCCCCTGCTTTAGGTGTGTTTCCTGTAAACAACATATTGTAGGATTCTGGCTTTTAATCCAGTCTTCTAACTGCTTCCTCTTAATGGGGGAGTTTACCCCATTCACATTTATGGTTAAAATTACTAATTCTATATTGCTTGCCATCTTCTTTCTTTCCCCCTTACTCCCCTCCCCAGTATTAAACTTGTGAGCACCACTTGCTTTTCACAGCCCTCCCTTTTTAGTATCCCTCCCCCAGCTTAAAGTTTTCTCCCCTATTTTGCCCCTTTCCCTTACAATTTCTATATTCCCTTCTGCTTTGTTTATTCCTTCTCTTTTCACTTTTCCCCTCCCACTTTTCAATGAAGTGGAAGGAGTTTCACCATAAATCGAATATATCTATATTTTTCTCTTTAAGCCAATTCTAACAAGAATATGATACACACTATGGTTCATCCCCCTCCATTCTTTCTCTCAGATATAATGGGTTACCTTTGCCTCTTTGTGAGATGTAGTACCACCACTTTACCTTTTTTTCTGGTATAATTTCCTTTCTAACTCTAGTTTCTAGAACAAATTGTACATGTGTTCTTTATATATCTTTATGGCAGAAATATAGTTCTCAAGATTTCTTTTTACCTTTATTTCTTGAGTTCTCTATTTGGAGATCAAACTTTTTGTTTAGATCAGGTCTTTTCATCAAGAATAGATGGAATTCATTTATCTTGTTGAATGTCCATCTTCTTCCCTGGAAAAAGATGCTCATTTTTGTTGGGTAAGTTATTCTTGGCTGCATATCAAGTTTCTTAGCCCAGTAACATCTATTTAAAATCACCAGAAAGTATCATATGTAATGGGGATAAACTGGAACCATTCCCAATAAGATCAGGAATGAAACAAGATTGCTCACTATCATCATGACTATTCAATATTGTATTAGAAATGCTATCTTTGGCAATAAGAGTTGAGAAAGAGATTAAAGGAATTAGAGTAGGTAATAAGGAAACCAAATTATCAGTCTTTGCTGATGATATAATGGTATACTTAGAGAACCCCAGAGATTCTACTAAAAAGCTTTTAGAAACAATCCACACCTTTACCAAAGTTGCAGGACACAAAGTAAACCCACATAAGTCATCAACATTCTTACATATCACTAACAAAACCCAACAGTTAGAGTTACAAAGAGAAATTCCATTTAAAGTAATTACTGATAGTATAAGATATTTAGGAATCTATCTGCCAAGGGAAACTCAGAAAGTATATGAGCAAAATTACAAAACACTTTCCACACAAATAACTTCAGATCTAACCAATTGGAAAAATATTAAATGCTTTTGGACAGGGGAGCAAATATAATAAAGATGAAAATACTACCTAAACTAATTTATTTATTTAGCACCAAACAAATCAGACTCCCCCAAAACTATTTTAATGACCTAGAAAAAATAACAATAAAGTTCATATGGAAAAACAAAAGGTCAAGAATTTCAAGGGAATTAATGAAAAAATATCAAATGAAGGTGGCCTATCTGTACCAGATCTAAAATTATATTGTAAAGTAGCAGTTACCAAAACCATTTGGTATTGGCTAAGAAATATACTAGTTGATCAGTGGAATAGATTAGGTTCAAAGGACAAAACAGTCAATAACCTTAATAACCTAGTATTTGACAAACACAAAGACCCCAGTTTTGGGGGTTTGACAAAAATTGCTGGTAAAATTGGAAATTAGTATGCAGAAACTAGGCATTAACCCACACTTAACACCCTACACCAAGATAAAGTCAAAATGGGTTCATGACCTAAACAAAAAGAATGAGATTATAAATAAATTAGAACATAGGCTAGATTACTCTCAGACCTGTGGAAGAGGAAGGAATTTATGACCAAAGAAGAACTAGAGATCATTATTGATCACAAAATAGAAAATTTTGATTATATCAAATTAAAAATTTTTGTACAAACAAAACTAATGCAAACAAGATTAGAAGGGAAGCAATAAACTGGGAAAACATTTTTACAATCAAAGGTTCTTATAAAGGCCTCATTTCCAAAATATATAGAGAATTGACTCTAATTTATAAGAAATCAAGCCATTCTCCAACTGATAAATGGTCAAAGGATATGAAACAGACAATTCTCAGATGAAGAAAGATGCTCCAAGTCATTATTAATCAGATAAATGCAAATCAAGACAACTCTGAGATAACACTACACACCTGTCAGATTGGCTAGAATGACAGGGAAAGATAATGCAGTATGTTGGAGGGGATGTGGGAAAACACTGATACATTGGTGGTGGAATTGTGAATACATCCAGCCATTCTGGAGAATGATTTGGAACTATGCTCAAAAAGTTGTCAAACTGTGCATATCCTTTGACGTAGCAGTGTTACTACTGGACTTATATACCAAAGAGACCTTAAAAAAGGGAAAGGGACCCATATATGCAAGAATGTTTGTGGCAGCCCTCTTTGTAGTGGCCAGAAACTGGAAACTGAGTGGATGCCCATCAGTTGGAGAATGGCTAAATAAATTGTGGTATATGAAGGGGTGGAGGGAAGGAGGGAAAAGTTAGAACAAAAGGTTTTGCAAATGTCAATGCTGAAAAATTGCCCATGCATATATCTTGCAAATACAAAGCTATAATAAAAAGAAAAGAAAAGAAAAGAAAAGAAAAAGGTGTATCCTTATTCAATTTTCTCCAGAGGTCTATCATATCTCAGTTTTCTAGGATCTTATTAACCTCTTTAGTTTCTTTCTTATTAATTTTATGGTGAGATTTGTCTAATTCTGAGAGGTTGAAAATAGTTTTGCTTTCATTTCTTCCTGTAACTAACTTCAAATCTTCCGAAGAAATTTGCCTACTCTACCACTTGAGGTATGTACATTTATTATCATTACTTGATTATTTGCAATACCCTTTATTAAGATGTACTTTCCTTTCTTATCTCTCTCTTTTTTTATTATAGCTTTTTATTTACAAGATATATGTATGGGTAATTTTTCAGCATTGACGTTTGCAAAACCTTTTGTTCCAACCTTTTCCCCCTTTCTCCCCCCCTTCCCCCAGATGGAAGGTTAATCAATACATGTTAAGTATGTTAAAGTATAAGTTAAATACAATATATGTATACATGTCCATACAGTTATTTTGCTGTACAAAAAGAATTGGACTTTGAAATAGTGTACAATTAGTCTACGAAGGAAATCAAAAATGCAGATGGACAAAAATAGAGGGATTGGGAATTCTATGTTGTAATGTTTGGGCTAGCTCCCTGAAGGTCTCAGAATCAGCCAGAGTCAGGATAAGCAAAAATCCTTGCCCCATGTTGGGTGCCAAAATGTAATGTCCAAAATATAATGTTCTGTCATCTTTAGATTGTAATCGTTCTCTGTGAGGAGATCTCTAGGGGAGCTTCTGGGGAGGCAGCCTTAGTTTTAGTTACAGTACCAGTAATCTCCAAAATGCAGCCAGGAGTTAAAGTCCAGATCCTATATTGTGTCCTTCAAACTCTTGAATCTTTTCCTGTCAGAATGTCTCCAGCCAGCTTCAGTCTCTAGCTCCCTCTGAATCCAAAGCATCCAGTCAGCACAAAGGTAGACGTGGGAATGAATAAGACTGTGCCTCCAAAAGTGTGGGATTGTGGGTTTCCCAGAATTCAATCCTAGATGTGAATCTCCCAAAAGTCCATGAGCAAGGCTTTTCCTTTAGACTTGTGAATCTGCTGGACTTGTGAATCCACTGAATCCCAGCTCTGAATCTCCTCCAGCTTCCCCGAAGTTCTCCTCTTGACTCACATCAGACTGACTTCCCCACTCAATGTTGGCTCCTTATATTCTCCCAGAGAATGGGCTTGTGGGAACTCCTTACAGAACCAATGAGCAAACTCCTTTAAAGGCGTGAACTCTGATCTAGAGAATTGTTAAGTACCGACTTAGCACCTTGTAAGGATCCTAACACTATCTCCCAGAGTTCTTTTGCTGGGTATAGCTGGTTCAATTCATTACTGCTCTTTTGGAACTGATTTTTGTTCATCTCATTGTTGAAGAGGGAAATATCCATCAGAATTGGTCATAATATTATTGTTGTTGAAGTATATAATGATCTCCTGGTCCTGCTCATTTCACTCAGCATCAGTTCATCTAAGTCTCTCCAGGCCTTTCTGAAAACATCCTGCTGGTCATTTCTTACAGTACAATAATATTCCATAATATTCATATGCCACAATTTACTCAACAATTCTCCAATTGATGGGCATCCACTAAGTTTCCAGTTTCTGGCCACTATAAAGAGGGCTGCCACAAATATTCTTGCACATACGGGTCCCTTTCCCTTTTTAAAGATCTCTTTGGTATATGAGCCCAGTAGTAACACTGCTGGATCAAAGGGTATGTACAGTTTGCTAACTTTTTTTTTTTTTAGAATTTTTTTTCACAGTATATATGCATGAGTAATTTTTTAAAATAATATTATCCCTTGTATTCATTTTTCCAAATTATCCCCCCCTCCCTCCATTCCCTCCCCCCAATGACAGGCAATCCCATACGTTTTACATGTGTTACAATAAAACCTAGATACAATATATGTGTGTAAATACCATTTTCTTGCTACCTTTTTTTTTTAGCATAGTTCCAAATCGCTCTCCATGGCATCTACAAAAAAGTGACCATACATTACGGTATAAAAGCCTTACAATTAAATGCAGAAAGGTAGATATAGTAAGTGTCTTCTTTTCACACCACAATGCAATAAAAATTATATTCAGTAAAGGACCAGGGAAAGATAGATTAAAAACCAATTGGAATTTAAATAATTTCTAATTCTAAATAATGAATGGATTAAACAACAAACCACAGAAACAATCCATAATTTCATTCAAGAAAATGACAATGATGAGACAACATACCAAAACCTTTGGGATGCAGCCAAGACAATTCTGAAGGGAAACGTTATATTTCTAAATAGTTACATAAACAAAATGAGAATGTGGAGATCAATGAATTAAGCATGCAACTAAAAGTTAAAAAACCCCCAACAAATTAAAACTCCCAATTAAATACTAAATTAAAAATTCTGAAACTCAAAGGAGAGATTAATAAAATATAAATTAAGAAAATTATTGAACTAATAAATAAAAGCAAGAGTTGGTTTTATGAAACAACAAAATAGATAAAACCTTTGGTTAATTTGATCAGAAAAAGGAAAGAAAAAGCCAAATCACCAGCATCAAAAATGACAAACAAATTAAAGCAATGATTAGGAGCTATTTTGTCCAAATGCAAGTCTGACAATCTAACTGAAATGGATGAAGATTTACAAAAATATAAATTGCCCAGGTTAACAGAAGAGGAAATAAATTACTTAAATAGTCCTATTTTAGAAAAAAAAATTGAACAAATCATTAATGAGCTCTATAAGATAAAATCTCCAGTGCCAGATAGATTCATAAGAGAATTCTACCAAATATTTAAACAACAATTAATTCCAATATTATGTAAACTATTTGGAAAAATAGGTAAAGGAGTCTTGTCAAATTCATTTTATGGCAAAAATATGGCACTAAACCAATAAAAACCAAAACAGAGGAAGGTTTTTATATTCCAATATTCTTAATGAAAATTGGGACAAAAATTTTAAATAAAAAATACAATTGAAACTTAGATGCAGGATTCTTGCCTCAGTAAAGAAGCAAATGAAATTCAGTTTTATACTGATAATAATAATACAAAGTGTTTTTATGATGCACTGAAGACTATTTATGGACCAAAGACCTATGGTGCTTCTCAACTACTCAGTGCTGATAGTGCCACACTGATTAGTAGTAATCAGGAGAGATGGGCTGAACACTTTCACAGGGTTCTAAACAGATAGTCATCAATCAATACTGAAGCTATTGACCATTTATCTCAACTTGAAATCAAACATTTCCTAGCTGAAGCTCCAACTGAAGAAGATGTTTTGAATGCTATTAGGCCATTTTCATGTGATAAAGCACTGGGTGCTGATTCTATTCCAGCTGAGATGTACAAGGTGGAGAGTCCATTGCTCATACAAAAGATGAATAAACTTTTCCATTTTTTTGTGGAGGCCCCAATTTAAATCCATGTTTCTTCAATTAATCTAAAACTGCTTTTCTCTTTTCTTCATTTCTCCCAAAACTCATTTGAACAGGCATAATAATGGTTCCATAATGGACCACCCCTTCCACTTTGGTCAATTTTTGTCCACGATGTAGGCCAAAGGAGCTGCAAGTTCTTTCTTTATATGATACACTTGATTTCCATTGATATTATTTACTTTTACTACATTTTTGTCATATGGATTATTGGGCTGTCTCTGAAGGGCCACCATTTTATTATTATTAACCACACCTGTGTAACATTGGCAAGAAGAATTTATACCCCAGAAGTTCAAGTTTGTCTCCATTGTCCATTTTTGTAAAGGAAAAGGAAATAGATTATCCTGTGACAATCACAGGTGGAGTCTCTCTCTTAATCATTGCTGGCAAAATTCTTTCATAAATCTTCCTTAATAGGCTGACCTTACACCTAGAAAAAGGTCATCTATATCTGAGAGCAATATGGCTTTAGAAAGAACTGAGGAATTAGTCAATACGGTGTTTATTGCCAATAACTCCAGGAAAAATTCCAGGAGCAAAACAGAGATCTGTATACAACATATGTAGATCTGACCAAGGCCTTTGATTGTGTCAGTTAGAAGGGCTTATGGAAAAATATGTCAAAATGCAATTGCCCAGAAGTTCATCAATATAGTATGTCAATTTCATGATGGCATGCTTGCTAGGATTCTGGACAATGGGCAATGCTCTCGAGTTTTCCCAATTATCAATGAAGTGAAACAAGGCTGTGTGCTTGCTCCCATGCTTTTTAAGTATGATGTTTTCAGCTGTATTGTTTAAATACTTTCCCTGAGGACAAATATGGAATCAAAATTATCTAAAACACTGAAGATAAATTCTTCAACTTAAAAAGCTTATGAACCAAAATCAAACTAGAGGAAGAATTGGTTTAATTTTACAACAAATAATGGTTTCCTAGTGATATAATGATTGGTTTATACTCAGTGTAGAGCATATAAGCTAGGAGCCTCAGCTAGATTCATTCAAATGAGAGAGGCAGAGAAGATAAGAGAACTGGAGGTATGAGCTCAAGCTCTCAATACCAAGGGGAGAAAAAGAGAGAGAGAGAGAGAGAGAGAGAGAGAGAGAGAGAGAGAGAGAGAGAGAGAGAGAGAGAGAGAGAGAGAGAGAGAGGAGAGAGACAGAGACAGAGAAACAGAGACAGAGAGAGACAGAGACAGAGAGACACAGCAAGAGACAAAGAGAGAGAAATTATGTGCAAGAAAGAAGCACCAAAAGGACCATGGTTAAGTGTTTATTCATTTGGGGCTCTACAATCCTTTTAAACAAAGAGGCAAGATGATAACATGAAAAAACAAATCACAGCCAATGTTGGTAAGAACTACACCTATATGTTCATTATTTTAGTCATATCTGATTCTTCATGATACTATTTGGGGTTTTCTTGGCAAAGATACTGGAGTGGCTTGCCATTTCCTTCTCCAACTCATTTTACAGAGAAGTAAACTGAGGTAAACACCTCCTAGATAGAAAGCAATTATCTGGGAGAAGGCATTTGTTTTAGTTTCTTATTCTATGTTATAAGTGAGATAGAAAGATTGATAAATTGAAATCTTAGACACCAGATCCATCCCAAAATACTAAATCTATCCAAAAAACACCAAAAAACATTCAGAGCTTGCAGAGTTTTTTGAAAAGTGAAAAACAAGATAAAGATAGCTATTATCTAAGGTATTGCTGATAATTGACGAGAAAAACTGTTAGTAATGGAAATGAGATCTGAATTCCAAATCTGGATCTGATTCTTCATGACCTTTCACTACATCTGTAAACACAGTGTTTGACAAAATGGTCCTTAAGGACACTTTCAAATCTGAAAATATAAAATTATAACTGGTCTAACAAGAGAATTAAGTCAGCTTGACTGCTTAAATCTATCTGTTCAATAACAGCAAGGAGAGGCTTCCTGGCAAACAGTTCATTGATGTATAACATTTTGCATGATATCTTAGAGCTTTTTCTCATCCTAACTCACCCTCATTAGTTAGCTGAGAAACATGTCTTTTATTTAAAACATATTTTATTGTCTTCATTATGATCTTATCACCAAATAAAATTAGTATTTTCATATACAGAGTAAAACAGAAGAGGATTACTCATGAGTGATCCATTAATATTTAATATATAAATATATTTCTTTTAAAATGTGATACATTTGACATGCAACTTTCAAACTGGTCCCATTTGTCTTTGATTTTGTCCTTTCTTCTGTTCTCATGTATGCATTTTTAAAGCGTATAGTTACCTCTTTCATTTTGCAGGGTTAGGAGTTTGGGGTCCCTCTGATCTGGAAAATTCAGACAAAATTATTGATCCTCCCTTTGTATTAGAAAAGAAGTCTGTTTTTTTTTCTTTTTGTTTTAGAGGGTGTTTATAGTACATTATTGCAAAATTTTGGTTAAGTAATTGGTCATTGGCTACGTCATCTGAGTGTCATCTGCAGCTTTTGCAAAACCCCTTCCCTCCAAATTCTCATTTACTTGTCCCAACCTATGATATATCAAAAAAAATGATGAGGAAAGTCTTCATGTGTAAGGGATAATTGTAATTTTAAAAAATAAACAGCAACCTATTTTTTCCTCTTCCTCACTATGCATTAAGAAAAGAAAGACAAAATCCTTGCAATAAATTTGCATCATCAAGCAAAGTAATTTCTGAATTGATCTTTTTCAGAAACTTATATCTGAATCTGCATCCTAAATTTGTTATAGGTGAGGAAAATGCTTCATGATGAAATTGGTTATTGCATTGATCAGAGTGCTCTGTGTGTGTGTGTGTGTGTGTGTGTGTGTGTGTGTGTGTTCTTTTTTTATCTCATGGAGGTATAGACCTACTTGTGATATTGCTGGGTCAAATATCTGGACCAGTTTGCTGCTCTATCAACAGTGCATTAATGTACCTGCTTTCCTACAGCCCCTCCAGCATTTGTTATTTTATATTTTGGAGGGTCAACTCTGCCAAACTAATAAGATTGATGTAGAAACTCAAATTTATTTTAATTTGCATTTTTCTAATTATTAATGATTTAGATATGGCTACTGAGAGCTTACATTTTTTTCCTTTACAAACTACCTGTTTGTAATTAATTAAATTGGCATTTTTTCTCTCCCCCTTTGCTATTAATTGTAACATAAAATCTGACTTTATAAATTGTTCTTTTCATGGTGTTCAACAAAGACAGCCATTAGATCATTATCCTTTGACAGTGGTGATAAGTGTATCAAGAGAAATAACTCTCATGCTTATAAGTTTGAATTAATTCCCTATATCTTAGAAAGTACACCTTTTTCAAAGTTATAAAGTTTTCCTCTAATTTACCTATTTCTCTTCTAGTTTTAGTTGCATTTGCTTTGTGCAAAAATGTTAATATTAGGCAACAAAAATCGAACAATTTATTTTATGTAATCCTCTTCTATCCTTTTCTTTTCTATACCTAGATCTCCTTGCTCCTATAATTTGTTTATTATATCACCTTACTTAATTAAAATTCATCTCAGTATATATTTTTAGCTTGCATCTGGTTTCAGTGAGAATGCTTTCTAGTTTTCCCAAGAGTTTTTGTCAAATAATGAGTCTTATTGAGGTCTTCAGGTTAATCAGACATTACACAGTTATGCTCATTTGCTTCAATAGATTGTATACCTATTCCACAGATCAGCCTATTTTTTAAGCAGTACCAAATCATTCTGATGTTACTCCCATATCCTTTTTTTCCCACTTTTAAAAATACTTTTCTTGCAATTCTACAGATTTGTTATTATTTTTTCTATTTCTTTGTGTAGCTATTTTATGTGATTCTTTGTGCAAGTGTTTTTGAGTCAAAGGAACACAAAATAAAGAAATGATCAGCATATAAACTGGTCAGCTCTTTTCTTGGAGGAGCTAAAATGAATCTCAAGAAACAAGCAATCAACATGAAATAATAAAGAAAGATAGGAAGGCATTCCAGGAAGAAATACAGCTTGTTCACTGGGAAAGAACAAAATATGTGTGAATAATGTTGGAACATCAATTTGACTAAAGTTGAGAGTGCCTATTTTCATCCTTTTCTAAATGGCCTAACCATAATAAACTTTTATGTCTTATGAGGATTGCTTTTAAAGCCTGTTTTTATTTCCTGATTCAAGGTATACCCATTTACAATTACTAGAACTTCTCTATTTCAGTGACTATTCATTCTGTGACATTTTAAAAAGTCTGAGAAACATAACTTCTGGATAATTTAATGATTTTATTGATTTATTTATTGTGCTAGACCAAAGTCTCACATTTATATGCTCCTGGAAGAGTAGATGTTCTTCAGAGTGGAAATCAACTCTGATTGGTCAACAATCAATGAGAAAATGAATGTTACAATGATAGGATGGGCTATATTGCAGTGAAGGTCTTTGGTTGCCATGACTTGGGTTACCCAAATCTGTTAAAATGACTTATCAATTTCCATATCACTTGTCTGACAAAAGGGAGAATAAACACTTTCCAGACCTATTTGAGCAAAGATAATGAGCAGGAATGCAACTATTAGCCCAAACTTAAATTTATTTACTTTTTTACTGTCTGGTTAGATCTTGGCCTGGATAAATCTCTGTCTAAGATTTCTCTCACTAATTGATTTTCACATGAGGAAGTAGAAAAGGATTTCTTTGGTCTCAATACAATAATTAGCTATTAAATACAAGAAAGAAATAATTTTTTAAAATTCAATACAAAATAGGTGGTACTTGATATGATACTTGTTCCATCTCCCTTGTGCTACATTTTGATTGGCTAATAAACATTTTGCCCCAACTAGCTTTCATCAAAAGGATGCCCTCATTTGAAATGCTTTATTGAAGTATTCTGTAATGATTGCCTCTGATTAAAACACTAAAATCCTTGCTTGTAATGTTTAATTGTAATGTTTAAGATCAGTTTGGTCAAAACTGTGCCTTTTGCTAACTCATTCCACTTTTGTTGTTGTTTAATCATGTCTAACTTCGTGACCTCATTTGGCATTTTCTTGGCCAGGGTAGGTTTGCCATTTTACAGTCCATTTTACAGGGGAAGAATTAAGGCAAAGAGTGTTAAGTGACTTCACTTAGGTCAAACAGCTAATAAGGTTCTGAGGCCAGATTTGAACTCATGAAGATGAGTCTTCCTAATTCCTAACCCAGTGTTCTATTCATTGTGCCACCTAGCAGAATTAAACTAATGTCCTTCATTCTCAAAGAGGACCTAAATGACATTACTATGATTATTACTAGAATTGAATTACAGTATGTCCAACTATGCCTGATCAGACCAATACAAAATCAGAATGTTGTGCCATAAGTCAGAGACAAATAGTCCCTATGAACATTTGGGTTGGACTCCAACTTTGCACATCTTGCATTTCTTCTGAACTAATTCAATTCTGTTTTGTTCATAGAGCAGAGCACTTTCTCTAATGAGGGTATGCCATGCTGGGTAGTTTTATGTCCTGTGTCAGTGACTCCTATGTAATATAATCAAATTTAAAGTTTTCAAGAGGGACCTTGAGAATGTCCTTATATCACTTTTTCTGACCACCTTGTGAGCACTTGCTCTATGTGAGTTCTCCCTAAAATAATCTTTTTGGCAAATGTACATTTGGCATTCAAACAATGTGGCCAGCCAACAGAGTTGTGTTCTCCAGCGGAGCTGGAATGCTTGAGAATTTAGGTCGAGAAAGGACCTCAGGGTATGGTATCTTATTCTGCCAGATGACCTTCAGAATTTTTCTAAGATGATTCAAATGGAATCAACTTTACAGTTATAAAACAATGATCTTCACTTTGATAGTCAGTCTAATTTCTCTCCTCTCCCACACTTTCATTCAAAACTTCCCAAAACTGAGTTAGATCTGGCAATATATGTGTCAATGCCAATATAAATGTGGACATCCTTGGAAAGTATATTGCCAAGGTAAGTGAATTTATCCACAGCATTTACCATTTACTGTAGCTCATGGTTTACCTATGGATGGATGTAAGTGCTGACTAATGGAGTACCTGTGTTTTCTTGTGGTTAATTGTCAGGCCAAAACTGTGTTAATTTTGTATTAAACTATGTTAAAGCTGAACTCCAAACATCTCAAAGAGTCACATTACCCTGGACAGTGAATCCTTTAAATTATACTAATCTTGTTATGATGTCTGAGTAACAACATTCTACAACACTAAGCTATACAACATTCTCAAGATAATTCCAGAGATTTTGTTGTTAGGTAACAACTGTATTGCCAAAAGTTACCTTTATTTAAGAGAAGAGGTTATAGACAACATGAAAAGATAAAATAGACATCAGAAGTAGTAAATAAAATTAGATTAGAGAGAACATTAGTTAGCAAGGGAAAGGTTTGGAAGAAGCCATTAAAGGAATTGGCCATAAGGTGCCCCTGACTGACAGGCTAAATCCATAGAGATGTTTAGCAGACTAATCAGAGTAAGGAGAAAGATGCCATAAAAGGATAGACAGTGGGGAGAAAGAGAGTACCTCGTAGTAGACTTAGTCCTGAAAAGGACTTAGCAAAGATCTTTATCATAATACATCTTTTATAGGGGAAATATAACCTTGAGGTTTTTCAAGGGAGGAGGAGAAATACCAGGGAATAATTGGGGTGATAAAAGAAGTGTATTGATATTGAGACTGTCTTAAAGATATTTTGGGAAAATTTGATTCTCATCAGGGCTTAACAAAATAGTCTGGGAAGTTCCCATTATAAATATCTTATTTTTTTTAAATAATAGCTTTTTAGTTTTTCAAATACGTGCAGAGATAGTTTTCAACATTCACCACTGCAAAACATTGTTCCAAATTTTTCTCTGTCATCCCCTCCTTTTCTTCTAGGCAGCAAGCAATTCAATATAGGTTAAATATATCATAGATATCTTAAAAGTATCTTAAAAGATGCTAAGTAAGACAGTGTGGGGACATCATGGGTGCCTTAACTATGGTAATAAGACAGTCTGGGAAATTAAGTTCCCAAATTTTAGCATTTCCTGAAAAAGGGGAGAGATTAATCTGACTTCAGGATTCACATTAGTAGTTAGGGGAGCTTTCCTAAAGGTTTCTGTGTAACTTAAGTATTCTGCCAAGTATCCTTCATTAACAGCTTTGATTTTACAATTGGTGACTGAGTGGATCAAATGTTTTAGTGTTTTTATTTAGTGTTTTCATTTGATCATAGATTGATTCCATCCAGACCAGAAGAACCATTTGAGTGTTCTAAAAACCTTTATTTCTTCCCTCTCTGATAGCAAAAATCTTCATTAGAATTTGTCATTTTTTGGATAAGATCCTTTACCCATCTATAGCAAACTTTAGGCTTGATTCCATTTTATTTTATTCTTTTATCTACAAAATAGCTGAGATTTGTCTACCTTTTTCAAATCTAATCAAGATCAATAAGCTGTTTCAGCTAGTTGTATTTAAAAATGGTTTAGTTCTACATCATTGATAGGTATCCTGACATAACATAGATGTATGCCTAGCACTGACTTAGGGACTAGTCTGAAGGGATTAGTCAATTTTGGAATTGGGGAGGTGAAAGAAACCTTAGAAATAATCCCATTCTATTTACTAAAGAACCTAAGAAACAATGAGGTTAAGATCACACAACTCATGTTAGTGGCAACAGGTTTGCTTTTTTCTTTTTTTTTTCTTTTCTTTTTCACTAAATTACATTACTTGGGTTTCTAAAAGTAATAAAGGTGAAATAGAAGAAATAGAAGAGGCTTTTCTGGTGATCTGAGGACAAGAAAGAATCTATTCCTTATTCCATTACAGCAAATGCACGAAAACCTCAACTTCCTTTCCAAAAACAGGAGGTAACTTAATCAAGCTCATCAGTTTTATTAGTCAACTACTTGATATCAGAAGGGTAGAAGAGAAAGGAGTGGTTTTTTTTCTTTTTATTTGTATTTATCTTAGTACTTTGCACAATGTTTGGCACACAGTAAGCCTTTTATAAGTGCTTATTGATTTAGTGGTTTATTCTTTTTTCCACATGAATAAAAGACAAGTTTATAAGTCTCAAGACTGCATATTCTATTGAGTCCTGGTCAGGGAGTAAGGATTTGAGGAAAATCCTACAACAGAACCAAATAGTAGCTTCTATTGATGTCAGTTTAAAATGACTGACTTTTCAGGCTATTAGAGTCATTCTTTTAGGACAGCAATCTGATTGTGCGCAACAATTTTGTTTCAATATGAGTAGGTGAGGTTCATTGTTTTTTTCTCCTTATATTTTTACCCTTTTCCACTTTTGAATAGAAAGACCTCCCTTTCAAGGAAGTCACCATAGTCAAGAAACTGTATAACTGGGCTAAAGCAAGCCAGACTTCCAACATTTATGAGCATTTTGGCATTGTTTCATTACTGTTCTTTCTTTATTTTTCTCCCTTCTTTTCTGCTGAAGGTACAATTATATGATATATGCAGTTCACACACACTTTCTGTCTTCCTCTCTTCTTAGGCATAGGAATTATATTTGGGCTATTTTCAATCAGGCAGTATTCTACTAGACCTTGTTCTATAGATGCCAATTAGAAGATTAGCGTCTTTTTTTCTCTCTCCCTCTTTGCTATTAAATAGTAACACAAAAGCTGAGCTGACAAATTGCTCTCTCCATGGTGTTCAACAAAGACAGACAATAGATCATCATCATTTACTACACTCAGATCCTATTAATCACAGATTAATGAGAACATGTCTAGTGGGGAAGAAATTACCAGAATGTGAGCCTAGTGGCTTGTTACTCATGTAACATCTGCTCTGGCTTTACTTCTAGTGTTATGTCATCTTTTATCATGTTGAAATAATGTTTGCCCCTGAAACATAATTAAGATAATGGAGCAGATACAGAATCTTTCCTTTAATAATTGCAGAGTTTGGGTTATATTTCTTGGCCCAATGGCTTAAAAAATTAATTTCTCCCTTTACTTGATGATTTCTCTTTTTTCCTTTAGCTCAAACCCTATTTTATTTCCCTATGAACTATGTGATTATTCCTCATTCCCAAAACTAGGACAAAGTTTTAGCGTTTTTTGCAACTTTCTGATTATTATTATACTTCAAAAGTAGCATTTAAGTAAGCTATTTAAGCTAGTATCTGGTACATTAAGTATATTTACATTTCATTTTTATGCTTGCTTCCATATCTCTTAATCTCAATCTTAATCCATTTTTAAAAAAACATTCACATATTTATTTATATGTCATAGTACTTGACAGAATCCCTTTTATATAAGAAAAATTTGCTGAAATGAGTGAATGGACAAAGGAATGGATATACCAACTTTTTTTAGTTTTTCTTAAGCTAACTTCCTATTTATCTTTAAGACTGAAAATATGACATTTTTATTTGAGTTAATATAAATGCTCTGTGACTCTCTTACTGCCCTTTTGCCCTAACAAGAAGGAAACATCGGGTTTGGTTTTGCTTTCTTTGTATTCCCAGGACTTTTACTCTGTACCAGGCACACAGTGGACATTTGATTGACCAACTACAAATACAAGCCAAAAAAGCAATTGTATCTATAATCATATAATATAAAGAAGAATCAATCTATATCTGTTATCATGGACTTTAAAAAATTGCTTTTGTAATATTACAAATATGTACTTGTCTCAGTAGTGATGTACCAGGTCTAGATTTTAGCTATCATTAAGCTGTGATTTAGCACTACCTATATGAGAACAATGAAAAGACGGTAAGCATGAGGTAAGGAGGGGGGAGAATGGGAATTGCTGAGAGTTTCTTAATTAAATTTAATTATTGCTAATTAGAACTACTGGATTTTTTACATCTCCAATAAGGAAGACAAGAACTGATCCTGCCTCTTTTTAAATTCTGCTAATTAGTTTCCCAAGGAGAGATTTGAAAGGGCAGACTCTGCTTTGGCAATGCACAAGTTGTTAGCTAAGCAGGTAGCCCTATCCAAGAATTTGGACTTTTAAATAACTAGTTAGCTATTTTTGCTAAGGGATTACTTCACATATCCTGGGAAATAAATTTTCATTCTACTTCTGCTTTTAATTTGATCAGTGATCTTAGGCAATTTATATTAGCTCATTTCTTTTATCTGTAAAATGAAAATGGTAAGTTAGATAATTTTTAGAGTCCTTTCCATTTCTCAAATTTCTATGGTTAGAGTCAGTGGTGCTATTACCATTTTCTGTTCTCTCTTGTCACTAAAAGAATTTACTTAGAAATTATAAAGATGGCAAAACTCTCTAATAACATTAGTGCATAAAGCATTCATGAAAGTTCTATGTCACTATGAATTTTGCAATATTAAAAAAGATTTCTGTCAAATTAAAACGAATCACTCTATGTATATTTGAAAACTTCCAAGTATTACTATAAAATTAAAGCAAAACAAAACAAAAAGGCTCTTGGCTGAAGGAATTTTCAAATTATTTAAATACCTTTCAAAATACACTGCTAATGATAAACTATTTGAATTTTCAAAGCAAAAACTCCTAATTGCAAACTCCTAGGAGGTTCCTGAGATCTATTTACATTAAGAATCCTGTGAAAATATTGAACATAGCATTAAAAATACACGTTTGATAATTATTCTCCCAGGATAACAAATTGTATTGGTACAGATCTATATTATTTGTAATAAAATACATCAAGTGAAATTACATTTCTGATGTGGCAGAAATCTCCAGAAGTTTAGTATCTGCTGATTTTTCTTATGCAGCAAGATAATTGTGTAAATATTTATACATGTATTGGATTTCATACATATTTAATATGTTTAACATATATTGGATTACTTGCCATTTAGAGGAGAGGATGGGAGGAAGGAGGGAGAAATTTGGAACACAAGGTTTTGCAAGGGTCAATGTTGACCCTTTATCCATGTATGTGTTTTGAAAATAAAAAAAAAAAGCTTTAATTAAAAAAAAAAGTTTAGTATTTTGTTGGCACAAGCAAGGGGATTTATCTAAAACTAGGTTTATTTAGCTTAGGGAAATGTAAGCATTGATCATGATGAAAATTCTGACTCAGATTCTGTTTCAGTTGAGTGCTGAGACTGCCTCTTGCCTCTCCTACTCAGTGATTGATGACTAGTACAGTCCTTCGATGTGCGAGAATTGTCAGTTTTTACATGGCCAGGTTCTGTTAGGCAAAGCCTTCATTTATCCATGAAATAAACAATCAAACCAAATCAAACCAAAACAGAATAACTCTTTATACTTTAGTTGCCTTATGATAGACAGAGCTACCATCACTGATGGTAACTTGTGATTCTATCTTTTCAATAGACTAGTGACATCTCTGTGAAATTTTAGCCCCATTACAGCCTAGGAACTTTCTGTTTGAAATTCTGACTTATTGTTTCAAACTTGCTTCTTCCTTAGTAACATAGCATACCTTACCTGGAATCAACATAATTTGGACATACACATACACACATACCTTGACAGCTGTTCCTTTGTAGTTTCTAATGTGTTAATTCATACTGAATTCTGATAATTTTTTGTCATCTTGTACACTTTATAAAATGTCAATGCCTATCAAATTGAGAGATAAAATATATAAGATTTTGTTTTCATTTGTTTTAATTAAAATTATGGAAACTAAAAATTTGATACTCCTGATATACTCACTGTTACTCACTTTTTACTCTATCTGATCTGAATTCTTCTGAAAAGTCCATTTGGTCTCCTATGTTATGCTTCATTTTCTCTTGTGTTTTCCAGTCAGTCACAAATTCTTTTAGGATGTTTACTAAATGATATCTTGTGTAACTACCCAGGGCAAAAGATGGCCTTTGTAGTTAAGAAAATAATGGAACATCAGTCTTCAAATGAGGGACAGGTGCAGAGTTTTGACTGATTGCAACAGTGAATTTTTAGGGAACATAAAGAGAATAAAGAAGGGCAGATAATGAGAACACTGTAACCGTGGAAACCTGTGACCAAGACACCTGCAGTTCCATTTTCTTTTTCAGAGTACTGAGAGGTGACCTTTGCATGAACAAGCAGAGAGGTATATTTTTATATGGATTTTTGTCCAGTGCTCATTCTAGTAACAGGAGTGCTGAAGGAAAACCATGATAGGAGGAAAAGGCAACTGTTACCCTCTCCCTTCCTTACGTCTACTTAATTATCTGTGTCTTAAATATTTTTTTTTAAAAAAAGACTACAATTCCCAGATGTTTACTTAGAATTTTATTTTCATTTTGTAGACACTTGCCACACAAGAACTCTTTGTCTCCTTTGTAGTGATACCAGTATGTGGGAGAACATTGCTGGAAACTGAAACACCAGTCCATTGTTAAAGTGCCCTGTCCTCTAACCAGGTATAAACATCAACCAAGTTTACAAGCCAATCATCAACTCCTTTAAATTGCTTATTAAATGTATTGGACTACCTGCCATCTAGGGGAAGGGGTTGGAGGAAGGAGGGGAAAATTTGGAACAGAAGATTTTGCAAGGGTCAATGTTGAAAAATTACCCATGCATATGTTTTGTAAATAAAAAGCCTTTTTAAAAAAATAAATAAAATAAATTGCTTATTAAATGAAACCTAGATTTCCTCTGATGTCACTATACATTTATAACCCTTCTGAAGCCATCTCCCATTCACAGGGACAAAAGAAATCTGAGCTGATGCTCTCCACTGATTCTTCCAAATCACTCCCCTACCACCAGTCTCATTGACTTTTCCTCTTTTGAGGTTCATGGAATCCATTTATATCATTTTCTTCAGACAGTGGATACAGTTTTCCTCTTCATTTTTCATTGGATACTAAGAAAAAATAGAAGTAAAGGGAGAAAAGCACTTGGCTTATCTAAGTGTAGGAGGGGTCTAGTACACATTCAGGATATTTAAAACAATGTCTTTGCATGTGGATAGTAAACCTTTTTCAGGGAGAGTCATCCATCTGAAGCTGTGTCTGCCTTTGCCTCTTCGCCTCTGCGTCTGTCCTTGTCTATAAGAGTTTTTCAAACTCTTGCTGCACTGGAAGCTTTGCCCTTTGGATCCAAGTCCAAATGAGTCCTCTTTTCTATCAGTTATTCCCTTCTTGCCAAAAGAACTGATACATTTTTCAATAAGTTTGACAACCCCTAAAAGAAAAGCAATTATTACTCAGTGTACCAGAAAATCATGTTCCAGCTCTCCTCACCCAGTCTTGGGTACTATTTTGTAAACATTCAAGTTTCCCAACTACTCCACAATTACAAATAAAATGGTTTTCAATTGTTCTGCTAGCTTGTATTATCCATTAATATTGAGAATTCTCATAAAAATTCTGGGTTACTTTGTTGAAAGTACAAACTTGAGCATCAATCATACCATTATTTATTCCTTTCAGCATTATTCTAATCTTAAATCCTAGCTAGGTGATAAGCTTTTTTGAGCTTTTCTTCTCTAATGGGAAGTACTGGTTGTAAATACTAGAGTCTCTTCATCCTCAAATTCTATAGGTAGGTGTAATTCATTCCCAAATATCAGTATACTATATGCCTAAGTGCTTTACAAATATTTCATTTGATCCTCACTTACTTACTGAGAAGTAAGTGCTATTATTATCATCTCCATTTTACACTTGAGGAACTGAGACAACGAGAGCTAAAGTAACTTCCCACAGTCATACAGCTAATAAATATTTGAGGCTGGATTTGAATTCAGGTTTTGCTCTCTCCAGGTTTAGCAATTTCAATTACTATACCACTTAGCTGACTAAAATATCAACAGATAAGATAGAAAGTAAGTGATTTATTCTTTATGGAATTTAATATAACATGTACTAAGAAAAACTATTGGCTCCACTGAAATTTTTATTCTAGTCTCAGAATCTTTAATAAATTAAACTAGCATCTCTCTGAGAAATTTACTTTCAAAATCATTGCCTTGGATCCTAATATACTAAAAAAAAATTCTCTCACATTTTAGTAACCATGGAAGCTTTCTGGTTTCTGATTAGATATGTGTGTGTGTGTGTGTGTGTGTGTGTGTGTGTGCGTGCGCGCGCGCGTATAAGTGTATGCTTTCTGAAATGGTCATTCATCACCAATATATGGCTTATTTTTCCTGTCTCTCTCCAGAAGATTTGCTGGTACTTTTGTTCTCCAAATATGCAAATATTGATTTTTTTCTGTGCACTCACAATTATTGATGATATTTGTAGCTACTTTGGACCAATAAAATTGGCTTCTTACCATTTCCAGGATCCTTTTCTGACCATATGCCTAAAATGATAATGGAACACTTTTATGGCCATGGAGTGTTATGATTAAGATTATACCAACAGCTACTTGGCACTGCCTTTGGGGTCAGTGATAGTTTGGTACAGTATTTCATTGCACAACTTTAATTTCTGTTATTGTCTCAACAATAAAATACCCTCAAGGGACTAGCCTTTTTGAATGTTTTTGTGGCCAAAGAGCCTCCTTTCACCTGGCCAGAACCAGTTACAGAATGCCCTGCAATCTTGCCAAGATTTTCCATTCTTACTCATAATGGTTCTCTTGGAAATAAGTTTCTTTGCTTCTATACAGGATGAGATGCAGTCATATGGGTTCTCTGTGCATGTGCCTCATCTCTATTTTATGAGTGACTAAGTTGGAAGGTTGAGAGAGATTTTGAAATTAATGGAAACAGCACTTCCAGTTTCCTTCCTGGGACTCTGGAATCCTAAATGGTGAATATTCAACACATATATCTTGAATCCAGACCTACAATACTACTTTCAGATTATCAATATGGCATGCCACAAGTATCCTTTCCAATTCTAGCCCTAGGATAAATAATAAAGTCAACATTACTAAAGAATTCTTGCTTCATCATTTCTATATGTGTTTTTTTCATTACAATGTAAGTTCCATATTGGTGAACAATTGGTTACCTGTTAGAATATAAGCTCTTTGAAAGACATCTGCATCCAGAGAGAGGACTACAGGGACTGAATATGAATCACAACATAATAATTTCACCTTTTTTGTTGTTATTATTTGCTTGCTTGTTTTTTTTTTAATTTTTCTTTCTCATTTTTCCCTCTTTTGATCTGATTTTTCTTGTGGAGCATGATAGGAATTGAACATGTTTAAGCTGTATTGGATTACTATCTAGAGGAGGGGAGTGTTAGGGAGGGAGGAAGAAAAATTTGAAAAACAAGATTTTGTAAGGTTGAAACTATCTTTGCATCTATTTTTAAAAATAAAAAGATACTATGAAAATGAAAATTCTGGGAAGAACTCAAAAATGGGAGAAGGAAGTTGAAGGGGAAGAATTTGGCTGCCTTGTGAACACTTTTCAGTTTATCAATGCCCTATCTAAAACATGACACCAGAAATGAACACAACATGCCAGATTTCATCAAGGAAGCACAAAAAATGAAGAAAACAATTCCTTAAAAAAATAGAATTAGCCAAATTGGGAAAAAAATCCATTGAAGAAAAAGTAGAATTGGTCAAATGGAAAAAGAAGTAAAAAAGCTAACTGAAGAAAATAATTTGTTAAAAATTAGAATTGGACAAATAGAAGCTTATGACTCTATGAGACATCAAGAGCTGATCAAACAAAATATTTTTTAAAAGTGTAAAATACCTCATTAGAAAAACAACTATCTTGGAAAATATATCCAAGAAAGAAAATTTAAGAATTATTGTACCATCTGAAAGCTATGATTAAAAAAAAAAAAGAGCCTAGACAGCTTTTTTCTTTTCTTTTTTTCTTTTTTAATTTTTTTTATTTTAATAGTTTTTATTTACCAGATATATGGATGGATAATTTACAACATTGACAATTGCCAAGCCTTTTGTTCTTTTTTTTCCTCTCCTCTCCCCCTTCCCCCCCCCCCTCCATGGCAGGTTGACCAATACATGTTAAATATGTTAAAGTATAAATTAAATACAATATATGTATACATATCCAAACAGTTGTTTTGCTGTACAAAAAAAATCGGACTTTGAAATAGTGTACAATTAACCTTGAAGGAAATCCAAAATGCAGGTGGACAAATATAGAGGGATTGGGAATTCTATGTAGTGGTTCATAGTCATTTCCCAGATTTCTTTCTCTGGGTGTAGCTGTTTCAGTTTATTACTGCTCTATTGGAACTAATTTGGTTCATCTTATTGTTGAAAATGGCCACATCCATCAGAATTGATCATCATATAGTATTGTTGTTGAAGTATACAACGATCTCCTGGTCCTGCTCATTTCACTCAGCATCAGTTCATGTAAGTCTCTCCAGGTCTTTCTGAAATCATCCCTAGACAGCTTTTTTCAAGAAACAATCAAGGAAAACTACCCATATATCCTAGTACCAGATGATAAAATAATTATCAAAAGAATCGATCAATTACTTTCTGAAATAGATGCCAAAATGAAAACTCCAAAAAATATTGTAAATAAATTCATTAGATTATTAGGTTAAGGAGAGAGTGTTCCAAGCAGCCAAAAAAGAAATAATTAAGATATTGAAGGACCATAGTCAGTATTGCCCAGGACTTAGTAGCTTCTAATTTAAAGGATTGGAAGACCCGGAATATGATATTCCAGAAAGCAAAAGATCTTGAACTATATTCCAAGAATCAATTGACCAGTAAAATTGATCATATTCTTTAAGGGGAAAAGAATATCCATTTAATGAAATAGGTGACCTTCTATCATTTCTGATGAAAATATCAGAACTAAACAGAAAATTCAGTCTTCAAATACAAGATTCAAAAGAAGCATAAATAGGTAAACAGGAACGAAAAAGTGTTATGTTTACATCCCTACATGAGAAGATGATACTTGTAGAACTGTATCTTTGTTAGGGTAGTTAGAAGGGGTATATGTAGATAGAAGGTATAGGTATAAGTTGGCTTTGATTTAATGATATGGAAAAAAAAATTAAGAAGTGAAAAAAGATGGTACTTGGAAAAGAGAAAAGGAGAGATAAAATAGGGTAAATCACTTTGTATGAAGAGGCACAAATGGCCTATTGCCTTAGAGGGAAAGGAGGGAGGGGCTGAGCATTGTTTGAATCTTAATCTTATCAAATTGGGCTCAAACAGCCTTAAACATTCAGTTGAATATAGCTTGTCAGATCTATGGAGAAAGAAGGAATTTATGACCAAAGACAAAATAGAGAACATTACAAAATGTAAGATGGATAATTTAAAATATATTAAATTAAAAGAGGGTTGCACAAACAAAATTAATGCAGAAGAGAAATAGAAAGCTGGGAAACAATTTTAATAGCCAGTGTTTCTGATAAAAGGGTTCATTTGTGAAATAGAGAACTGAATTTTTATAAATTTATATTATATTTATTTATTTATTTATATTTATATATATTATATATATAATGTATATATTTATATATGCTTATATAAATATATATCTCATATATATATATTTATTTATAAATCAAATTTATAAAAATACAAGTCATTCCCCAATTGAAAAATGGGAAAAATATAAAAAGACAGTTTTCAGATCAAGAGATTAAAGCCATCTATAGTCATATGAAAAAATGTTCTAAATCACTATTGATCAGAGAGATGCAAATTAAAACAGTAATGAGGTACCACTTCACACCTCTCAGATTAGCTAAAAAGAAAGGAAAAGATGAGGAATGCTGGAGGGAATGTGGGAAAACTGGGAAACTAATTCACTGTGGTGAAGTTGTGAACTGATCAAACCATTCTGAAGAGCAATTTGGAACTATGTCCAAAGGGCTATAAAATTGTGCATACTCTTTGGATCTAGCAGTGTTACTACTTGTTCTAAAGAGATCATTAAAAGGGGAAAAGACCCACAAGTACCAAAAATATTTATAACATCTCTTTTTGTGATGGCAAAGAATTGGAAATTTAGGACATGCCCACCATTTAGGGTACGGCTGAACAAGTTGTGTTATATGAATGTAAAAGAATATTATTCTATAAGTAATGATGAGTAGGTTGATTTCAGAAAAGCCTAGAATTTTTGCTGAATGAAGTGAGTAGAATCAGGAGAACAGAATAACAACACGGTGTGATTATCAATTATGATAGACTTACACTTTTTCTTTCTTTCTTTTTCATGGTTTTTCCCCTTTGTTCTGATTTTTCTCCCACAACATGACTAATGTGGAAATGTTTAAAATGATTGTACATATATAATCTATATCAGATTGCTTGCTGTTTGAGGATGGAAAAGGAAAAGACAAAAAAAATTTGGAAACTTTAAAATCTTACAAAAATGAATGTTGAAAACTATATTTGCACGTAATTAGAAAATAATACTATTTAGTAAAAATAAAGAACATAAGTTGCTTGAAAGAATAAACTGTCTTGATTATATACTCATTTCCTGATACATGTTTTTCTATTACATTGAAAGAAGAGGGAATGAGGAAATATTAATGTTTCTCTCTCTCTTTCCCCTCCCCTCCTTTCTCTTCCTCTTTCCCTCTTCTAATTCTTCCAGAATTTGAGCTGAAAAGGGTAAGGGCAGATTGATGATTACTTTGATTGGTTACTTGATTACTTGATGATTACTCTGAACCTTATTGAAATCTCCCACAATCCATGCCCCACGGACAACATTGGGGAAAAGTATTCAAAAGAAGTTCATGAAAGAATCAACTCCATTAGCTGCTAATTAAGGAGAAGAAATAAAGATCCTCTAGTTTATTGGCTAGGAAATTGACAATAGCCCTAGCCATATGAAGGGAAAAAAGGGAAATTGGAGCTTTGAAAAACTGGAGTTTTCCCCTGGAAACCATGAGACCAAGCCAAACTTGACACAGTGAGGATAAGAGACAGAGAGCAGACAAAGAGGGTGGATTTTAGACCCTACCAGGAACAGGAACAGATTGGGAATTTCTATATCTCTTATTTTTCAATCTTGCATAAAACTAAAGGTAATCTGATCTATCTTTTTGAACTCATAAATGGGATGAAATCAATAAACCAAACTAGTTATGATTTTCAAGGGAATTAATTTATACTCCTAAACTAAATAAGGAAAAGAATCTCTAGGGCATTGCCCATTCTTGATGGGTACTGATGGCTTCAAGCTGAGATACTGGTACCTGTTAGCTCCATAAATTAGTAGTGAGATGATGTAGCTCAAGCTTGGAGAGCCACCTGGTGATTTGTGCAGATATTGCACCTCATATAACTATAAGAACTATCATCCCCTTAGAGCCAATTTTAAGATTGTGTATGTGCGCAAACATACCTGTCCTTGCATGTGGGATTTTGTTCTTTACAACTTCTTCTCACCACCCTTAAAATGTAACTTCTTATTCAGTCATAATTACAGTCATTCACTCCTTTAGCACTAAACCCCCTCCATCACCACTATTCCCCACCCATCCTACTCCTTACAAAGCACAATCTCTTTACTTGCAGGGATTAATAGGAACTCAGAAACTTACTATTCAGATATAGAATCTGATCTACTTTTCTCATCATGGAGATGCACTTCTGGCATTCACTGTGTAAGGTACTGCTCACCCCAGTTTTCATAATGACTAAAATATCATATTTTCAAATATTCATTCTCTCACTACTACACAGACTAACTCAGTCTACTACAAAATCACACAATTTTGGCACTCTTAAGTTCCCAACACTTTCTCATACATGCCAAACTTATTCCCATTTCTACTACTTATTGTCCATATGCTCAGGTATTGCTATTTCTCTCTGTTGAGAGACTTATGAGAATTACTTCAGAGGCAAAAGAGAAGATTAGTCTTGCTTCCTTATTCTTCATAATTTAACAACAAATTGTCTCACCTAAGAGAACATGGAATAAGAACCAAACAGATAACTTATGGAGGGCTAATTAAAGTCATAAAACAGCCATTCAGGGTCCAGGATGATGGGAGAAGTAAGCTAACTGCTTTTGATATTCCTTCCTTAATCTTTATTGTCTTAATTGCTGCCATATTTGTGGAATTCAGGCAGCAATGAATCTACAGCTACAGAGAATTTTTGGCAGAATAATTCATCAACAGAATGTATCCTGAAACTAGATAATCCTTACCTTCAAGCTGGTCTTGGAGTTTGGGGAGTACTGAATAGCCAAGGAACATGTGACTGAGTTCTTTAATTCAGGTATTAACATAGGTCTTTTGCACTTTTGACTTTGGCACACATTGAAGACTTCATTGACCTTAGCTGGTAGTATTTATTTATTGAAGGACTTCATTAGATAGTTTTTCGAAGGACTTCATTAGATAGTTTTTCATAATTATGGGAGGTGGCTACTGCAGGTGCTAATAAGCTAGAATGCGACTTCCAGCTAAAGTTACAAAGGAGAAAAAATATCTCAAACTTTAAACAGACCCACATAGAATTTTAAAATGATTGTTTTCTACTCTGAAAAAAAAAACAAACTCCATAAATATGCAACATGTAAACTGAAACAGTACTTAGACTATGCTTAATATGTGTTTCTTTTGCTTAAGAAAGGAATTGGTGATATACTGACTATACTGACTTTTCATATATATATATATATATATATTATTCAATTAATTAATCCAATTTTATTTAGGAACCTGTTCTACCACTTAGTCTTATTTCTAAAGGCAGAAAAACTAAACACAGGAGAAAAAAAGAGTCTAAAAACCATTGGCTTCTAAAAAAAAAAAAAAAACATTATAAAACAGAGAGGCTAAATACAGAAAAGCTGAATGACTTCCCTAAGGTGATAAATACACCAACCAAGGAAGCCATATATACATTTATATAGTCCTTGTTGCATGCCAAGCATTGCACTCAGTGCTTTACAATTATCTTATCTGATCCTAAGATAAGATCCCTATTTTACAAAGAAAGAAACTGAAGTAGGTAGACAGACTTGTCCAATACTTGAATGTCTGATGTTGCCTTGAAGTCATATCTTCCTAATCTCAGGCTGACACCAGGGACAAAATCTCACAACTCTTCCCCCAACCTCTGCCTTCACATGAACTAAACTGCAGAATGGGCAAATACATATAAGTAGAAAGGAGAGGGAGAAAATAGAGAGTATTGATAACCAATGAAAGAAAAATAACTTCTCTCAGGAAAAGCAAGAATTGAAACGCAAAAAGAAAGAAGGAAATATTAATGTGTGGTAGGAGGGGGTCCCAATGTTTAATGAAGGAAAGAGATTCTGTAATGAGAGAAAGGAGACAATAATGTTTCTAATCTGCCTGGGGTTTAGTTCTTAGAGACACCACTACCCCTGAGAAAATGTTGTGTGACTCTATGGACACTTTTCCTCAGGAGGAAGAGAATCAAAATTCTTAGGGACAACTTACCTCCAAAAGAGCATGGAATTCAGAGAAATGATTTCATGGCAAATGGGAAAGAAAATTATCATGGGGAGGGCATCAGCAGTGAACCATATAATCAGTGACATGTAAGGTTTCCAGTTGTTGTTGTTTTAAAAATAAGCCTACTTGTCATTTCTTATAGTACAATAGTATTCCATTAAAATAATATATTATTGGGAAGCGGGGAAACAGAGACACTAATACATTGTTGGTGGGGATGTGAAATGATCCAACCATTCTGTGTAATGTTCTGATCATCACTCAATTGTAATACTTCTCTGGGAGGAGGTTTCTTTTCTGTATAATCTTTTCCTCTATGAGCAGGTTTCTTGAGAGGCTTCTGGAGCCTCCAGCCAGAGCGAAGGTAGAATCTTGAATCCTCTTCTTCCTGAATCCTGTCTCGGAATCTCCTCGAGCTTCCCTGAAGTTCTCCCGGAAAGTCTTGTTCTTCTCCCAGTCTAGACTCTCCTTCCAGACTGCCATCTAAACTCAATCTCCCAGTCTAGACTGACTCTTCAGATTCATTGTTGCCTTCTTTTATCCTCAAAGAGAATGGAATTGTGAGAACTCCCAGGCTCTCCTTCAACCAATGAACTTGCTCCTTTTAAAGGTTGTGTAAACTCCTTTTCAGAACTCCTTTTAAAGGTGTAAACTCCTTTAAATGTGTAAACTCCTTTTCAGAAGTCTAAAGGTGTAAACTCCCAAAGGTGTGAACTCTGAGCTAGAGAATTGTTTAGACAACCTGAGTTATCACCTTGTGATCCTAACAATTTTGGATAGCAATTTGGAACTATATCCAAAGGGCTACAAAATTGTGCATATCCTTTGATCCAGGAGTCTCACTATGCAACCACAGAGTAGTGAAAAACCAAGACTTAAGTCAGAGTAAGATTCCTCCAGATACAAAGAGGCAAGACTTGAAGAAAGATGGAGGTGGGATCAATTTATCTGAAGTGCAAAAGCCTATGGGTTAGCTCCACAGAAACATCAAGTGGGAACCCTTTGAGGCTAGCTGATTGTAATTGAAGCTTCAGCAAGAACCACAGAAACTTTCATCTCCTAGACTGCTTGTCAAGTCGGGGTTTGAGTGAGGGAAGATGGAGTAAACTTCAGCTGATTGGGAACACCAGGCTGAGACAGGCCCTGCATGAGAAGGAACCAGCATCTAGTGAATGCAGAAGCAGCAGAGCAGAGTCACTACAGGAAAGTGGAGTTTTGGGTTTGGGGTTCCTAATCAGAGTGGAAAGCTGAAGGGAAGCTTGAAGAATCATCTCTCCATGCCAGGATTAAAGATACTCACACTAATACCTCTTGTTTTTTTTTTAAAAAAGTGAACCAGCAAAGAAGAAAGGACTCCGCTATTGAAACATATTATGAGAACAGGTAAGAGCTACTCCAAAGAGAATTGTGAAATGGTTCCCTCCCAAAGAGAATTTATAGAAGAACTCAAAAAAGAATTCAAAAATCAAATGAGAGACATAAAAGAAAAACTAAAGGAAAAAAATTAAAACCATCCAAGAAAAACAAGAAGATCATGAGAAAAAAGTTAACCAATTAGAAAAAGAGGTACAGAATCTCAAAGATGAAAATAACTCTTTGAAAACTAGAATTGGGCAAGGGGAAGCCAGTAATGCCATGTGAGACCAAGAAATAATGAAACAAATTATAAAGAATAAAAAAATAGAACAAAATATTAATATTAACTCCTAAGAAAAACAACAGTTCTGAAGAACAGATCAAGAAGAGAAGATATAAAAATAACTGGACTACTAGGGGCAACTAAGTGGTGCAGTGGAAGACTGATTCACCAGTGTGGGTAGAACAGTGGCCCTTAAAAAGTGATAAAATTCAGGCCTTATTAGACATAGTGAATGAACAACTTGACCAAGGACACTTGTGGCCTTCTCTAAGTCCTTGGAATTCCCCAGTATTTGTGGTGAAAAAGAAATCTGGGAAATGGAGGATGTTAACTGATCTAAGAAGAGTAAATGAACAGATGGAAACTATGGGAACTCTTCAGCCTGGACTTCCATCTCCTATTCAGTTGCCAAGAGAATGGACTCTATGGGTTATAGACATTAAGGATTGTTTCTATTCTATCCCTCAAGATAAGGAGGATATGAAAAGATTTGCTTTTTCAGTGCCCACTGTTAATTTGGCTGAGCCTTATAAAAGATATGAATGGACAGTTTTGCCACAGGGAATGAAAAACAGCCCTACTATGTGCCAAATGTAGGTTGCTGCTGCTCTTGCTCCAGTAAAAACAGCATTTCCAAAAGTAATATTGTTACATTACATGGATGATATTTTGGGATGTGCACCTGAGGAACAAATGTTAGAAGCATGTCTACAAAAGACCATGGAAACACTAAAGTACTACAAACTGCATATAGCTACAGAAAAAATTCAAAGACATGCTCCTTTTCAGTATTTAGGATATGAAGTATATCCTAAGACACTCACAGTACAAAAGCTTTCTTTAAGAACAGAGAAGTTGAACACCTTAAATGACTTTAAATTCACCATGCCAGCTTACAAAAGAAGCACAAGAGGCTTTGAGAGAAGTTGAACTGGCTTTATCCAATGTGGTTGAAAAAATCACTCAAAAACCCTTGGAAATATCAGTTTTTGCTACAAAAGAGGCACCCACAGCAGTCCTTCATCAAGGAGACAGTGTGATTGAGTGGGTGAACCTCCCAGCCCAACCAGAACAAAGCTTTACTCCTTACCCAGTGCTTGTGACTAGGATTTTATTAAAGGCTATTAAGAGAGTAATTAACAATTGTTTGGAATAAGTCCTGAAAAAATATACACATTCTATACTAACACACAAATTAATATATGCTGTATTCCAGAATGGCAAATTTTATTGGCCACCGCTCCAAATTTTGCACATGGATCTCCATTAAAGATTACCCGGCTACTACATAATTGGCGATGGATTTTTGAAGAAAAGGTTTCTAAGGTTCCTCTTAAAGGACCAACAATCTTTACAGACACCTCCAAAGAAAATATTTGTGCTGTATACTCTCATGATTTAACCATAAAGAGAGTAGTCAGGATTCCTTTTCAGTCCACTCAACAGAATGAATTATTTGCTATCACACTAGCTCTTACTTATTACCCAGGAGACGTAAATATAATTACTGATTCAGCCTATTCAGTAGGTGTAGTACAAAGAATTGCACAGCCCAAATAAAATTTGCAGCCTCTAATATTTATCAGCTCTTTAAGGAACTTCAAGAGCAAGTGAGAAAACATCCAGGCAAGATTTATATCTTGCATGTCCACTCACATAGTGGACTTCCAGGTCCTATTTTTGATGGAAATTCAAAGGCAGATAGCCTTCTAACCATGTTAGTCAGTATTCCTTTATTTCAGGAAGCACAAGAATCTCATTCTAAATATCATCAGGCTGCTTGAGCTTTACGTTTACAATTTGGAATCACAAGAGAGGAAGCTAAGAGCATAGTAAAAAGCTGTACAGCTTGTCTTCCTTTCCACGCTCCTATACTCTCTCCAGGGAAGAATCCTTGTGGTTTGAGACCCAATGAAATCTGGCAAATGGATGTGACCCATTATAAATCTTTTGATCATCTGTCTTTCATCCACGTGGTAGTAGATACCTTTTCAGGATTCACTTTTGCAGTACCAACAGCAAAAGAGACAGCCTGAGTGATCACTGAATTCCTTATACAAACATTTGCAACTATAGGTGTGCCACAAGAAATAAAAACAGATAATGGACCTGCATATAGTTCTAAACATTTTGCGCACTTCTATGCACAGTACTACACATTACTGAAATACCTTTTAATCCGCAAGGTCAGGCAATAGTAGAGAGAAGAAACAGAGACATTAAGACACTCCTTCAAAAACAAAAGAAAGGGGGAGCCATAGGTAGCCCTAGGGAACTTCTAAATTTAGTTCTCTATACCATTAATTTTCTAATTTTTGACAAAGAGGCACCGGCAGACAGGTTTTATAACCCACCAGAAGGGCAGTGTCCAGTGCGAGCAGCTCCACTGTCCTTAGATAATCACCAGGTGATGTGGAGAGACCCAGAAAGTGGTGAATGGAAGGGACCAGATAGGTTAACTGCCTGGGGGAGAGGGTTTGCTTGTATTTCTTCAGATGGAGAAGGAATCAGATGGGTGCCAACAAGTCATATTCGCCTTGTCCATGGGAGAGAGACAGAAAAAGAGAAAGACCTCAAAACAAAGGAGAAAATCTAAGAAACATCTGACACTGAAAGAGCATGGCTAATAAGAAGACTGTTAAAGAACTTTAAAAACCAGCAGGAATCATTGGATTTCCTAATACAAGATGAAACTAATGGACAATGAGCTTATGGACATTTATAAATTCTCAATTTATGATTATTTGATCATGTTATTTGTTACATACTTCTAGCATGTGTTGTGTTACTATGTGTTTATGTAATCTATGTAATTATGTGTAATGCCTCTCCTATTGATGGATTTATGTTTCAAGGTCCTGACCACCCTATGTTCTAAATGAAAAGAAAGGAGGAAATGTTAGGTTCTTACTAAGGAATAATGAAAATATGAGATATTAGGTTTTTACTAAGTACTAAGTTGATACTTGACAATTCTCTAGTTTCGGCCTTTCCTGGGGAAGAGCTTGCATGCTTAGGAGGAGCAAGCTCATTGGTTGAAGTAATTCTTCCCAGAAGCCCTTGCATTATCCCACGCCCATTCTCTGGGAGGATAAGAGGGCAGCACTCCAGAGATAGAGAGTCTCTGCTCTAGACCAGGCTTGAAGCGGCTCTCTGCAGGAAGGGAAGTCACTTCTCTGGACAAGAGTTAACGGCAACTGTCTGGAGACAATGGTTCTCTACAGGAAGAAGAATCTGTCCAAGAGATTTGAGTTGACACAGCAGATCTCCTCCCAGTGAGCGATCAGCAGCTTCTAGAGACAACAGCATGCTACAGAAACTATGCCCAAAAAGTTATCAAACTGTGTATACCCCTTGATCCAGAATTGCTGCTATTGGGCTTATATCCCAAAGAAATACTAAAGAGGGGAAAAGGACCTGTATGTGCCAGAATGTTTGTGGCAGCTCTTTTCGTAGTGGCTAGAAACTGGAAGATGAATGGATGTCCATCAATTGCAGAATGGTTGGGTAAATTATGGTATATGAACGTTATGGAATATTACTGTTCTGTAAGAAATGACCAGCAGGACAAATACAGAGAGGTTTGGAAAGACTTACATCAACTGATGCTGAGTGAAATGTATAGAACCAGAAGATCGCTGTACACTTCAATGCTGTATAAAGATGTATTCTGATGGAAGTGGATATCTTCAACATAAAGAAGATCCAACTCACTTCCAGTTGATCAATGATGGACAGAAACAACTACACCCAGAGAAAGAACACTGGGAAGTGAATGTAAATTGTTAGCACTACTGTCTATCTACCCAGGTTACTTATACCTTTGGAAGCTAATACTTAATGTGCAACAAGAAAATTGGATTTACACACATATATTGTATCTAGGTTATACTGTAACACATGTAAAATGTATGGGATTGCCTGTCATCTAGGGAAGGGAGTAGAGGGAGGGAGGGGATAATTTGGAAAAATGATTACAAGGGATAATGTTATAAAAAAAATTACTCATGCATATATACTGTCAAAAAATTTTATAATAAAGTGACTTTGTTTAAAAAAAAAAAAGAACTAATCCTGAAGCCAAAAATATCATATTCAGCAAAATTATCTATAGTTTTCAGTGAGAAAAAAAATTAACAATCAATGAACTTGCAGATTTTCAGGACTTTCTATCAACTAAACCTGAACTTAACAAAAAATTAAAAATAGAAGAGCCAATATCAAAGAACAATTTTAGGGAACTCAGCATGGACAAACTGTTGAAACATGGACAAATTGTTGATATTTTTTCTATGTTTTTGTATAATTTTAGATTTTAAGTTTTAAGATTTACATCAACAAAAAGGGAAGTCCAGAATGATGAATACAGAGAGGCTTGGAAAGACTTACATGAACTGATGCTGAGTGAAATGAACAGACCCAGGAGATCATTATACACTTCAACAACAATATTGTATGAGGATGTATTCTGATGGAAGTGGATATTCTCGACAAAGAGAAGATCTAATTCAGTTCCAACTGATCAATGATAGACAGAATCAGCTACACCCAGAGAAGGAACACTGGGAAATAAATGTGAACTTTTTGCATTTTTGTTTTTCTTCCCAGGTTATTTTTACCTTCTGAATCCAATTCTTCTTGTGCAATAAGAGAATTGTATAGTTCTGCACACATATATTGTATCTAGGATATACTATAACATATTTAACATGTATAAGACTGCCTGCCATCTAGGGGAGGGGGTGGAGGGAGGAGAGGGAAAAGTCAGAACAGAAATGAGTATAAGGGATAATGTAAAAAATTACCTATGCATATGATCTGTCAATTAAAAGTTATAATAATAATAAAAAATAAAAGGGCAAGTCTAAAAGAAAGATTGGCAGAGGAAAGGTAAAAACAGTAAACGTGTTATACAAATGATATGCAGAATAGACAGAGATGCACTGGGGAGGAAGGAGGGCTCATATTTCTGAAAACCAACTCACATTAGAAATGGGTTCAATAAGCAACACTACATATATACCATGAAGGATTATAACACCCTCCAAAATCTATAAAGAAATAAGAGTAGAGGGATAGGTAAATCAGCAAGTAGTGGGTGAGGGAAGAACACAAGGGATGGATCCTTGGGGAGGGGGAAGATTAAGTAATAAAGTTATGGAGCAGAATTTAATGAAAGAGTCAGCAGGGATAGGAAACACATGTGTGTATGGGATATGTGTGTGTGTGTATGTGTGTGTGTGTGTGTGAATCTATGTGTGTGTATATATATATATATGTATATATATATATACATATCTATAAATATATTTTTCTTAATTGGTGCTGTTAAAAAAGGAAGGATGAGCAATAACATTGGTAATACCTATGAGGTTAAATTTGCTTTCTTTAGTTATGATTTCTTTATTTTGCTTTGTTATCATATTTCATGCATTTGTAGACACACATCTGGTGCAATGGATTTTGTTAGAGCCTTTTCTTTTATCTTTGTCTCCTGGATATTGCTGAGTACTTCCTCCCATTTTAAGTGTGAAATAAAAACATTTTTCTCTTTGCTCCTTTTTCAGACTAAATTTGACTCTGCCACTAACCAGTTATGTGACCTTTGACAAGTTAATATGTTTTATTTTTGTTAATACTCTACTATACTTGTTGACATGCTCATCCCTAGTATCTACTTTCCACATTTAAATTTTCATTTTCACTTCTCATTTCTTCCATGAAGCTTCATCGCTGGTTCAATTCTTATATCAAGTAATGTAAATATCTATTCTACACAGAATACACTTGTGCTGTTAATATATATGTTTTACAAGAATTCTGAATCTTGATCTTTTAGCCAAAGTCCTTTGGAAAAAGACTATTCCAAGTAGCTGTTGTCATGGCTTTAATTCCAAAGATATAGTATGGCTGTTCTTTCAGGTTTTCTGAGAACATTTTGAAAAGTTCAATAAAAATGTGCTGTTTTTGATGGAAAATGCTTGAATTTCCTTATTGTCAATGGAAATCATTGCACTTCAGTATGTTCTCTGGTGCACAAGCCAGATCAAATTATACAATACATAGAGGGTTTGCAAATGAATGAATGCACTTGAACAGAAAACTGCAATCTTTTTTATAACTGCACATCACGTCTTGTGCTTCTGTTCTTTTTTTGATTGTTCCTACTGAATCCAGATTAGCCATGTTCCAATAGACCTTGGTTATTTTCAACTTGTATTTTTTTATTTTATTATAGTTTTTTATTGACAGAACATATGCATTATCCCTTGCACCCACTTCTGTTCCAACTTTTCCCTTCCCTCCCTCCATCCCCTTCGCTAGATGGCAGGCAGTCTTATACATGTTAAATATGCTAAAGTATATCCTAGATACATTATATGTGTGCAGATCCGCACAGTTCTTTTTTTGTACAAGAAGAATTGGATTCAGAAGGTAAAAACAACCTGGAAAGAAAAACAAAAATGCAAGTAGTCCATATTCATTTCCCAGTGTTCCTTGTCTGGGTGTAGCTGATTCTGTCCATCACTGATCAGTTGGAACTCGAATTAGATTTCTCTTTGTTGAAGATATCCACTTCCATCAGAATACATCCTCATATAGTATTGTTGTTGAAGTGTATAATTATTTCCTGGTTCTGCTCATTTCACTCAGCATCAATTCATGTAAGTCTCTCCAAGACTCTCTGTTTTCATCCTGCTATTCATTTCTTACAGAACAATAATATTCTATAACATTCATATACCACAATTTTCCCAATCATTCTCCAATTGATGGGCATCCATTCATTTTTCAGTTTTTAGCCACTACAAAAAGGACTGCCATAAACATTTTGGCACATACAGGTCCTTTTCCCTTCTTTAATATCTCTTTGGGATATAAGCCCAGTAGTAATACTGCTGGATCAAAGGGTATGCACAGTTTGATAACTTTTTGGGCATAATTCCAAATTGCTCTCCAGAATGGTTGGATTCATTCATAACTCCACCCACAATGTATCAGTGTCCCAGTTTTCCCGCATCTCCTCCAACATTCGTCATTATCTTTTCCTCAACTTGTATTCTTTGAAAATGAAGTCACATCAAAATAATGCATTCTTCTAATGCCAGGGAGAAAAATGAGGTTTAAGTGAAGCAGTCAATAAAGGAAAATTCATTTTCTCTGTTTATTGCAATGATTCTAATGTAAGGAATTCATTCAACTTTGCAAGAATACCCTGCTTTTTATACTGTATATTTTTGGATGAGAAAGCACTTCTTTCCATTGCAGGAAGAGATTTCCATTGAGTGATGAGCATGAAGGAATCAAGGAAACTGCACAGATGATATTGTTCTTCCTCACATTATTATCCAAACCTTAATTTTTCACTTTCAAGTTCTCTTCAAAACATCTTGTAATGCCTTCTGTTTCCTTTGATTTTCCTTTGAATATGCCCTTTCTGTTAATATATAATGTTCTACAATTATTCTGAATCTTTGTTGAGGTAGAGAAGGGTGACCCCCAAAAGTCCCAGACTAGTGTTGCAAGGTATCTCAAAAGATTTTGCAGGCTTGAGCCTATCTCCTAGTCAAGGGGCCAAGTTTATTTAAAGCAATGTGACATCATTACAGAGTGGAGTGAATTCTAAGCAAATTCAGTAAAGAGACTGAAGAAAGGATATACACTTATATTACACTTATACAACTTTCAATCATAGACATGTTAATTCTATCACCCAAGGGTAAGGCTGGGAAGCAATCCCTGGATGAATTAAGGGTGGTCTTCAGATAACTTGGGTGTGCTCAATTTCTTGAGGCAGATTTCAAAGCCAGAAGTCCAAAGACTTATTAGAATAGAAGTTCCAAGGTTAGGGGACCCTAATATCATATTACATCATTTCCCCCTTAAGAAGTCATCTCCAAATTCATTAGGGACAAAGGGATGGAGCTCTCATCTTCAGGCTGATGACAAGGAGCAGAGAACTACAAGGAAAGGGGCCCAGTGAGGGTCTTGACTAAAGAAGGGAGGCAAGATGGCAGCAGCAGCATTCAGTGGAGTACTGAGTATCAGAATCAGTTATTTCATAACTTGGAGTCTGGAAGAAATAACTCTCACAAGTATATTAAAAATACAAGATTCAAATATGAGCAAAAGAAAAACAACTTAAAATGGAGTTAATAGGGATAATAGCTAGGAACCCCACCTAGAAGAAGACTGGGGATGGGCTGGGAGGTGTAGATGAGATTATCATGAATGCCTCTCCTCTAGACAGCTTTTCCTAGGACAAATACCAAAGAATGTTTTCCCCCAAATCCCCACTTTTGTCTCCTTGAAGAAGTGGGGTAGTGTCTGAATCAGTGGCATTGTGCACAGTGAAAGGAGCACTCAGATTGATGTGGTTAGTGGCAATGAAGAGTTGAGGTATGAGAATCACCTTCTGGTTGTAAGGGTCCTTTAAATGGGTGGCCACAGCGCAACAGGATATTGAGTGGCCCAGAAGTAATCTCTGTGGATATAGGACTGCCCTGTAGGTGGGATCCTGGCCATATTGAGATAGCTTCGTAATGGGTGAGGGTTCTCTCAATGGTTGGCTGTGTGTGTGACCTCACAGGCCCTTTATAAGCCCACTGCAGACAGTAAGTCGCTCTCTTTAACCTGGCTCCCTAGCCTGGGGTAGTTGAGCCAAGCTGATGGATAGCCAAGAGAGGTAAGGAGTTTGGTAGTGAACACGAGGGTCTTCAGAGTAGGTGTTCACTAGGGAGCTAACAAATCAGGGCATTATGTGAGTAGGTATAATAAAGGCTTTTAAGATTACACGTGGCTGTTCTTGAGCATGCTACTGGTTATTAAACTATAGATTCAAGAAATCATGGCCAGAAATGAAGGCTTCAAGAGGAAGCGAGCCTGGTAGAGTTGACACTGCAAAGGTCAGTGGTCAAAGGTACTCTGTTGGGCATAGGATAGACTAGTAATTTTAACTGCTAGGAGGGCATGTTACACAGGTTGGCACAGTTTTAACGTGAAAGAATTCATGAACCCCAAAAGTTTGACTGGCAAAAGGAAATTTTACTGGCACTGCAGAAGTCAGCTTTGCTAGAAGACTGACTTCCTCAGTGGCAAGGTCCTGGCAGGGAAGTAAACAGAGGTGTTAACACTGAGAAGACAATGTCTTCATAGTGGGCAAGGGTCCTGACAAGCAGCTATGCCAAGGAGAGAGAGGTTCCTTGACAAGGCATGGTCCTGCTTTAGGCCTCTGTAAATTATGAGTTTAAAATTGTCCTTTTTTAAAATAAAAGATCAATTGAATTAAATTTCTTCAATGTTGTTATTGCCCCCAGGCCTAGATTTCCAATTGAATGAGATCACTTAAGTTTGAGCTAAGTAGGAGTGGTTCTGGACTCAATTCAATAGAGGGTGCAGATAGTCCCACCAAGATAACAGAATGAAAGTACTTTATCTTGATTTCCTGAGGTGGGCCTCTTTCAGAGGAGAGTCTCTCAAGAGTTCCCCCATGGCTTCCCCCCCAAAGTCAGAGGACAGTTTCAGAGTTTCCTTCATCAAGATGACCTAGGGTGCAAGAACCATAATGTTTAAAAAGATGTTAAACATTGGGTAAAGAGGATAACATGCAGTGGAGATAGTAAAGGGTTTGATCTTCTTTAGCAAAAACCTGAGCCTTCAAGGAAGGTTTTTACCCAATTAGTAAAGGTGACAACAAAAATCAAAAGTAGTATGAAGCCCCTGAGAGGAAGCATATGTATAGAATCCCTCTACCAATCCTTCCCTACGTATGTAATTATTGCCCTAACTAGAGCTTTGGAACTGGGGATGGAAATAAATATTCCAAGTATGCTTTTCATACTTTCATACAGGGTGAGGATGGTGACATTTGGGAAAGAGTCTGGATGCAAAATAATGCATCAGGTCCCATATGTGGGCTGCCTTAAGGATGCTGAGGGCACACCCAACAATCCTGAATGCTCCCATTGCTCATGGAGTTCTCTAATCTGATTAAAGACTGAGGAGTTATCTCCCCACTGGCGAGTGGGAGTGATATTTGAGAGAGCTGGAGAGAATATTAGGAGCAAAAGCTCTCATAAATAACAAGAAAGAAAGCTAAATCTTAAGTGTCTCAGCCAGTTATTGAGTTATTTCAGGAGTGATTTTATCCACTGTTCAAAGAACTGGGCTGGGATTAGAAACTGTCCTGAGGGTGTTTGAAACCACCCAAAAGGAGAAAGGCTGTATCTTCTTTCTTCGGAACTGGGGAAGTAAAGATGCCATGGTAAGGGGTAAATGAGCAGCAGCATGGGCAGCTGAATCTGCAATCCTGTTTCCCTTGCATATTTAGTAGGAGAATTTTTTGCTTTCAAAAGTCCCCTTTTTTCATATGGCCCCATGAGCATGGAAAATATAACAAGCATACTTGGAATATTTATAGATTCACTCTCATTTCCTTCCCCAGTTCCAAAGCTCTAATTAGGGCAATAAGTTAGACTACTAAAGTTGGGAGGCATGAGTGGCTTGCCCAGGGATTCCTTGGTCCCAGACAGAGGAATTTATTTTCCCCCAGATTTCAGAAGGAATATGGGAGGGCCTTGAGAGAACTACAAAAAGTTCACCTGGAAGTCTGAGAAGGGAAAATTGCATCCTTAATCTCACCATTTAATCACGCACCAACTAGGGAACAGTACAGGAAGGAATAATAGGAAAGGAGTGTTTAAATAACAGGCCACCAAACCAGCAGGGCAGAGGGAAGGTCTCAAAAAAGTTCTTAAGTTTTCCTTCGATGGATAAACTGGGATCTGATAAAGGCCTCATTTCTAAAATATATGGAGAATTGACTCAATTTTATAATAGTTCAAGCCATTCTCCAATTGATAAATGGTCAAAGGATATGAACAGACAATTTTTAGATGAAGAAATTAAAACTATATGTAGTCATATGAAAAGGTGCTCCAAATCAATATTGATCAGAGAAATGCAAATTAAGACAACTCTGAGATACCACTATCTGTGGTATCTGTCAGATTGGCTAAGATGACAGGAAAAGATAATGATGAACGTTGGAGGGGATGTGGGAAAAATGGGACACTGATACATGTTTGGAACTGTACTTAGATCCAACCATTCTGGAGAGCAGTTTGGAACTATGCTCAAACTATGCTTATCAAACTGTGCATACCTTGTGATCCAGCAATGTTTCTACTGGGATTATATCCCAAAGAGATCTTAAAGGAAGAAAAGGACCCACATGTTCAAAAATGTTTGTGGCAGCCCTTTTTGAAGTGGCAAGAAACTGGAAACTGAGTGGATGCCCATCAATTGGAGAATGCTTTAATAAATTATGGTATAGGAATTCTATGGAATACCATTGTTCTGTAAGAAACAACCAACGACATGATTTCAGAGAGGTTTGGAGAGGCCTACATGAACTGATGCTAAGTGAAATGAGCAGAACCAGGAAATCATTATACACAACAACAACAAGACTATATGATGATCAATTTTTATTAATGTGGCTCTCTTCAACAATGAGAGGATTCAAACCAGTTCCACTTCTTCAGTGATGAAGAGAGCCATCTACACCCAGAGAGAGAACCTTCTGTAGGAATAGAGGGTGGACCACAACATAGCATTCTCGCTCTCTGTTGTTATTTGCTTGCATTTTGTTTTCTTTCTCAGTTTTTCTTTTCCTTTCTTCTTGATTTGATTTTTCTTGTGCAGCAAGATAACTATATAAATATATATACATATATTGGATTTAATATGTGTTTCAATATATTTAACATGTATTGTATTGTAACATGTATTTTACTATCTGCCAGCTAGAAAAAGGGGTGAGGGGAAGGTGGAGAAAATTTGGAACAAAAGGTTTTGCAAGGGTCAATGTTAGAAAAATTACCCATGCATATGCTTTGTAAATAAATAAATAATTTAAAAATGTTTCCCTCCAATCCCCATTACTCTATGGGGGAAGGAGGGTGAGACCAGAATACAGGAACAAGACAGAAATAAAGCTCCATAGCAAAAGGGAATTCAATGACCTTACCTGGCACATCCAAAATTATCCTGGGTTTGGCCTTCCTGATGGAGTAAGGGAGAACCTGACCAAGTCCCAAACCCTTGCCAGACATCAGGGCATTGCTGGGAGGTGGGATGAGCGACTAGTCCCCTGTGGGCACTCCCTCTTCCTGTGTCCTTCCTGACTATACTTGGGGCAAGGACCTGGGAGTTTCCTCTGAGGACAGCTGTGAGCTTAACGAGACATCTAAACACACTATTTAACTCCCTGACCACCAGGAACCCTAAACCTCATCATTTGGTTCCTTTAAACTAGACCTCATCAGGAAGACTTCATCTTTCTGTCTTTTTTTTTTTCCAGTGCTTCTTTTGGATCTAATTTAGCCATTTCCCACTAGACTATGGTCATTGGCAACTTGTAATAATACAAAGAATAATATGATAATATTATGAGGAAGAATGGTATCATATATCATAAGTGCAGTTTTCTCACTTGATCTCTTCATATTGATAATTCAATGGTATTCTCTTTTTTTTTTTTTTTTTTTTTTTTTTTTTTTTTTTTTTTTTTTTTGCAATGGAAAGAAGTGCTTTCTTACCTCGAAAAATCAAGAGAGTAAAAAGCTTGTAATTCTCTCAGAAGTTGAATGGATTCATTGCATTAAAATCATTGGGACAAATAGAGAAAGGGATTTTTTTTTTAATGGCTGCTGCCCTTATTTGACCTTGGCATTAGAAGAGTGCCTTACCTAGAGTTTACTGTCAAAGGAAACAATAGCTAAACTAGATCCAAAAGAGCTACTCAAAAAATAATAATAATAAATAAATAAAAAATAAAAGAAAGAAAAAAGAAAAAGAAAAAAAAGAAAGAAAGAGCCAGAAGCATAATTCAGAGAGGAAAAAGATTCCTTTTTTCCTTCAGGTGCATTCATTCCTTCAGAAATGTACTCTCTTTGTATAGTTTGGTCTAGCTTGCATGCAAGACAGCATACTGAAGTGCAATGATTTCCACTGAAAATAAAGAAATTTGGTCACAGAATTGTGAAATTTGGTCACATATTGCATCCAAGGAAATGGAGCCATGACAATAAGCCACTTGGAATAGTCTTTTTCCAATGGACTTTGGCTGCAGAGATTAAGGTTCTGAATTATTGTAGAATGTATACTTTCCACATAGAATCAAAAGAATGATAAAACATAACAAAATGTACTGAAGTAAATATGATAGTGAAGAATTAAGTCTTGGATTAAAATATGAGGAAGAAAAGTATTATATATAGTCTGTGCAGTTTTCTGCCTAATCCCTTCATGCTGGTCATTCAATGGTAATCTGTTTGGCAATGGAAAGAAGAACTTTCTTACCTGAAAATTGAAAGTGTAAGCATGAATTTCTTGCTGAAGTTAAATGGATTTCTTGCATTGGAATCATTGCAACAGAGGAAATAGATGTTTTTTTTTTTTTTTAATTTACTGCTCCACCTAAGCCTTATTTCCCCTCTGGCATTAGCAGACTGCATCCCTTGAGTTGACTTAATTTTTTTTCTCCCTCCCTCCCTCCCTCCCTCTCTCCTTCCTTCCTTCCATCCTTCCTTCCTTCCATCCTTCCTTCCTTCCATCCTTCCTTCCTTCCTTCCTTCCTTCCTTCCTTCCTTCCTTCCTTCCTTCCTTCCTTCCTTCCTTCCTTCCTTCCTTCTTTCCTTCCTTCCTTCCTTCCTTCCTTCCTTCCTTCCTTCCTTCCTTCCTTCCTTCTGTTGTGCCATGTTCCCTTTTAATGTTCTGACCTAGTTTCCCTAATAGTCCTACCTCAGTTACTCTGCCTCTCCCATCTCTAGTGCCTCCCCTTCATTATGTCATCCCCATCCCAAGTGCCTCCCCCCATTTTGTCATCATTCTTGTCACCCTATAAAAGAATATTTGTATCCAACATTTATTGCTGGATTCTTGAAGATGAAAGTCTCATTCAGCCCTGAGACCAAACCATGGATCCATTTGGTCCCAGTAAATCTTGGTTTCCATATCCTTTTCTAACTCTTCAAATTTGGCTAATACTTCTTACATAATAAACTTCTGCTCAGATTTTCTTATACAGGATGAATAATTAATCCCTGAATTCTCTGCTAATTCCTCTGACAGGGCTCTATTAGGAGTGTACTCCTTTTCCTGCCAATAACCAGAGTTATTCTATTTTACCATACCATTCTGCTAGTTGCATGCAATCATTCTGCTATTCCCTTCACTGCCTCTCTGGTATAACTATCCAATAATATTTACCCACCAGAGTAGGAATGACCCAAATTCAGAATTAACTAGGTATCTAGTCTTGAATTTTCTTCTTTGAATCAGGTGCCCATTCATTTCCCAGGCAAAGCAAGTTTGAGAATGCTACTTTCATAATACCACCCAAGAAAATACCATCCAAGAAAACACTAAAATCTTCTTCAGATCAAACATGTTTCAGCTTTAGTTTTATGTGGGACAGATTGGGTGCAAGACCCCCTTCCCAATTAACTAATCAGAGACATCATCAGGTACAAAAAGAAAGCATTTATTTAATTTCTGCAGGGAGAGGCCCAGACACACTTGGGAGCCATCCCAACTCTGCCATATTCTCCTGGAACCTGGCCTGCTTCTGGCTTGTCCAAAAGGCAAAAAAGACTTGAGCCTTCTCATTGGATAGACTAAAATGACATAACCATCCTTGACCAAAAGTCACCAATGTTGGCTGCCTCTCACAAGTCACATCATTTTCTGCAACTTCCTATATCTCAGGGTTCAAAGTCTATCTCTCTCCAGAGATCAAATAAACTCTCCAGGGTCCCAGTTCTGGGAATAGGGATCATGTGACTCAATACTAAGAAATACTTCATCCAATCAATCCCATTCAGTTTCAATAATCAATAAAACAGATAGTTATATCAATTATTCTTACAATATTTTGAAACCTTTAAGTATGCTAATTAAGTAACAAGATATTGTGTACTTGAACTTGCTTATGGTTTCTATTGATCACTTACTCTGATTATAGAAATTTGATATAAGAGGAAAAAGGAGGGGCATGTTTATAATAACTTCAAAACTGATCTTTCAGGGCCTCAACCTGAGGGCGCAGTTGACAATCAATCGTGTAGTAACAATCCCATTTTAGTCAACTCAGCTATAACAATTATAATCCCAAGAGATTTCATCTCAATAAGTTTTACTAATGAGGTTTTAAATCCTAAATTATCTATCCCATATGCCTGTAGAGCAAGAAAGCTATAGATCATATTCATTAAACAATGAGACAACGATGCACTTACTATTAGATAATTTGCTGAATGGGTTTTGAAATAATCACTTTCAAAGAATTTGCAGTTAACCAGAAATCTAACAAACATCTCTTAGAAATTCCTTTCATTGCTAAGCTTGACACAACATCTTAAATGATTTTGCTCTTAAATAAACATCACTTGAAAATATTGACTTGAAAAATAAAAACAAATATTTGATTTGGTATACTTCAATATTAATGCAATTAAAAGTAAGTCTATCACATACCATTTAAATTTAAACACAGAAATTTAGTTTACATTTTTGGGAGAAAACGCAAAAACTCCATTCTCCTAGACTATCCCAAAATCTTTGAAATAGCAGTAAAGTATTTGAAGTCTGAGATGGAGACACAGGCCCCTGGGAGCAAAATGTCAATGGCTCCTGTCTCTCTCCCTAAATTTGTTATTCTTCACTAAATCCATGTGGACTGCTATAGGGAAGAGGAAAAGATTGGATTTCCCTAAATTTTCCCAAGCCCCACGGAGGCAGAACATACTCTTTGGCTGAGAAGAGTTTTGGAACTCTGGAAGGATTAAGGGACATAAGGACCCATCTAAAGAAAAAGGGGAAAATTTTAAGAAAAATTCAGTTTAGTGTGAATCAAGATGCCTGATAGACAAATAGACTTAAAACAGAGACAAATTGCTTTTAAATCCCAAAACAGCCAGATGAGTCTATCCAGGCCTTTCTGAAATCATCCTGCTAGTCATTTCTTACAAAACAATAATATTCCATAACATTCATAAACCACAACTTATTCATTCATTCTCCAATTGATGGGCATCCACTCAGTTTCCAGTTTCTAGCCACAAAAAAGGCTGCCACAAACATTTTTGCACCTTTTTCTTTTTTTTTAGCATCTCTTTGGGATACATAGTAACACTGCTGGATCAAAGGGTATGCACAGTTTGATAACTTTTGAGCATAGTTCCAAATTGCTCTCAGAATGCATTCACAATTCCACCAACAATGCATCAGTGTCCCAGTTTTCCCATGTCCCTTCCAACATTCATCATTATTTTTTTTTATCATCCTAGCCAATCTGACAGATGTGTAGTGGTATCCCAGAGTTGTCTTAATTTGCATTTCTCTGATCAATAATGATTTGGAACATCTTTTCATATAACTACATATAGTTGTAATTTCTTCACCTGAAAATTGTCTGTTCATATCCTTTGACAATATATCAATTGGAGAATGGCTTGATTTCTTTCTTTTTTTTTTTTTTTATTATATATATATATATATATTTTATAATATTATCCCTTGTATTCATTTTTCCAAATTACCCCCCCTCCCTCTATTCCCTCCCCCCGACGACAGGCAATACCATACATTTTACATGTGTTACAATATAGTCTAAGTACAATACATGTGTGTGAGTATCATTTTCTTGTTGCACAATAAACATTAGAATCCGAAGGTACATGCAACCTGGGCAGACAGATATTAGTGCTAACAATTTACATTCCCCTCCCAGTGTTTCTTCTCTGGGTGTATCTACCTCTGTCCATCATTGATCAACTGGAAGTGAGTTGGATCTTCTTTATGTTGAAGATTTCCACTTCCATCAGAATACATCCTCATACAGTATTGTTGTTGAAGTATACAGTGATCTTCTGGTTCTGCTCATTTCACTCAGCATCAGTTGATTTAAGTCTCTCCAACCCTCTCTGTATTCCTCCTGCTGGTCATTTCTTACCGAGCAATAATATTCCATAACTTTCATATACCACAATTTACCCAACCATTCTCCAACTGATGGACATCCATTCATCTTCCAGTTTCTAGCTACAACAAAAAGAGCTGCCACAAACATTTTGGCACATATATGTCTCTTTCCGCTCTTTAGTATTTCTTTGGGATATAATCCCAGTAGTAGCGCTGCTGGGTCAAAGGGTATGCACAGTTTGATAACTTTTTGGGCATAATTCCAGATTGCTCTCCAGAATGGCTGGATTCTTTCACAACTCCACCAGCAATGTATTAGTGTCCCAATTTCCCCACATCCCCTCCAACATTTGTCATTATTTGTTCCTGTCATCTTAGAATGGCTTGATTTCTTACAAATCAGAGTCAATTCTCTATATATTTTGGAAATGAGGCCTTTATCAGAACCTTTGATTGTAAAAATGTTTTCCCAGTTTACTGCTTCCCTTGTAATCTTGTCTGCATTAGTTTTGTTTATATAGGAACTTTTTTACTTGATATAATCAAAATTATATATTTTGTGTTCAATAATTCTTCTTTGGTCCCAAATTCCTCCCTCCTCCACAGGTCTGAAAGGTAAACTATCCTATGTTCTTCTAATTTATTTATAATCTCATTCTTTATGCCTAGATCATGAACCCATTTTGACCTTATCTTGGTATACGGTGTTAAGTGTGGATCAGTGCCTATTTTGTGCCACACTAATTTCTAATTTTCCCAGTGCCACTGCCAAACAGTGAATTCTTATCCCAGAAGGTAGAGGGCTGAAACTCCAAGAAAGTATGCTTGAATCAGACAACTAAGCACTTAAGGCTAATTACCCATTCAATGTGAGATTGTGACTCTATTAACATATATTTAGATAAATGGCTCTTCTCACCATTGGTGCATGCTGAATGTTTGGTGTTAAGATAATCATAGGCAAGGATTGGAGGGTGGAGGGAGAGAGGCCAGAGTCACTTGGAGGAGGAGAGAGGCTGGTGACTCTAGACTCCAGGATCCAGGATCCATCTTTGACAAGCCTCGTGGCAGTTTTCCTGCCTTCTTCAGTTCTCCCCCTAAAGACGAACGACTTTAATTTATCCTGACTCTAGCTGAACCTGAGGCCCTCCAGGGAACTAGTCCATACTCTACATCAAAAACTGGGGTCTTTGGGTTTGTCAAACATTAGGTTATTATAGTTATTGACTGTTTTGTCCTATGAACCTAACCTATTCCACTGATAAACTAGTCTATTTCTTAGCCAATACCAAATGGTTTTGGTGATTACTGCTTTATAATATAGTTTTAGATCTGGTACAGCTAGGCTATCTTCATTTGATTTTTTTTTTTCATTAGTTCCCTTGAAAGTCTTGACCTTTTGTTCTTCCAGATGAATTCTGTGGTTATTTTTCCTAGGTTATTAACATAGTTTCTTTGGAGTCTGATTGGTATAACACTTAATAAATAGATTAGTTTAGGTAGTATTGTCATCTTTATTATATTCCCTTGACACATCAAGAGCACTTAATATTTTTCCAATTGGTTAGATCTGATTTTATTTGCGTGGGAAGTGTTTTGTAGTTTTGCTCACAAAGTTGCTGACTTTCCATTGGCAGATAGATTCCCAAATATTTTATACTATCAGCAGTTATTTAAAATGGAATTTCTCTTTGTTTCTCTAGCTGTTGGATTTTGTTAGTGATATATGAGAATGCTGATAATTTATGTGGATTTATATTTTGTATCCTGCAACTTTGCTAAAGTTGTACATCATTTCTAGTAGCTTTTTGGGGTTCTCTAAGTATACCATCATATCATCTGCAAAGAGTGATAATTTGGTTTCCTCATTATCTACTTGTGATGTTCTCTTTCTCTCTAAATTATAATGGTTCTCTTGGAGGCAAGTTTCTTGGGGAGCTTCTGGAGGCAGCCTTAGTTTCAGTTCAGTTCAACAATCCCAAAATGCAGGCAGGAGTTAAAGTCCTTTACTGTCTCTTTCCAAATCTTATCTCCAGATCCTTTATTTTCTCTTTCAAGTCTTGTCTCCTTCACTTGGGGCCTCCGCTAGCTTTCTGGAAGCCTTCCTCTCTCTTTGGTTTCCAAGAGCTCTTGTCCGAGTGTCTCTAGCCAGCACCACAGTCAAATCTTGAATGACTCTTGACTCGGAATCTCCTCCTGTGGGAATCAGACTCCTCCTCCAAGAGTGTGGGATTGTGGGTTTCCCAGAAGTCAATCCTTGTTGTGAATCTCCCAGAAGTCCATGAGCAGGCTTTTCTTTAGACTTGTGAATCTCCTAGACTTGTGAATCTCCTGGACTTGCGAATCTCTCCACTGAAATCCTGGCTCTCTGAATCTCCTTGAGCTTCCCTGAAGTTCTCCCGGGAAGTCCTCTCCTTGACACAATCCAGACTCTGCTTCCCCACTGAATCCTGGCTCCTTATATCCTCCCCTGTGGGTACTCCCTGGGCTTGTGGGAGCTCCTTAAAAGTATGCTCTCTTAAAGGTGTAAATCTCATGTGTGAACCAATAAGCAAACTCCTTTAAAAGTGTAAACTCCTTTAAAGATTTGAACTCTTTTAAAGATATGAACTAAGTGCACCTTGTAAGAATCCTAACATCTACTTTCCTTTCATCTCTTTCTCAACTCTTATAGTTGAAGCTAGCATTTCTAATTACTATTGAATAGTAATGGTGATAGTGGGCAACCTTTTTTCACTCCTCATCTTACTGGGAATGGTTCCAGTTTATCCCCATTACATATGAGGCTTACTGATGGTTTTAAATAGATGCTACTGCCTCTTTTAAGGAAAAGTCCATTTATTCCTATACTCTCTAGTGTTTTTAATAGGCATGGATGTTGGATTTTATCAAATGCTTTTTCTGCTTCTCTTGAGATGATCATATAGTTTTTGTTAATTTGGTTATTGATATAGTCAATTATACTAATAGTTTTCCTAATATTGAACCAGCCCTGCATTCCTGGTATAAATCCCACTTGCTCACAGTGTATTATCCTGGGGATGATTTTCTGTAATCTTTTTGCTAATATTTTATTTAAATTTTTTGCACCAATATTCAGTAGGGGGATTGGTCTATAATTTTTTTTCTCTATTTTCAACCTAACCTGGTTTAGGTATCAGTACCATGTCTGTGTCATAAAAGGAATTTGGTAGGAGTTCTTCATTTCCTATTTTAAAAAATAGTTTCTATAACACTGGAGTTAATTGTTCTTTAATTTTTTGGTGGAATTCATATATAAATCCATCTGGTCCTGGGGAATTTTTTTTAGGGAGTTCTATTTCTTTTTCTAAAATTGGACTATTTAAGCAATTTACTTCCTCCTCTGTTAATCTGGAAGCCTATATTTTTGGAGGTAGTCATTTGTTTTACTTAGGTTGTCAAATTTATTGGCATAAAGTTGGGCAAAGTAAATCCTTATTATTGCTCTAATTTCCTCTTCATTAGTGGAGAGTCTCCCTTTTTGTTTTTAAGACTAAATTTTTGATTTTCCTCTTTCCTTTTTCTAATCAAAGTTACCAAAGGTTTATCTATTTTGTTGTTTTTTCATAAAATGAACTCTTAGTTTTATTTATTAATTCAATAGTTTTTTTTTGCTTTCAATTTTGTTAATTTCTCCTTTTAATTTTAGAATTTCAAGTTTAGGTTTTGATTGGGGGCTTTTAATTTGCTCTTTTTCTAGCTTTTTAAGTTGCAAGCCCAATTCATTGATCTTTTCTTTCTCTATTTTATTCAAGTAAATCTTTAAAGATATAAAATTTCCCCTTTTGAAGCTTTGGGTTCATCCTGCAAATTTTGGTATTTTGTCTCATTGTTGTCATTCTCTTGGGTGAAGTTATTACTTGTGTCTATGATTTGCTGTTTCATGCATTCATCTTTAGGATGAGATTATTTAGTTTCAAATTACTTTTTGGTCTGTTTTCCCCTAGCTTTTTGTTGAATGTAGTTTTTATTGCATTGTAATCTGAAAAGAATGCATTTACTATTTCTGCCTTTCTGCATTTAATTTTGAGGTCTTTATATTAGTCTTCATGGTCAGTTTTTGTATAGGTTCCATGAATTGCTGAGAAGAAAGTGTATTCCTTTCTGTCTCCATTCAGTTTTCTCCAAAGATCTATCATACCTAACTTTTCTAATATTCTATTTACCTCTTTATCTTCTTTCTTATTTGTTTTGTGGTTTGATTTATCTAATTCTGAGAGTGCAAGGTTGATATCTCCCACTATTATAGTTTTGCTGTGTATTTCTTCTTGCAACTCTCTTAACTCCTCCGTTATGAATTTAAATGAACTTGGTGAATATATGTTTAGTATTGATATTGCTTCATTATCTATGTTATCCTTTAGCAAGATATTTATCTCTTTTAACTAGATCAATTTTTACTTTTGCTTGATCTGAGATAAGGAGGCTACCTCTGTTTTTTTTTACTTCACTTGAAGCATAATAGATTCTGCTCTAGTCTTTTACCTTTACTCTGTATGTATCATCCTGCTTTAAACATGTTTCCTGTAAACAACATCTTGTAGGATTCTGGTTTTTGATCCAGTCTGCTGTCTGCCTTGGCTTTATGAGAGAGTTCATCCCATTCACATTTATGGTTAAAACTACTAATTCTGTATTTCCTGCCATCTTATTATCCCTAGATTATACTTTTCTCTTTCTTTTCCCTCTTACCCTCCCTCCCCCAGTATTAAACTTAAGGGCATCACTTGCCTCACATTGTCTCCCTTTTTAGAATCCCTCCTACCCCCTTTGAGTCCCTCCTCCTTTCTTATACTTATCCTTAGTATTTCTATATTCCATTCTATTTACCTTACTCTTTTCCTTTCCCCCTTTCCTCCCCCACTTTTTAATGAGGTGAGAGAAGTTTCTTTGTAAACAAAATATGTCTAATATTTTCTCTTTGAGCCAAATCTGAGAGTAAGATTCGCATAATGTTCCTCCCCCTCCCTTAATTCCTTCATGTATGACAGGTTTCCTTTGTCTATTCATGAGATGTAATTTCCCCCTTTTTACCTCCACTTTACCCTTTTTCTGATACAATCCCCTTTCCACTTCTAATTCCCTTTTTATTTTTATTTTATTTTTTATTAATTTTATAATTATAATTTTTTTGACAGTACATATGCATGAGTAATTATTTTTTATAACATTATCCCTTGTATTCATTTTTCCAAATTTTCCCCTCCCTCCCTCTACTCCTTCCCCTAGATGACAGGCAATCCCATACATATCAATGTCTTACAGTATAACCTAGATACATATATGTTTGTAAATCCAATTTTCTTGTTGCAGTTAAGAATTGGATTCCGAAGGTATAAGTAACCTGAGTAGAAAGACAGTAGTGCTAACAGTTTACATTCAATTCCCAGTGTTCCTTCTCTGGGTGTAGTTGGTTCTGTTCATCATTGATCAACTGGAAATGAGTTGGATCTTCTTTATGTTGAAGATATCCACTTCCATCAGAATATATCTTCATATAGTATTGTTGTTGAAGTGTATAGTGATCTTCTGGTTCTGCTCATTTCACTCAGCATCAGTTCATGTAAGTCTCTCCAAACCCCTCTGTATTCATCCTGCTGGTCATTTCTTACAGAGCAATAATATTACATAACATTCATATACCATAATTTACCCAACCCTTCTCCAATTGATGGACATCCTTTCATTTTCCAGTTTCTAGCCACTACGAAAAGAGGTGCCACATTTTGGCACATACAGGTTCCTTTCCTTTCTTTAGTATTTCTTTGGGATATAAGCCCAGTAGTAGCACTGCTGGATCAAAGGGTATGCACAGTTTGATAACTTTTTGGGCGTAGTTCCAAATTGCTCTTCAGAATGGTTGGATTCTTTCACAACTCCACCAACAATGCATTAGTATCCCAGTTTTCCCACATCCCCTCCAACATTCATCATTATTTATTTCTCTCATTTTAGCCAATCTTACAGGTGTGTAGTGGTATCTCAGAGTTGTCTTAATTTGCATTTCTCTGATCAGTAGTGATTTGGAACACGCTTTCATATGAGTGGAAATAGTTTCAATTTCATCATCTTAAAATTGTCTGTTCATATCCTTTGACCATTTATCAATTGGAGAATGGCTTGATTTCTTTTTTTTTTTATTCATTTTTCCAAATTATCCCCTCCCTCCCTCCACTCCCTCCCCCCGATGGCAGGTAATCCCATACATTTTACATGTGTTACAATATAACCTAGATACAATATATGTGTGTAAATACCATTTTCTTGTTGCACATTAATTATTAGCTTCCAAAGGTATAAGTAACCTGGGTAGATAGGCAGTAGTGCTAACAATTTACATTCGCTTCCCAGTGTTCCTTCTCTGGGTATAATTATTTCTGTCTATCATTGCTCAACTGGAAGTGAGTTGAATCTTCTTTATGTTGAAGATTTCCACTTCCATCAGAATACATCCTCATACAGTATTGTTGTTGAAGTGTATAGTGATCTTCTGGTTCTGCTCATTTCACTCAGCAACAGTTGATTTAAGTCTCTCCAAGCCTCTCTGTATTCCTCCTGCTGGTCATTTCTTACAGAGCAATAATATTCCATAACCTTCATATACCACAATTTACCCAACCATTCTCCAACTGATGGACATCCATTCATCTTCCAGTTTCTAGCTACAACAAAAAGAGCTGCCACAAACATTTTGGCACATACAGGTCCCTTTCCACTCTTTAGTATTTCTTTGAGATATAATCCCAATAACAGCAATGCTGGGTCAAAGGGTATGCACAGTTTGACAACTTTTTGGGCATAGTTCCAAATTGCTCTCCAGAATGGCTGGATTCTTTCACAACTCCACCAACAATGTATCAGTGTCCCAGTTTTCCCACATAATGGCTTAATTTCTTATAAATTAGGGTCAGTTCTCTATATATTTTGGAAATGAGATCTTTATCAGAACCTTTAACTGTAAAAATATTTTCCCAATTTACTTCCCTTATAATCTTGTTTGCATTAGTTTTGTTTGTACAGAAACTTTTTAGTTTGATGTAATCAAAATCTTCTATTTTGTGATCAATAATGATCTCTAGTTATCCTCTGGTCATAAATTCCTTCCTCCTCCACAGGTCTGAGAGGTAGACTATCTTCTGTTCCTCTAATCTATTTATAATCTCATTCTTTATGCCTAAATCATGGACCCATTTTGATCTTATCTTGGTGTATGGTGTTAAGTGTGGATCCATACCTAATTTCTGCCATACTAATTTCTAGTTTTCCCAACAGTTTTTTCAAATAATGAATTTTTATCCCCAATATTGGAATCTTTGGGTTTGTCAAACACTAGATTGCTATAGTTGTACACTTTTTTGTCCTTTGTACCTAATCTGTTCCACTGATCAACTGGTCTATTTCTTAGCCAATACCAAATGGTTTTGGTGACTGCTGTTTTATAATATAGCTTTAGATCAGGTACACCTAGACCACCTTCATCTGACTTTTTTTTTTTTATTAATTCCCTTGAAATTCTCAACCTTTTATTCTTCCATATGAAATTTGTTGTTATTTTTTTCTAGGTCACTAAAATAGTTTCTTGGGAGTCTGATTGGTATAGCACTAAATAAATAATAGATTAGTTTGGGGAGTATTGTCATCTTCATTATATTCTCTCGGCCTATCCATGAGCACTGAATGTCTTTCCAAGTATTTAAATCTGACTTTATTTTTGTGGCAAGTGTTTTGTAATTTTGCTCACATAATTCCTGATTTTTCTTTGGTAAATGCATTCCCAAATATTTTATACTTTCGACATTTGTTTTTTCTCTTTGCATCTCTTGCTGTTGCACTTTGTTGGTGATGTATAAAAATGCTGAGAATTTATGTGGATTTATTTTGTATCTAGCAACTTTGCTAAAGTTGTGAATTATTTCTAATAACTTTTTATTAGAATCTCTGGAGTTCTCTAAGTATACCATCATATCATCTGCAAAGAGTGACAGTTTGATTTACTCATTACCTACTCTTATTCCTTTAATCTCTTTCTCGACTCTTATTGCCAAGGTTAACATTTCTAATGCAATATTGAATAGTAATGGTGATAGTGGGCAAGCTTGTTTCTAATTCCCTTTTTTAAATAACAGAAAAGTCAAGTTATACATGCATTTTTAATCTATGACCTTAGCAGAAATACAGTTCTCAAGAGTTCATTTTATTTTTTATGCTTCTCTTGAGCCCTATATTTGGAGGTCAAATTTTTTGTTTAGCTCTGGTTTCTTCATTAGGAATAAATGGAATTCACCTGTTTCATTGAATGTCCATTTTCTTCCCTGGAAGGCTCTTTTTTTCCATCATGGTTTTCAGGGAGCCCAATAACCCTTAGATTATTTCTCTTAGATCTATTTTGCAAATCTGTTGTTTTTCCACATAGATATTTAACATTTTTTTTGGTTTTGCTTGACTGATTCTTGATGTCTCAACGAATCATTCATTTACTTTTGTTCAGTTCTGATTTTTAATGAGTTATTTTCTTCTTTTACTTTTTTTTAAACTTCTTTTTGTATATGTCTAATTGAATTTTTAAATGAGTTGTTTTGCTCTATGGAATTTTTTTCCATTTCACAAATTTTTTAATGAATTATTTTCTTTTTCCAATTCACAAATTCTACTTTTTGGGCAGTTCTTTATCTTTTCCAACTCACAAATTCTGTTTCCCTGGAAGTTCTTTACCATTTCACATTTCAGGAAGTTTTCTTTTTTTCACTTCATCAAATCTTTCTTTTAATGAATTATATGCCTTTTCCATACTCTATTGCAAAGCTTCTCTTTCCTTTCCCCATTTTTCTTCTAGCTCTCTTTTAAGATCTTTTAAAATTTCTTCTAGGTGAGTCTTGTGTGGTATGGTAGGTACCAGATTATATCCACCTTTGGAGTTTTGTCTGGAGAGTGTTTGCTATTAATCTCCTTAGAGTTGGAAACCTCTTCTCTTTCAGTATAGAAGCTATTTATAGTTAGAGCTCACTTTGCTTTTTTATTCATTTTTTAAAAACCATTGGGGTCTGCCTTTAGGGCAAGGAGTTTACCAGCTTCCTCTACAGAACAAAGGCAGACTACAATGGATTGTGGCTGTCCTGAGACCAGAAAGGCCATGCTGCAGAAATGATACTGCCCTGGGAAGAGTGGCAGCACTGTGATTTGTGACTGCACTATGATCATGCTGAGTTACTACTGGTGCTAGAAGGGTGTGACCAGGTCCTGTGAAACTCTGCCATTTTGGGGTACACTATACCTTTTGCATTTATATAACTTCTCTGATGATCTACTGTTTTGCAACCAAAGCAGAACAGCCAACCTATGGCAGAGTTCCCCTTGCAAATTCTCCACCTGCGGAGAGTGCACTCTGTCCCCAGTCTGCTCAGGGTGTTCTGGCCTCTATGTTCTGTCTCCCTGCCTGTGCTGGCCTCCTTCTGCCTGATCAAGACAGACCTTTTCTGGAATCTTTCAGATTATCTTCTGCTGGTAATTTGCTGTACTCCTAATATTCCTGAATTCTACCAGTAAAGCACTATTTCAGAGGCTGAATTTTGTAATGAGTAGTGAGACTGGAAGGGAGCTCAGAATGAAGTATGTGTTCTCTCCACCATTTCTGCCCCCAATAGACAATTTTCAAATGAAAATTTGTGAAATGGAAAAAAATTCCATAGAGCAAAACAACTCATTTAAAAATTCAATTAGACATATACAAAAAGAAGTTTAAAAAAAGTAAAAGAAGAAAATAACTCATTAAAAATCAGAACTGAACAAATGTAAATGAATGATTCGTTGAGACATCAAGAATCAGTCAAGCAAAACCAAAAAAAATGTTAAATATCTATGTGGAAAAACAACAGATTTGCAAAATAGATCTAAGAGAAATAATCTAAGGGTTATTGGGCTCCCTGAAAACCATGATGGAAAAAAAGAGCCTTCCAGGGAAGAAAATGGACATTCAATGAAATAGGTGAATTCCATTTATTCCTAATGAAGAAACCAGAGCTAAACAAAAAATTTGACCTCCAAATATAGGGCTCAAGAGAAGCATAAAATGAAAATTTGAAAATGGGAAAACTGGGACGCTAATTCATTGTTGGTGGAATTGCAACTGATTCAAACATTCTGGAAAGCACTTTAGAACTATGCCCAAAGGTGTATCAAAATGTGCATACCCTTTGATCCAGCAGTGTTTGTACTGGGCTTATATCCCTAAGAGATCATAAGAGAAAAAAGATCCACATGTACAAAAATGTTAGTGGCAGCCCTTTGTGTAGAGGCAAGAAACTGGAAACTGATTGGATGCCCATCACTTTAAGAATGGCTGAATAAGTTATGGTATATGAATGTTATAGAATATTATTGCTCTACAAAAAGTGATCAGCAAAATGATTACAGAGAGGCCTGGAGAGACTTATATAAACTGATGCTGAGTGAAATAAGCAGAACCAGGAGATCAAGATGATCAATTCTGATGGACAATGAGATGACTGAGACCAGTTCCAGTGATCTTGTGATGCAGAGTCATCTACATTCAGAGAGAGAACTGTAGGAACTGATTGTGGATCACAATATATAGCATTTTCACTCTTTTTGTTGTTTTTTGCTTGCATTTTGTTTTCTTTCTTATTTCTCTGCTTTTTATCTGATTTTTCTTGTGCAACAAGATAATTGTGTAAATATATGTACATATATTGGATTTAAAATATATTTTAATATGTTTAACATATGTTGAATTACTTCATATCTAGGGCAGGGATTGGGGGGAGGTAGGGAAATTTGGAAAACAAAGTTTTGCAAAGGTCAAAGTTGAAAAAATTTCCATGTGTATGGTTTGAAAATTAAAAAAAAGCTTTAATAAAAAAAGGAAGGAGGCCATTGATAGAAGAAACAAAGAATAGGAAGCAGAATTCATAAAGTGATAAAAACACAGTTTTCAGTGCAGGTATATTGATTCCATCTGAAAGGTCCTCTGCTGAGAATCCTTTGTTCTATCATCCACACAAGAAAACATACTGAAGTGCAATAGTTTCTACTGGATATGAGGAAATATGGGCACCATTTTCCATTGAAAACAGGTTCTCCTTATCTAACATGTCCAAGTGCTATTGGGAAGACTGAAAGAACAACCATATTGTATCTCTGGAAACAATGTCATGACAAAATGAACTTGGAATAGTTACCTTTGAAGAAACTGTGGCTGCAGTGACCAACATTTGGAATAATTTTAGCATGAATAGCATGAATGAGCATATTCCATGCAAAATTAAAGAAGATACAAGGCACAGTAAGATTTTTTTAAATGACCCTGAGAAGGAAGTATTAATAATTAATATGAATAACTATATCACATATAGTCTATGCAATTGTTTCACCTAATTCCTTCATGCTGCTCCTTAAAAAGGAATATCTTTATGCAATGGAAAGAAGTGATGTCTTATATGAAAATGTGGGATATGAGTATCATGGGATTCTTTCAGAAGCTAAATGAATTCCTTGGATTAGAATCATCACAATAAATAAAGTAGTTTTTCCATTATTGAGTACTACACCCAATCCTTATATTCTCACAGGCATTTGCAGAAGCCATAGTTTTCGGTTAATTCCACTTTCAAAGAAAACAATGGAAAACAATCAAGGTCAATTGGAAAATCTTAATCCAGAAGAGGCAATTGATAGAAGAAATGCATTCAGAAGCAGAGTTCATTCACAAAGGGATAAGGATCTGGTTTTCTATGCAGGTGTATTCATTCCTACCAAAAAGTCCTCTACTCAGTATCCTTTGTTCTAGCATACAAGCAAGAGAACCTACTGAGGTGCAATGGATTCTACTGAATATAAAAAAAATCTGGGGATTCTCCCTTGAAAACAGAATTTCCTTATCTACAATTTCCAGGTGCTAGTGGAAAAACTAAAAGAACAACAATATTGTATCTATGAAAATGAGGCCATGACAACAATCATTTGGAATAGTCTGTATCGACTAAAAGTTTGTATCTTTATGGAATGAATTCTTAACAAAGTGAGCATATTCAATGTAAAAGCAAAGAAATGTAAAGAAATAATAAAAAATAAAATTTGGAGTGCATATTTAATGTTTACATAATAACTCTTAGAAGTGTATCATATATAATCCATGCAGTTATTTCACCTAATTCCTTTATGATTTTCATTGAATGGCAAACTCTTTTGGCAATGGAAAGAAGTGATGGCTTATATGAAAATGTAGTGTTCATCTGAAATTGTTGTCTTCCTGGAGGCTACTGTTCATATTGTGAGTATTCTTGTACTATTGTACAAGATATTGTATATGCTTGTACTATTGTACAAGAATATACCTTAACAAAATGAGCACATTCTACAAAAAAATCAAAGAAAAGACAAAGCATAATAAGATGTGAAATGAACCTGTGAGGAAACATTTAATGGTTGCATAATAATATCGGGAAATGTATCATATATAATCTGTGCACTTTTCTCTCCTAATTCCTTCATTCTTCTCATTAAAAAAGAATCTCTTTTAAAGTGATGTTTTATAAGAAATGTAGAGTGCAAATTTCATGGGATCTTTTGGTAAGTTGAAGGAATACTTTGGATTGGAAACATTGCAATATATAGGAAAAGTGGGTTTTCCTTTTTGATTAACTGTATTGAGTTACTCTCTGCCATTTTCAGAAAACATTGATTTCAGTTGATTCCATTTTCAAGGAGAAGTAGTTAAAAATGAACAATATAAATTGGAAAAATTACATTCAAAAGAGCCACTCAATAGAAGAAACCAAGAGCATTGTGAAGTTCCCAATAGGATAAGGATGTAGTTTCCCATGCAAGTGAATACTTTCCTTGCAAAAATGTCCTCTGATGAGTTTTTTTTTGTTCTAGTGTACATGGAAGAGAATATACTAAAGTGTGATGGTTCTATTGAATATAAGGAAATTTGGGCATTCTCCATTGAAAACAGGATCTCCATATCTAACATTTCCAAATGCTATGGGAAACACTGAAAGCAACCATATTGTATCTCTGAAAATGATCAAAACTGCTTGGAATAGTAGTGTAACAATGGATTATGTCTGTACAGACAAAGAGTCCAAATTTATGTATAATATATGTTTTAAAAGAGTGAGCATAGTCTCTGAAAAATCAAACAAAAGTGAAGAATACTAATATATGAAATGGACCTGAAATGGAATATTTAATGTTTGGATAAACTCTTGAAGTAATACTGTTCCATTTTCTCTCCTAACACCTTCATGCTGCTCATTATAAGGGAATTTCTTTCTTGCAATAAAAAGAAGTGATGTTTTATAGGAAAATGTAGGAGGCAAATTTCATGGAAATCTTTCATAAGTTAAATGAATTTCTTGGATTGGAAACATTGCAATATATAGGGAAAGTGGATTTTCTTTTTGGATGATTGCAACTAATATTGAGTTACTTGCTGCCATTTGCTGAAAACATTTTCAAAAAAAATCAAGGAGAAATGGAAAAATTACTTTGAAAAGAGGCATGTGACAGAAGTAACAAAGAACAAGAAGCAGGGTTTACAAAGGGTTAAATTTGTTTTCAGTGCAAGTGCATTCATTCCATTTGAACCGTCCTCTGCTGAGTATCCTTTGTTCTAGCCACCAAAGAAAAGAACATGTTGAACTGCATTGGTTCCTAAGAACCAATATAAGAATATATAAGCATCCTTCATTCCTTACTGAATCTTTACAAATCTATTAGAAAGATTGAAAGAAAAACAATATTGCATCTATGGAGATGAGGATATAAAAACTAAAAGTTGGAATGGTCATCTAATAAGGGATTCTCTCTTATACAGACTAAGGGTATGAATCCATATACAACTCATTCTTTAACAAAGTGAGCATATTATATATAAAATCAAAGAACAGTGAAGAAAAAAGTGAGAAGAAATGAAATGAAAGTGAGAGGAAATAATTAATGTTAGCATAATAACTTGAAGATGAAGTGTATCATATATAATCTGCTCAGTTTTCTCACCTAATTCCTTTATGCTTCTCAAAGAATGGAAAACTTTTTGCAATGGAAAGAAGTAATGCTTTACATGAAAATATAGGGTGCAAACTTAATGGAATTCTTTCAGTAGTTGAATGAATTCCTTGCATTGGAATTCATTGTAATTACTAGAAAAATTTTCCTTTAGTGAGCATGGCAACTAATCCTTAATTTCTCCCTGCCATTTGCAAAAAACATTGTTTTCAGCATTTTAGCATTTTCAAGGAAAAGCAGTTGAAAATGACCAAGGACAATTAAAAAAAAGTTACATTAAAAAAGGTACACCATGGAAGAAATGAAGAGTAAGAAACAGAGTTAACAAAAGGATAAGGATATAGTTTTCCATGCAGGTGCATACTTTTCATCCAAAATATTCTCTGTTTAGTGTCCTTTGTCCTAGAGTGCAAGCATTAAAACATACTGAAGTGTAATGGTTACTACTAAATAGAAGGAAATATAAACATTCTCCATTGAAAATGGGATCTCCTTATCAAACATTCCTAAATGATGTGAACAAAACTGAAAGAAAAACAATATTTCATCTATGGAAATGAGGCCATTAAAACAAACACTTGGAATAGTCATTTATGAAAGGAATGTATAGTATAGACTAAAAAATCTGAGTCTTTATACAATGTATTCTTTAATAAAGTGAGCATATTCATTGTAAAATCAAAGAAAAGCAAATAAGATATGAAATAAAACTGAGAGGACATATTTAATGTTTGCATAACTATTTGAAGAAGATCTGTGCAGTTTTCCTTCTTAATTCCTTTGTGATTCTCATTGAATGGAAAACCCAAATTTCATGAGATTCAGAAAGTGAATGAATTTCATTGATTTGAATCATTGCAATAGGTAGAGAAAGTGGATTTTTCTTTATTGAGTACTGTACTTAATCATTAATTTCTCAGTGCCATTTGCAGAAAATTTGGTTTCAGTTGATTCCATTTAAAGGAAAGCAGTTGAAAATGACCAAGAACAATTGGAAAAACTACATTCAAAAAAGGTATTTGATGGAAGAAATGAAGAGCAAGAAGCAGAGTTCACAATGGGATAAGAATATAGTTTTCCATGAAGCTTCATATATACTTTTCAAAATATCCTCTGCTGAGGATCATTTGTTCTAGGATGCAAACAAGAGAACATACAATGCTTCCTACTGAATAAAAGAGCATATAAGAATTCTCCATTGAAAACAGGATTTCTTTGTAGAACATTTCCAAAAGATGTTGGAAAGACTGAAGGAAAAATGATATTGCACTGGGTCAATAAACCAAACACTTGGAATTATCATCTAACAAGGGCTCTTATCTCTATACACTAAAAGTCTGAATCCTACTCGAAGGTTTTCTTTAGAAATGTGAGCATATTCAGTGTAAAATCAAAGAAAAGTGGAGAAATAGTAAAATATTAAATGAAACTGAGAGATGGAGCCAAGATGGCAGAGAAGGCACACAGAAGATTCTGAGCTCCTCTCATACCCTCATTACCAATTTTTAAAATCAGTCTCAAAAATAATGCTAGACTGGTAAGGTTCACGAAGATCAGAAGTACAACTCCTAACTTGCCAAAGATAATCAGGAATATTGCCAGAAAAGTTTTGTCCTGAGTGGTGGGAACAGACCAGGGCAGGGCAGGGATAGAATTGGGAGTGGGGGCGGTCTCTGTGGTTGAAAGGTTTACATAGAGCTCTCTGCCATAGCCTTTGCTTTGGTCACAGAGTAATGGAACAGCAGAGAGATTGGAGACTAGGGTAAAGGGTACACTGAGGGATGCCAGAGCAGGATCTGGTTGCGCCCACCCAGGACTAGAAATGACTCAGCACAGACTATTACACAGCTCTTTGGCAGCATTCTGCAGCTAGGAGTGCTTGTTAGGGGGCAGTCACAAACCTGCATGGCAGAAGCACAGCCTGGGGCAGCCTCTCATCTGCATAGTGAGGGGCTTGGCCTGAGGGGATGGAATTTCCCCAGCTCGACTGTGTTCCCCAGGCAGAGACACTTTCAATGCAGTGAGGAATAGGGTGACTGCTAATACTCAAAGCAGGCAGTTTGTGGGGAGGCAGTGATACTTTTGCTGCTTATCTTCCAGCCCCAAGGCAGTTGCTAATCCTCAGAGCTGGGCTCCTTGCAGGGCATGTACACAGCCCAGCCCTTAATACCCAGGCCTAGTCACCTCCCAGTGGAGCTCTTCCCAGAGCACTCCTGCAACTCAGCCACTCCTTGCAGTCCATTGAGAGGACAGTTACTCTCCATATACCCATTCTTGCTCTGCAGAGGAAGCTGGTAATCTCCTTGCCCTGAAGGCAGACCCTAAAGGATTTTTTAAAAAATGAGTAAAAAAATGAAGAAAATGATTGATATCTTCTATACAGAAAGAAAGTGCGTATCCAAACCCGAAGAGATTAATAGCAAACATCATCCAGACAATACCCCAAATAATGCTCTCCTAGAAGAGACTATTAAAAATCTCAAAAGAGAGTTAGAAGAAAAATGGGGAAAGAAAAGAGAAACTATGCAAGAGAGTGAAATGTGAATTGGAAAAGGTAAAGAATTCCCAAGAAAGTAGGATTGGTGAATTGGAAAAAGAAAATAACTCACTAAAAAACAAATTTAGCGAAATGGAAAAAAAAAATCCATAGAGCAAAACAACTCATTTAAAAACTCAATTGGACATATACAAAAAGAAGTTAAAAAAAAGCTAATGAAGAAAATAACTCATTAAAAATCAGAACTGAATATAAATGAATGATTCATTGAGACACCAAAGAATCAGTCAAGCAAAACCAAAAAAAAAAAAAAAAGAAAGAAAAACTGGAAGAAACTGTCAAATATCTACTTGGAAAAATGACAGACCTGGAAAATAGATCTTGGAGAGATAATCTGAGGATTATTGGACTTCCTGAAAATTATGATGAAAAAAAATCTAGATACAATTTTATAGGGAATCATCAAAGAGAACTGCTCAGAGGTAATAGAACCAGAAGGTAAAATAGGCATTGAAAGAATTCATAAAACACCTTCTGAAAAAGATCCTTAAAAAAACTCCATGGAACATTGTGGCCAAATTTCAGAACTATCAGACTAAGGAAAAAATATTACAAGCAGCCAGGAAAAAACAATTCAAATACCAAGATGCCACAATAAGGGTCACTCAAGATCTGCCTGCCTCTACATTAAAGGATCGAAGGGCCTGGAATCTGATATTCTGAAAGGCAAAAGAACTTGGAATGAAGCCATGAATAAACTACCCAGCTAAGTTTAGCATTTTCTTCCATGGAAGAAGATGGACATTTAATAAAACAGATGAATTCCATTTGTTTCTAAGGAAAAAAACCAGATCTAAACAAAAAATTTGATCTCCAACCATAAGACTCAAGAGAAGCAGAAAAAGGTAAAAGGAACTCTTGTGAACTGTATTTCTATTGTGGATATACATGTATAATTTAATTTTACTGATATAACAAAAAAAAAAGGAAGTAGAAATGGAAAGGGGATAGTATTAGAAAAAGGGAAAAGGGGAGATAAAAAGAGGGAAACTATATCCCAGAAAGAGGAAAAGAAAACTTATAATATCTGAGGGAAATTAGAGAGGGGGAGGAGCATTGTATGGATCTTACTCTCATCAGAATTGGCACAAAGAGAAAATAATTGACATATTTGTTTTACAGAGAATTCTCTCACCTCATTAAAAAGGGAGAGAGAAAAAGGGAAAAGAAAAAGAGTATAAGGGAAGGGCACAAGAAAGGGAAAGGAATTTAAAGGGAACAAGGAGGGATACTAAAGAGGGAGGGCTGCATGAAGCAAGTGGGGCCCACAAGTTTAATATTGGGAAAGGAGTTCAGGGAGGGCAAGGGAAAAAAGCATAATATGGGGATAATATGATGGCAGGAAATACAGAATTAGTAATTTTAACTGTAAATGTGAATGGGATAAACTCTCCCATTAAGCGGAGGTGGATAGCAGACTGGATCAAAAGTCAGAACCCTATAATATGTTGTTTACAAGAAACACATTTAAAGCAGGGACATACTTACAGAGTAAAGGTAAAAGGCTGGAGCAGAATCTATTATGCTTCAAGTGAAGTAAAAAAGCAAAACAAAACAGGTGTAGGCATCCTTAGCTCAGATCAAACAAAAGCAAAAATTGATCTAATCAAAAGAGATAAGGAAGGAAACTATATCTTGCTAAAGGGTAGCATAGACAATGAAGCAAATAAAAAAAAATAAATATATATATTTACTAAGTGGTGTAGCATCTAACTTCCTAAAGGAGAAGTTAAGAGAGTTGCAAGAAGAAACAAACAACAAAACCATAATAGTGAGAGAGCTCAACCTTGTACTCTCAGAATTAGATAAATCAAACCACAGAACAAATAAGAAAGAAATAAAAGAGGCAAATAGAATATTAGGAAAATTTGGTATGACAGATCTTTGGAGAAAACTGAATGGTGATAGAAAGGAGTATACTTTCTTCTCAGCAGTTCATGGATCCTATACAAAAATTGACCATACATTAGGACATAAAGATCTCAAAATTAAATGCAGGAAGGAAGAAATAATAAATGCTTTCTTCTCAGATCACAATGCAATAAAAACTACATTCAACAAGAAGTTAGGGGTAAATAGACCAAAAAATAATTGGAAACTAAATAATCTCATCTTAGAGAATGATTGGGTGAAACAGCAAATTATGGACACAATTAATAATTTCACTAAGATAATGACAATGATGAGACATCATACCAAAATTTGTGGGATGCAGCTAAAGCGGTAATAAGGGGAAACTTTATATCTTTAGAGGCTTGCTTGAATAAAATAGAAAAAGAGAAGATCAATGAATTGGGCTTGCAACTTAAAAAGCTAGAAAAAGACCAAATTAAAACCCCCCAACCAAATATTAAACTTGAAATTCTAAAATTAAAGAGAAATTAATAATATAAAAAAAACTATTGAACTAATAAATAAAACTAAGAGTTGGTTTTATGAAAAAACCAATAAAATAGATAACCTTTGGTAATCTCATTAGAAAAAGGATAGAGGGGGTGGAGCCAAGATGGCAGAGAAGATACATGCAAATTTCTAGGCTCTTCCTTACCCTCAATACCAATTAATTAATTAATTCAGCCTCAAAAATAATGCTGGACTGGTAAAAATCATGAAGATTAGAAAGACAACAACTTACCAGCTGAAGAGAATCTGGAACTTCATTAGAAAAGGTCTGTAATGAAGGGAGGGGGAAAAGGACCAACACAGATGGAGAGAGACTAAAGGCTAGCTTACTGTGCCTATTAGGCTGGGGGGTTAGAAACGATACTGAGACAGAATTCTGGAATAGGCTGATAGCTCTATTCTGCTTGCAAAAGAGCAGACTAGTAGAGAAATTAAGCCACTTTAAAAAAAAAACAGCCAGAAACTGCCTATAGCTACCCCAACCCGGAAGTGAGACAGCACAAATCCTGTCACTTCTGCTGTCTGGGGCTTTTCCTTGGGGCAATTAAGAACTTGCAAGGCAGTGGGGGAGAAACAGCCTGGGGCAGCCTCTAATCCCATAGTGGGGGGCTGGGCTGGAAGCAGTGGAACTTCCACAGCAGCAAAACCCCGGCAACAGTGACTGTGTTTTCCAGAGCAGAGATACTTCTGGTCTGTGCTCTGGGGCCATTTGCTGGTCAGCTGCTAATATCCAAGGCCCCATGGGGGGCTTTGGCCTGGGGTTGTGACGCTTTCACTGTTCAGCCTCTAGCCTTAGGACAGTCGCTAGGCTACAAAGCAGGAGTCCTTCACTGGGCACACCCCCAGCCCAGCTCTGAAACACTTCTGGAGTAGGAGGAGGGAACTCTCTCCCAGAGTCATACCATTTCCACCCAGCTCACAAGATAGCTGCCTTTCATATCTCTGTTCTGTAGAGGAAGCTGGAAACCCCTTAATCAGAAAGCAGACTCCACAAGTTATTTAAAAAAAATGAGTAAGAAATTGAAGAGAATGATTGACAGCTTCTGTATAGAAAAAGAGCAGATCTCTAACCCTGAGGAGACTAACAGCAGACAGTCTCCAGATAATACCCTGAAGGGGAATGTGACCTGCCCCCCATCACATAACTCTCTCCTAGAAAAGACTATTAAAGACCTGAAAAGAAACTTAGAAGATAAATGGGCAAAGGAAAGAGAAGCTATTCTAGAGAGTAACAACGTCCTGAAATTTGAATTGGAAAAGATAAAGAATTCAAAGGAAATAAATGCAGGGAAACAAAATTTGTGCTTTGGAAAAGGTTAAAAAAAAATCACAGGAAAGTAGGATTTCTGAATTGGAAAAAGAAAATAATTCACTAAAAAAAAATTAGTGAAATGGAAAAAAAAATTCCACAGAGCAAAACAATTCATTTAAAAACTCAATTGGACATATACAAAAAGAACTAAAAAATGTGAATGAAGAAAATAACTCATTGAAAATCAGGACTGAACAAATAGAAATGAATGATTTATTGAGACACCAAGAATCAGTCAAACAAAATAATAATAATAAAAAAGAAAAGCTGGAGAATGACTTCAAATATTTATTGGGAAAATCTATAGACCTGGAAAATAGATCTAGGAGAGATAATTTGAGGATCATTGGACTTCCTGAAAATTCTGATGAAAAAAAGAGCCTAGACTCTATTTTACAGGAAATCATCAAAGAGAACTGTTTGGAGATAATAGAAACAGAAGAGAAAATAGGCATTGAAAGAATTCATTGAACACCTTTTGAAAAAGACCCCCCCCTTAAAAAAAAAAAAAAAAAACTCCAGGGAATATTGTGGCTAAGCTGCAGAACTATCAAACTAAGGGGAAAATATTGCAAGCAGCCAGGAAAAAACAATTCAAATATCGAGGTGCCACAATAAGGGTCACTCAAGACCTGGCTGCATCCACATTAAAGGATCGAGGGGCCTTGAATCTGATATTCTGAAAGGCAAAAGAACTTGGAATGCAGCCAAGAATAAACTACCCAGCTAAGTTTAGCATTTTCTTCCATGGAAGAAGATGGACATTTAATGAAACAGAGGAATTCCATTTGTTTCTAAGAAAAAAAACCAGACTTAAACAAAAAATTTGATCTCCAACCACAAGACTCAAGAGAAGCAGAAAAAGGTAAAAGGAACTCTTGAGAACTGTATTTCTGTTGTGGATATACATTAAGATGACATATATAATTTCATTTTACTGATATAACAAAAAAAAAAAAAGGAAATAGAAATGGAAAGGGGATAGTATCAGAAAATGGGAAAGAAGAGATAAAAAAAAGAAAGGGAAACTACATCCCAGGAAGAGGCAAAGAAAATTTACCACAACTGAGGGAATTTAGAGAGGGGGAGGAACACTGTGTGAATCTTACTCTCATCAGAGTAGGCTCAAAGAGTAAATAATTGACATATTTCTTTTTTAGAGAATTCTCTCTTACCTCATTATAAGGGGGGAGAGGAAAAAGGAAAAGGAAAATAAGGGAAGGATACAAGTAAGGTGAAGGGACTTAAAAGGAGGGGGGAGGGATACTAAAAAGCGAGGGCTGTGCGTCACAAGTGGAGTCCACAAATTCAATACGGGGGAAGGGGTTCAGAGGGGACAAGGGGAAAAAAGCATAATCAGGGGATAATATGATGGTGGGAAATACAGAATTAGTAATTTTAACTGTAAATGTGAATGGGATGAACACTCCCATTAAGTGGAGAAAGATAGCACACACTGGATCGAAATTCAGAACCTTAAATATGTTGTTTACAGGAAACACATTTAAAGCAGGGAGATACTTACAGAGTAAAGATAAAAGGCTGGAGCAGAATCTATTATGCTTCAAGTGAAGTCAAAAAAGCAGGTGTGGCCATTTATCTCAGATCAAGCAAAAGCAGAAATTGATCTAATTAAAAGAGATAAAGAAGGAAACTATATCCTGCTAAAGGGTAGCATATCAATGAAGCCATATCAATACTAAACATATATGCACCAAGTGGTATAGCATCTAACTTCCTAAAGGAGAAGTTAAGAAGTTGCAAGAAGAAACAGACAGCAAAACTATAATATTGGGAGATCTCAGAACTAGATAAACCAAACCGCAAAACAAATGAGAAAGAAATTAAGGAGGTAAATAGAACATTAGAAAAATTAGGTATGATAGATCTTTGGAGAAAACTGAATGGTGATAGAAAGGAGTATACTTTCTTCTCAGCAGTTCATGGATCCTATACAAAAATTGACCATACATTAGGACATAAAGATCTCAAAATTAAATGCAGGAAGGAAGAAATAATAAATGCTTTCTTCTCAGATCACAATGCAATAAAAACTACATTCAACAAGAAGTTAGGGGTAAATAGACCAAAAAATAATTGGAAACTAAATAATCTCATCTTAGAGAATGATTGGGTGAAACAGCAAATTATGGACACAATTAATAATTTCACTAAGATAATGACAATGATGAGACATCATACCAAAATTTGTGGGATGCAGCTAAAGCGGTAATAAGGGGAAACTATATCTTTAGAGGCTTGCTTGAATAAAATAGAAAAAGAGAAGATCAATGAATTGGGCTTGCAACTTAAAAAGCTAGAAAAAGACCAAATTAAAAACTCCCAACCAACTATTAAACTTGCAATTCTAAAATTAAAAGGAGAAATCAATAATATTGAAAGTAAAAAACTATTGGATTAATCAATAAAACTAAGAGTTGGTTTTATGAAAAAGTCAATAAAATAGATAAACCTCTGGTAAATCTGATCAGAAAAAGGAAAGAGGGAAATCAAATTGTTAGTCTTAAAAATGAAAAGGGGGATCTTTCCATCAAGGAAGAGGAAATTAGGGCAATAATAAGGAGTTACTTTGCCCAACTCAATGCCAATAAATTTGATAACTTATGTGAAATGGATGACTACCTCCAAAAATATAGGCTTTCAAGATTAACAGAGGAGGAAGTAAATTGCTTAAATAGTCCCATTTCAGAAAAAGAAATAGAACAAGCTATTAACTAACTCCCTAAGAAAAAATCCCCAGTACCAGATGGATTTACATTTAAAGAACAATTAGCCCCAATGTTATATAAACTATTTGAAAAAATAGGGGATGAAGGAATCCTACCAAACTCCTTTTATGACACAGACATGGTACTGATACCTAAACCAGATCAGTTGAAAATTGTGAAAGAAAACTATAGACCAATCTACTTAATGAATATTGATGCTAAAATCTTAAATAAGATATTAGCAAAAAGACTTCAGAAAATCATCTCCAAGATAATACACTATGATCAAGTAGGATTTATTCCAGGAATGCAGGGCTGGTTTAATATTAGGAAAACTATTAATATAATTGACCATATTAATAATCAAATTAATAAGAACCATATGATCATCTCAATAGATGCAGAAAAAGCATTTGACAAAATCCAACATCCATTCCTACTAAAAACTCTTGAGAGTATAGGAATAAATGGACTATTCCTTAGAATAATCAGGAGCATATATTTAAGACTTTCAGTAAGCATAATATGCAATAGAAATAAACTGCAACCTTTCCCAGTAAGATCAGGAGTGAAACAAGGTTGCCCACTATCACCATTACTATTCAATATAGTACTAGAAACGCTAGCCTCGGCAATAAGAGCCAAGAAAGAGATTCAAGGAATTAGAGTAGGAAATGAGGAAATTAAACTATCACTTTTTGCAGATGACATGATAGTATACTTAGAGAACCCCAAAGACTCTGCTAAAAAGCTACTAGAAATAATTCAAAATTTCAGCAAAGTGGCAGCATACAAAATAAATCCACATAAATCCTCGGCATTTTTATATATCACTAACAAAATGCAACAGCAAGAGATACAAAGAGAAATTCCATTCCAAACAAATGTTGAGAGTATAAAGTATTTGGGAATCCATCTACCAAAGAAAAGTCAGGAATTATATGAGAAAAATTACAAAACACTTGCCACAAAAATAAAATCAGATTTAAATAATTGGAAAGACATTCAGTGCTCTTGGATAGGCCGAGCGAATATAATAAAGATGACAATACTCCCCAAACTAATCTATTTATTTAGTGCTATACCAATCAGACTCCCAAGAAACTATTTCAATGACCTAGAAAAAATAACAACAAAATTCATATGGAAGAATAAAAGGTCGAGAATTGCAAGGGAACTAATGAAAAAAAACTCAGAGGAAGGTGGTCTAAGTGTACCTGATCTAAAGCTATATTATATAGCAGCAGTCACCAAAACCATTTGGTATTGGCTAAGAAATAGACCGGTAGATCAGTGGAACAGATTAGATACAAAGGACAAAAAAGGATACATATATAGCAACCTAATCTTTGACAAACCCAAAGATTCCAACATTAGGGATAAAAATTCATTATTCGGAAAAAACTGTTGGGAAAACTGGAAATTAGTATGGCAGAAATTAGATATGGATCCACACTTAACACCATATACCAAGATAAGATCAAAATGGATCCATGATTTAGGCATAAAGAGGGAGATAATAAATAGATTAGAGGAACAGAGGATAATCTACCTCTCAGACTTGTGGAGGAGGAAGGAATTTATGACCAGAGGAGAACTAGAGATCATTATTGATCACAAAATAGAAGATTTTGATTACATCAAACTAAAAAATTTCTGTACAAATAATACTAATGCAAACAAGATTAGAAGGGAAGTAACAAATTGGGAAAATATTTTTAAAAACAAAGGTTCTGATAAAGGCCTCATTTCCAAAATATATAGAGAACTGACCATAATTTATAAGAAACCGAACCATTCTCCAATTGATAAATGGTCAAAGGATATGAACAGACAATTCTCAGAGGAAGAAATTGAAACTATATCCACTCACATGAAAGAGTGTTCCAAATCACTACTGATCAGAGAAATGCAAATTAAGACCACTCTGAGATACCACTACACACCTGTCAGATTGGCTAAGATGACAGGAACAAATAATGATGAATGTTGGAGGGGATGTGGGGAAATTGGGACACTAATACATTGCTGGTGGAGTTGCGAAAGAATCCAGCCATTCTGGAGAGCAATCTGGAATTATGCCCAAAAAGTTATCAAACTGTGCATACCCTTTGACCCAGCAGCGCTACTACTGGGATTATATGCCAAAGAAATACTAAAGAGCGGAAAGAGACATATATGTGCCAAAATGTTTGTGGCAGCTCTTTTTGTTGTAGCTAGAAACTGGAAGATGAATGGATGTCCATCAGTTGGAGAATGGTTGGGTAAATTGTGGTATATGAAGGTTATGGAATATTATTGCTCTGTAAGAAATGACCAGCAGGAGGAATACAGAGAGGCCTGGAGAGACTTAAATCAACTGATGCTGAGTGAAATGAGCAGAACCAGAAGATCACTGTACACTTCAACAACAATACTGTATGAGGATGTATTCTGATGGAAGTGGAAATCTTCAACATAAAGAAGATCCAACTCACTTCCAGTTGATCAATGATGGACAGAGGTAGCTACACCCAGAGAAGAAACACTGGGAAGTGAATGTAAATTGTTAGCACTAATATCTGTCTGCCCAGGTTGCATGTACCTTCAGATTCTAATGTTTATTGTGCAACAAGAAAATGATATTCACACACATGTATTGTACCTAGACTATATTGTAACACATGTAAAATGCATGGGATTGCCTGTCATCGGGGGGAGGGAATAGAGGGAGGGGGGCTAATTTGGAAGAATGAATACAAGGGATAATATTATAAAAATATATATATATAATAAAAAATTAAAAAAAAAAAAAGACTGCAAAAAATCATTCCCAGAATATTACACTATGATCAAGTAGGATTTATACCAGGAATGCAGGGCTGGTTTAATATTAGGAAAACTATTAGTATAATTGGCCATATTAATAATCAAATTAACAAAAACCATATGATCGTATCAATAGATGCAGAAAAAGCATTTGGTAAAATACAACATCAATTCCTACTAAAAACACTTGAGAGTATAGGAATAAATGGACTATTCCTTAAAATAGTCAGGAGCATATATTTAAAACCATCAGTAAGCACCATATGTAATGGGGATAAACTGGAACTTTTCCCAGTAAGATCAGTAGTGAAAAGAGGTTGCCCACTATCACCATTATTATTCAATATTGTATTAGAAATGCTAGCTTCAGCAATAAGAGTCGAGAAAGAGAATAAAGGAATAAGAGTAGGTAATGAGGAAATCAAACTATCACTCTTTGCAGATGATATGATGGTATACTTAGAGAACTCCAGAGATTCTAATAAAAAGTTATTAGAAATAATTCACAACTTTAGCAAAGTTGCTAGATACAAAATAAATCCACATAAATCCTCAGCATTTTTATACATCACCAACAAAGTGCAACAGCAAGAGATGCAAAGAGAAATTCCATTCAAAATAAATGTAGAGAGTATAAAATATTTGGGAATCCATCTATCAAATAAAAGTCAGGAATTATGTGAGCAAAACTACAAAACACTTGCCACAAAAATAAAGTCAGATTTAAATAATTGGAAAGACATTAAATGCACTTGGATAGGCCGAGTGAATATAATAAAGATGACAATACTCTCTAAACGAATCTATTTATTTAATGGTATACCAATCAGACTCCCAAGAAACTATTTTAATGACCTAGAAAAATAATAAGAAAATTCATATGGAAGAAGAAAAGGTCGAGAATTTCAAAGGAATTAATGAAAAAAAAATCAGAAGAAGGTGGTCTAGCTGTACCTGATCTAAAACTATATTATAAAGCAACAGTCACCAAATTTGGTAATGGCTAAGTAATAGACTAGTTGATCAGTGGAACAGGTTAGCTTCACAGGACAAAATAATGTACTACTATAGCAATCTAGTGTTTGATAAACCCAAAGATCCCAACTTTTGGGATAAGAATTCATTATTTGAAAAAAACTATTGGGAAAATTGGAAATTAGTATGGCAGAAATTGGATATAGACCCATACTTAACACCATAAGATCAAAATGGGTCCATGATTTAGGCATAAAGAATTAGATCATAAATAGATTAGAGGAACAGCGGATAGTTGACCTCTCAGACTTGTGGAGGAGGAAGGAATTTATGACCAAAGGAGAACTAGAGATCATTATTGATCACAAAATTGAAGATTTTGATTATACCAAAATAAAAAGCTTTTTTACAAACAAAACTAATGCAAACAAGATTAGAAGGGAAATAATAAATTGGGGAAATATTTTTACTGTCACCATTACTATTCAATATTGTATTAGAAATGCTAGCTTTGGCAATAAGAGAAAGAGATTAAAGGAATTAGTGTAGGTAATGAGGAAACCAAATTCTCATTCTTTGTTGATGATATGATATGATGGTATACTTAAAGATTCTACTAAAAAAGCTATTAGAAATAATCCACACCCTTAGCAAAGTTGCAGGATATAAAATAAACCCACATAAATCATCAACATTCTTATATGTCACTAACAAAATCCAACAGTTAGAGTTACAAAGAGAAATTCCATTTAAAGTAACTACTGACAGTATAAAATATTTAGGAATCTATCTGACAAGGGAAAATCAGAAACTATATGAGCAAAAGTACAAAACCCTTTCCACACAAATTAAGTCTGATCTAACCAATTGGAAAAATATTAAATGCTGTTGGATAGGGCGAGCAAATGTAATAAAGATGACAATATTACCCAAACTAATTTATTTATTTAGCGCTATACCAATCATACTCCAAAAAAACTATTTTAATGACTTAGAAAAAATAACAACAAAGTTCATATGGAAAAACAAAAGGTCAAGAATTTCAAGGGAATTAATGAAAAAAAAATTAAATGAAGGTAGCCTAGCTGTACCAGATCTAAAATTATATTATAAAGCAGTAGTTACCAAAAACATTTGGTATTGGCTAAGAAATGGACTAGTTGATCAGTGGAATAGGTTAGGTTCAAAGGACAAAATAATCAATAACTTTAATAATGCAGTGTTTGACAAACCCAACGACCCCAGCTTTTGGGATAAGAACTCTATGTTTGACAAAAATTGCTGGGAAAATTGGAAATTAATATGGCAGAAACTAAGCATTGACCCACACTTAACACCATACACCAAAATTAGGTCAAAATAGGTTCATGACCGAGGCATAAAGAATGAGATTATAAATAAATTAGAGGAACATAGGATGGTTTACCTCTCAGACCTGTGGAAGAGGAAGGAATTTATGTCCAAAGAAGAAGTAGAGATCATTATTGATCACAAAGTAGAAAACTTTGAGTATATCAAATTGAAAAGTATTTGTATAAACAAAATGAATGCAGATAAGATTAGAAGGAAACAATAAATTGGGAAAACATTTTTACTGTCAAAAGTTCCGATAAAGGCCTCATTTCCAAAATATATAGAGAATTGACTCTAATTTATAAGAAATCAAGTCATTCTCCAAATGATAAATGGTCAAAGGATATGAACAGACAATTCTCAGGTGAAGAAATTGAAACTATTTCTAGCCATATGAAAAAATCCTCCAAGTCATTATTAATCAGAGAAATGCAAATTAAGACAATTCTGAGATACCACTACACTGCCTGTCAGATTGGCTAGACTGACAGGGAAATATAATGCGCAATCTTGGAGGGAATGTGGGAAAACATGGATACTGATACATTGTTGGTGGAATTGTGTATACATCCAGCCATTCTGGAGAGAAATTTGGAACTATGCTCAAAATGTTATCCAACTGTGCATACCCTTTGACCCAGCAGTGTTACTACTGAGCTTATATTCCAAAGAGTGAAGGGAAAGGGACCTGTATGTGCAAGAATGTTTGTGGCAGCCCTCTTTGTACTGGCCAGAAACTGGAAACTAAGTGGATGCCCATCAATTGGAGAATGGCTGAATAAATTGTGGTATGTGAATATTATGGAATATTATTGTTCTGTAAGCAATGACCAACAGGATGATTTCAGAAAGGACTGGAGAGACTTACATGAACTGATGCTGAAATGAGCAGGATCAGGAGATTGTTGTATACTTCAACAACAATACTATATGATGATCAATTCTGATGGATGAGGCCATCTTCAACAATGAGATGAACCAAATCAGTTCCAATTGAGCAGTAATGAACTGAACCAGCTACACCCAGTGAAAGAACTCTGGGAGATGACTATGAACCACTACATTGAATTCCCAATCCCTCTATTTTTGTCTGCCAGAATTTTTGATTTCCTTCACAGGCTAATTGTACACTATTTTAAAGTCCAATTCTTTTTGTACAGCAAAACAACTGTTTGGACATGTATACATATTTTGTATTTAATTTATACTTTAACATATTTAACAAGTATTGGTCAACCTGCTATCTGGAGAGGGGGAAGGAAGGGAAAAATTAGAACAAAAGGTTTAGCAATTGTCAATGTTGTAAAATGTCCCCTGCATATATCTGGTAAATAAAAACTATTAATAAAAAAAAAGAAACTGAGAAGCCATATTTTATGTTTGTATATAAATTTGAAGAAGATCATCATATAAAATTTGCAGTTTTCTCACATAATTCCTTTATGCTTCTCATTGAATGTAAAACTCTTTTGGCAGTGGAAAAAAGTAATGTTTTATATGGAAAATGTAGCAGGCAAATTTCATGGGATTCTTTCTGAAATTGAATGAATTCCTTTGAATGGAATCATAGCAACACATATAGAAAGTGGATTTTCCTTTATTGAGTACTGCACCTACTTTTTGAAAAGCAGTTGAAAATGATTGAAGACATTTGAAAAAGATACTCTGTCAATGACATGAAGAGTAAGAAGTAGAATATTCAAAGGAATAAGGATGTAGTTTTCCATGCAGGTGCATACTTTTCTTCAAAAACATCCTGGTGCTCAGTATCTTTTATTCTAGTATGCAAGTATAAGAATATACTGAAAGGTAATGATTCCTACTGAATAGAAGAAAACATAAGCATTCTCCACTGAAAAGAGGATCTTTTTATCAAACACTTACAAATTGTTTTGGAAAGACTGAAAAATAATATTGCATTTATGGAAATAAGATCATTAAAATAAATTTAAAAAATTAAATAAAAATAAATAGTTAAAAGAATTGCCTAACTAGGGGTTTTGTCTGCATAGATTTAAAAGTCTGAATCCTTATACAATGCTTTCTTTAATAAAGTAAGCATGCAAAATAAAATAAATAATAAAATCGTTAGATGAAATGAAATTGCTAGGGCATATTTATTGTTTACATAACTCCTAGAAATTCATTATATATAATCTAAAAAGGTTTTTTGACTAATTCCTTTGTGATCCTCATTGAATGGAGAGCTCTCTTTGCAGAGAGTTTTCTAAAATAAAATCACATAAGTGATGTTGTATAAGAAAATATAATGTGCAAATTTTATGGGATTCTTTCAGAAATTGAATGAATTCATTTAATTGGAATTTTTGCAATAGATAGAGAAACTGGGTTTTCCTTTATTAAGTACTGCATCTATTCCTTAATTTCTCCATACCATTAACAGATATAGAAAAAATAATAACAAAATTCATCTTCAAGAACAAAAGATTAAGAATTTCAAGGGAATTAGTGAAAAAATGCAAATGAATATGGCTTAGCTGTACAAGATCTAAAACTACATTATAAAGCAGTGGTCATCAAAACCATTTGGTACTGGCTACAAAATAAGAATACTTAATCAGTGAAATAAGTTATATTCACAAGAAAAAATAATCAATAAGTATGGTAATCTAGTGTTTGACAAATCTAAAGACCCTAGCTTTTGGGATAAGAACTCACTATTTGACAAAAACTGCCAGAAAGTTGAAAACTAGCATGGCAGAAGCTTGACATTGACTCACACTTAAGTGTGACTGTATATGACGATAAGGTCAAAATGAGTTCATGATCTAAATATAAAGAATGATATGTGAATGATCTGTGAAGGAGGAAGGAATTTGTCACCAAAGAAGTACTGGAATTCATTATTGAATACCAAATAGATAATTTTGATTATATTAGGTTAAAAAGTTTTTGTACAAACAAAAACAAGATAAGATTAGAAGGGAGGCAATAAACTAGGAAAACATTTTTACATTCAAGTGTTCTGATAAAGACCTCACTTCCCAAATATATAGAGAATTGACTCAAATTTATAAGAATTCAAGCCATTCTCCAATTGATAAATGGTCAAAGGATATGAATAGACAATTTTCAGATGAAGTAATAGAAGAAATAGAAAGCTATTTATAGTTATATGAAAAGATGCTCTAAATTATTATCAATCAGAGAAATGCAAATTAAGACAACTCAGAGGTACCACTACACCCTTCTTAGATTGGGTAAAATGACAGGAAAAGATAATGATAAATATTGGAGGGGATGTGGGAAAACTGGGGCTCTAATACATTGTTGGTGGAATTGTGAATGAATCCAACCATTCTAGAGAGGAATTTGAAACTATGCCCAAAGGGCTATCAAAATGTGCATACTTTTACTGGGTCTATATCCCAAACAGATCATAAAAAGGGGAAAAGACCCAAATGTGCAAAAATATTTTTGGCAGCCCTTTTTGTAAAAGCAAGAAATTGGAAACAGAGTGGATGCCCATCAATTGGAGAATGACTGAATAAGTTATGGTATATGAATGTTATGGAATATCATTGTTCTGTAAGAAATAATAAGCAGGATGATTTTAGAGAAGCCTGGAGAGAGTTACACAAACTGATGCTAAGTGAAATGAGCAGAACCAGGAGATCATTGTACAAGGCAACAGCAATATTATACAATGATCTTATAGATCTGACTCTTTCCAACAGTGAGGCGATTGTGGTTAGTTCCAATGATCTTGTGATGATGAGAACCATCTACACTCAGACAGAGAACTGTGAAAACTGAGCGGGGATCACAACATAGCATTCTCACTCTTTTTGTTGTTTGCTTGCATTTTTTCTTAGTCATTTTCTTTCTTTTTTGATCAGTTTTTTCTAATGTAACAAGATAATTATAGATATATGTTTACACATATTGTATTTAACATATATTTTAATGTTTATAATATATATTGGATTTTTTTTCCATCTAGGGGAAGGAGAGGGGGAAGGAAGGGAAAATTTGGAAAACAAAGCTTTGCAAGAGACAGTGTTGAAAAATTACCCATCCATATGTTTTGAAAATTAAAAGTTTTAATAAAAAAATGATAAACAGAATGATTTCAGAGAAGCCTGGAGAGATTTAACATGAACTGATGCTAACTGAAATGAGTAGAATCAGGAGATCATTGTACATGGCAGCAAGATTCTACAATGATCAATTCTGATGGATGTGGGTCTCTTCAACAATGATATAATTCACACCAGTTCTTGTTAGGTTCTTACTAAGTGCTAATGAGATAATGAGATATTAGGTTCTTACTAAGTGCTAAGTCAGTACTTGACAATTATCTAGTTCCGGCCTTTCCTGGGGAAGAGCTTGCATGCTTAGGAGGAGCAAGCTCATTGGTTGAAATAATTCTTCCCAGAAGCCCTTGCATTATCCCACGCTCATTCTCTGGGAGGATAAAGAGGGCAGCACTCCAGAGATAGAGAGTCTCTGCTCTAGACCAGGCTTGAGGCAGCTCTCTGCAGGAAGGAAAGTCACTTCTCTGGACGAGAGTTAATGGCAACTGTCTGGAGACAACGGTTCTCTACAGGAAGAAGAATCTGTCCAAGAGATTTGAGTTGACACAGCAGATCTCCTCCCAGAGAGCGATCGGCAGCTTCTGGAGACAACAGCACGTTACAATTGGTGCCCAATGTGGGGCAAGGACTTTTGCTTATCCTAACAAGGACTTATTCTGAGTCCTTCAGAGGAGCTAGACTGGACCATGGCAAGTTCCAATGATCTTGTGATTAAGAGAGCCATCTACATTCAGAGAGAGAACTGTGGGAACTGAGGGTATATTTAATGTTTGAATAATAACTCTTAGAATAATTGTACCATATAAAATTGCTGCAATTTTCTTGGCTAATTCTCTTGTCTTCATTGAATGAAAAAATCTTTTTGCAATGGGCAGAAGTGATGCAAATTTCATGGGATTCTTTCAGAAATTGAATTAATTCCTTTTATTGGAATCATTGCAATAGAAAGAGAAAGTGACTTTCCTTTATTGAGTACTGCACCAATTCCTTAATTTTTATGTGCCATTTGTAGAAAACTTTGTTTTCAGTTGATTCTATTTAAAAGAAAAGCAGTTGAAAATGACCAAAAGTAATTGGGAAAATTTCATTCAAAAAAGATATTCTTGTGAAGACATGTAAACCAAGAAACAAAGTTAGCAAGGGACTAAGGATATAATTTTTGATGCAAGTGCATATTTTCCTTCAAAACATCCTGGGGTCAGGCTCTTTTATTGTAGGATACAAGCATACTGAAGTGCCATAGTTCCTATTGAAAAGAAGAAAATATAAGCATTCTCCTTTGAAAAGTGGATCTTCATATCATACATATCGAAATAGTGTTGGAAAAATAGAAAGAAAAACATTATTGCATTGAGTCATTAAAACAAAGGCTTGGAGTTATTCTCTAATAAAAACTTGTGTCTGCATCAACTAAATTTCTGAATCTTTATGGAACAAATACTTAAAGTGTGCATATTCAATGTAAAATCAAAGAAAAGCAAAGAAATAGTAAGATATGAAATGAAATTTTGAGGGTATATTTAATGTTTGCATAACAACCCTTAGAATCACTCTTGCCAGTGATGTCTTGTAAGAAAATGTACAGTGAAGATTTCATGGGATTCCTTCAAGAATTGAATGAATTCCGTTGATTGAAATCATTGCAATAGATAGAGAAAGCAGATTTCCCTTTATTGAATGTGGCACACAATCCTTAATTTCTCTGTGGTAATTTGCAGAAAACGTTGTTTGCACTATCTGTATAATTATTTCACGTAATTCCATTTTCATTTTCATTAAATAGCATACTCTTGGCAAGGAAAAGATGTGATATGTAATATGAAAAAGTAGCATGCACCTAGAAAAAATAACAACAAAATTCATATGGAAGAATAAAAGGTCGAGAATTGCAAGGGAACTAATGAAAAAAAAGTCAGAGGAAGGTGGTCTAAGTGTACCTGATTTAAAGCTATATTATAAAGCAACAGTCACCAAAACCATTTGGTATTGGCTAAGAAATAGACTAGTTGATCAGTGGCATAGGTTAGGTTCACAGGGCAAGATAATGAATAAAAATAGCAATCTAATCTTTGACAAACCCAAAGATCCCAACTTTTGGGATAAGAATTCATTATTTGACAAAAACTGCTGGGAAAACTGGAAATTAGTATGGCAGAAACTAGGCATGGACCCACATTTAACACCACATACTAAGATTAGATCAAAATGGGTCCAAGATTTAGGTATAAAGAACGAAATCATAAATAAATTGGAAGAACATGGGATGGTTTACCTCTCAGACTTGTGGAGGAGGAAGGAGTTTGTGTCTAAGGGAGAACTAGAGACCATTATTGATCACAAAAGAGAACATTTTGATTACACCAAATTAAAAAGTTTCTGCACAAACAAAACTAATGCAAACAAGATTAGAAGGGAAGTAACAAATTGGGAAAAATTTTTACAGTTAAAGGTTCTGATAAAGGCCTCATCTCCAAAATATACAGAGAATTGACTTTAATTTATAAGAAATCAAGCCATTCTCCAATTGATAAATGGTCAAAGGATATGAACAGACAATTTTCAGATGATGAAATTAAAACTATTTCCACTCATATGAAAGAGTGTTCCAAATCACTATTGATCAGAGAAATGCAAATTAAGACAACTCTGAGGTATCATTACACACCTGTCAGATTGGCTAAGATGACAGGAACAAATAACGATGAATGTTGGAGGGGCTGTGGGAAAACTGGGACACTGATGCATTGTTGGTGGAGTTGTGAAAGAATCCAACCATTCTGGAGAGCAATCTGGAATTATGCCCAAAAAGTTATCAAAATGTGCATACCCTTTGACCCAGCCATACTACTACTGGGCTTATACCCCAAGGAACTACTAAAGAAGGGAAAGGGTCCTGTATGTGCCAAAATGTTTGTGGCAGCCCTTTTCATAGTGGCTAGAAGCTGGAAGATGAATGGATGTCCATCAATTGGAGAATGGTTGGGTAAACTATGGTATATGAATGTTATGGAATATTATTGTTCTATAAGAAATGACCAACAGGAGAAATACAGAGAGGCTTGGAGAGACTTACATCAACTGATGCTGAGTGAAACGAGCAGAACCAGAAGATCATTATACACTTCAACAATGATACTGTACGAGGATGTATGCTGATGGAAGTGGATTTCTTCAACATAGAGAAGAGCTAATCCAATTCCAATTGATTAATGATGGACAGAACCAGCTACATCCAGAAAAGGAACACTGGGAAATGAATGTAAACTGTTATTTTTACCTTCTGAATCCAATTCTTCCTGTGCAATAAAAAATTCGGTTCTACACACATATATTGTATCTAGAATATACTGTAATATATTTAACATATATAAGACTGCTTGCCATCTGGGGGAGGGGGTTGGGGGAGGAAGGGAAAAAATCTGAATAGAAGTAAGTGCAAGGAATAATGTTGTAAAAAATTACCCATGCATATGTACTGTCAAAAAATGTTATAATTATAAAATAAAATAAAAAATTTAAAAAAAAAAGAAAAAGTAGCATGCAATTTTCAGAGATTTCTTCAGAAATTGAATGAATTCCTTTGATTGGAATAATTGCAATAGATAAAGAACTTGGATTTTCCTTTATTGAGCACTGCACCAAATTCTTAATTCTCTATGACATTTGGAGAGAACTTTATTTTGAAATGATTCCATTTAAGGAGAAAGCAGTTGAAAAAGATGAAGTATAATTGGAAAAATTACATTTTAAGAAGCTACTCTATCGAAGACATGAAGAGCAAGAAGCATATTTAACAAAGGGAAGAGTATGGAGTTTTCCATGCAAGTGCATACTTTCCTTCCAAAACATCTTGTGCTCAGGATACTTTGTTGCAAGTATAAGAACATATTGAAATGCAATGGTTCCTAATGAATAGAAGGAAATATAAACATTCCCATTAAAAACAGGATTCCCTTATTGAACATTTGTAAAAGGTGTTGGAAAGACTGAAAGAAAAACACTATTTCATTGGGCCATTAAAACAAACACTTGGAGTTATAGTCTAACAAAGACTTGTGTCTGTAATGACTAAATTTCAGACTTTATGGGATGAATCCTTAAGCATATTCAATGCAAAAACAAAGAAAAGTGAAGAAAAAGTAAGATATGAAATAAAATTTTGAGGGCATATTTAATGTTTGCATAATAACTCTTAGAGGAGTGTCATATAAAATCTATGTAGTTATTTTACCTAATTCCTTTATTATTTTCATTTAATGAAAACACTTTTGGCAATGGAAAAATATGATATCTTACATGAAAAATGTGTGTGTGTGGAAATATCATGGGATTCCTTCAAGAACTGAATGAATTCCATTTATTGGAATCATTACAATAGGTTTTCCTTTACTGAGTACTGCACCTAATTCTTAATTCTTCAGGCCATTTGAAACCAATGTAGTTTTCAGTTGATTACATTTAAAGAAAAAAAATTTGAAAAAAGGTGAAGTACAATTGGAAAAATTACATTCAGAAAAGGCACTCTGCAGAAGACAAGACCATTGAGAAGCAGAATTAACAAAGGGAAGAAGATGGAGATTTTCACACAGGTGAAATTCTGAAACATCCCATGCTCAGGATCCTTTATTCTAACATGCAAATATAAGAACATACTAAAGTGAAATGGTTCTAATAATAGAGAGAAATGTAAGCATTCTACTTTGAAAACAGGAGCTCCTTATTGAACAATTCTAAAAGATGTTCAAAGGCTTAAAAAAAAAATATATTGAATCACACCATTGAAGAAAACATTTAGAATTAGCGTCTAATCCGGGATTGTGTCTTTATAGATGAAAAGTTTGAATCCTTTTGGAATGTATTCTTTAACAGAGTCAGCACATTCAAAGTAAAATCATAGAAAAGGGAAGAAATTGTAAGATATAAATGAAATTTTGAGAGCATATTTAATTTTGCATAATAATACTTAAAAGTGCATCATATGTAATATGTGCAGTTATTTCCCCTAATTCCTTTATGATTTTCATTAAATGGCAAACTATTTTGGCAATAGAAAGAAATTATACCTTATATGAAATTGCAGCAGGAAAATTTAATGGGATTCCTTCAGGAATTGAATGAATTCCATTGATTTGAATCATTGAAATAGATAGAAAAATAGATTTATTGATTATTGCATCTAATCCTTAATCCTTCATGCCATTTGCAGCAAACTTAGTTTTCAGTTGATTCCATTCAAAAAGTAAAGCAGTTGAAAAAGACATAGGATGACTGAAAAAATTACATTCAAAAAAAGTTCTCTATCAAAAACACCAAAGCCAAGAAACAAAGTGAAGAAAGGGATATGCATATACATGCATGTGCATACTAACTTCCAAAACATAGTGGGCTCCGATTGCTTTGTTGTAGCATACACAAGCATAAGAACATGCAATTGCTCCTATTGAATAAAAGGAAACATAAGCATTCTCCTTTGAAAAACCAGACTTCCAAATTGAACATTTCCAAATAGTGTAGGAAAAAACCAGTATTGCATTGGACCCTTAAAACAAACACCTGGAATTATCATCTAATCTGGGTTTGTGTCTGTATCGACTTCAAGTCTGAATCTTATTGGAATGAATACTTTACAAAGTGAGCATATTTAATGTAAAATAAAAAACTGAAGAAATAATAAAATATGAAGTAAAAGTTTGATGGTATATTTTGTGTTTGCATAACAACTCTTATAACTGTATCATATGTAAGCTATTCAATTTTTTCATCTAATTCCCTTGTCCATTTAATTTGAGTGGAAAACTTTTTGAAATGGAAAGAACTGATATCTTATACAAAAATGTAACATTTAAATTTCATCAGATTTTTCAGACATTGAATGAATTCCTTTGATTGGAATCATTGCAATGGATAGAGAAATGGATTTTCCTTTATTGAGTACTGCACCTAATCCTTAATTCTCTCTGTCATTTACAATGAATTCTGTTTTCACTTGATTCCATTTACAGGAAAAGCAGCTGAAAAACTATAGGACAATTGAAAGAATTACATTCAAAAAAGTTTTCTATCAAAGATATGAAGAGCAAGAAGTAGAGTGAACAAAGGGACATGGATGTAGGTTTCATTGCAGGTGCATACTTTCCTTCCAATATATCCTGGGCTCAGTACCTTTGTTGTAGGGTGCAAGCTTAAAGACCACCTGATGTGTAATTGTTCCTACTGAATACAAGGAAATATAAGTATTTTCCATTGAAAAACTGGACCTCTATAATGAACATTTTCAAATGGTGTTGGAAAAACAGAAAGAAAAACAATATTGCATCAGGCCATTGAAATACACACTTGGAATTCTCATCTAAATTAGGTTTGTGTCTGTATTGACTTAAAGTCTAAATCTTATTGGAATGAGTCCTTTACAAATTAAGCATACTCAATGTAAAATTTAAAAAATTAAAGAAATAATAAGATGTAAAATAAAATTTCAACGGGAAATTTAGGGTTTGCATAATAACTTGCAGAAGTGTATCACGTGCAATCTGTGCAATTTTCTCCCCTAATTCCCTTGTCTTTCTAATTGAGTGGAAAATCTTTTGCAATGGAGAGAACTGATGCCTTATATGAAAATATAGCATTCAAATTTCATGGAATTTTTCAGAAATTGAATGAATTCAATTGAATTGAATGATTGAAATCATTGCAATAAAGTGGATTTTTCCACTTTTCTTTATTGAGTACTGCACCTAATCCTTAATTCTCCATGTCATTTGCAGTGAATGTTGTTTCAGTTTAAACAAAACATTTAAACAAAAAGCAGTTGAAAAAGATGAAGTAGAACTGGAAAAATTATACTCAAAAAAAGTTCGCAAGACCAGTGAGAAGCAGAGTTAACAAAAGGAAGAAGATGGAGTTTTCCATGCAGGGGTATACTTTCCTTACAAAACATCCTTTGCTCAGTATCCTTTGTTCTAGCATACAAGTATAAGAACATACTGAACTGCAGTGGTCCTTTTTTAATAGCTTTTTATTTACAAGATATATGCATCGGTAATTTTTCAGCATTGACAGCTGCAAAATCTTTTGTTCCAACTTTTCCCTTCCTTCCCCCCTCCCCCAGTTGACCAATACATGTTAAATATGTTAAAGTATAAGTTAAATACAATATATGTATACATGTCCATACAGTTATTTTGCTGTACAAAAAGAATCAGACTTTGAAATAGTGTACAATTAACCTGTAAAGGAAATAAAAAATGCAGGCGGACAAAAATAGAAGGATTGGGAATTCTATGTAGTGGTTCATAGTCATCTCCCAGAGTTCTTTCACTGGTTGTAGCTGGTTCAATTCATTACTGCTCTGTTGGAATTGATTTTGTTCATCTTATTGTTGAAGAGACCCATGTTCATCAGAATTGATCATCATATAGTATTGTTGTTGAAGTATATGATCTCCTGGTCCTGCTCATTTCATTCAGCATCAGTTCATGTAAGTCCCTACAGGCCTTTCTGAAATTATCCTGCTGGTCATTTCTTACAGAACAATAATATTCTATAATATTCATATACCACAATTTATTCACCCAATTGATTGGGCTGATTATTCTCCAATTGGTAGGCATCCATTCAATTTCCAGTTTCTGGCCACTACAAAGAGGGCTGCCACAAACATTCTTGCACATATAGGTCCCTTTCCCTTCTTCAAGCTGGGTCAAGGGTATGCATAGTTGGATAACTTTTTGAGCATAGTTCCAAATTGCTCTCCAGAATGGCTGGATGTATTCACAATTCCACCAACAATATATCAGTGCCCCTGTTTTGTCACATCCCTCCAACATTGCGCATTATCTTTCCCTGCCATTCAGTAAATGGCAAATTCTTTTGGCATTGGAAAGAAGTGATATCTTCTATGAAAAGGTAGCCTGAAAATTTCATTGGATTCCTTCAGCAATTGAATGAATTCCACTAACTGGAATCATTGAAATAGACATAAAGAGTGCATTTTCTGTTATTGAGTACTGCACCTAATCCTTAATTCACTGTGCTATTTGCAGCGAAAGTTGTTTTCAGTTGAATCCATTTAAAGGTAAAGTAGTTGAAAAGGCAAAGTACAATTGGAAAAGTAACATATAAAAAGGTATTCTGTAGAAAAGAATACCATCAAGAATCTAAGTTAACAATGGGAAGAAGATGAAGATTTCCCTGCAGACAGATACTTTCCTTCTAAAACATACTATGTTTTCTCTTCTTTGTCTTAGCATGTAAGTATAAGAACATAGTAAAGTGCAATAGTTCATAATGAATAGAAGAAAAAATAAGAATTCTACAATCAAACATTTCCAAAAGTTGTTCAAAGACCAAAAGATAACCAATATTGAATCAGGCCATTAAAGCAAACACTAAGAATTATCATCTAACCAGTGTTTGTGTCTTTATAGACTAAAAGTCAGAATCTGTTTGGAATATATTCTTTAAGAAAGTGAGGACAATCAAAATAAAATCAAAGAAAAGTGAAAAAATCCTAAGATATGAAATGAAATTTCAAGATCACATTTAATGTTTGCATAATATATTTTAGAAGTGTTATACATATTATCTGTGCAGTTATTTCACCTAATTTTTCTATGATTTTCATCAAATGGCAAATTTTCTGGGGAACAGAAAAAAGTGATATCTTATATGAAAATGTAGTGGGCAAATTTCATGGGGGACCTTGAGGAACTGGATGAATTCCATTGATTGGAATCATTGCAATAGGTAGAAAAGTGGATTTTTCTTTATTGAGTACTGCACCAAATCCTAAATTTTCTGTCTCATTTGCATGGATTTTTGTTTTTAGTTGATTCTATTTAAAATTGTACAAAACAGTATGAAAAACCAAAGGAAGAGTGAAAAAATTACATTCAAAAAAGGATCTCTGAAATTCATGAGCAAGAAGCAGAGAGAACAAAGGAAACATAGATGAAAAAGACAAAGTAGGATTGGAAAAATTACATTCAAAAATGATACTATGTAGAAGACAAGACTAGCAAGAAAAAGAGTTAACAAATGGAACAAGAAAGAATTTTCCAGGCAGCTGCAAAATTTCATTATAAAACATCTTGTGCTCAGTACCCTTTAATCTAATGTGGATGTACAAGAAGATAGTAAAATACAATGATTCCTAATGAATACAAAGAAATGTAAGCATTGGTCAAGGAAAGCAGGATCTCCATTTTGAACATTTCCAAAAGGTGTTAAAAAACTAAAAACACCAAAAAAAAAAACCCCTAAAAGACCCTAGCATTTTGGGGTTATAGTCTTTATACCCTGTGTTTATAGCTTCTCTGCTGATCTGCTGGCTTGCTGCCAGGGCAAAGTAGCCACACTATGGTAAATTTCTCCTCTCAGATTTTCACTATACCCCCCTCAGGTCTGCTCCATATGAGTTGCCTTCCATGCTGTTGCTGCCTGCCATGCTCTCATTGCCTGCCTGCAGTCTGTGCCTGACCTAACCATCCCCACCCATGAGCAAAAACAGCTCTTTTCTGGAGAATTTCCAGGTAATGTATTTGTGGGTTTTTTCAGTCAAGTACTAATTCCGAGGCCTTGTCATAAAAAAATATTCTGAGGGCAAGAAAGAGCTTAGATAAATACATGTGTCCTCTCCACCATCTTGTCTGGAAGACAAAATTAAACATCCCCAGTCAAAAACTAAACTTAAAATTCAAAAAATAAAAGGAGAGATTAATAAATTGAAAGTAAAAAAATATTGAAATAATAAATAAAACTAAGACTTGGTTTTATAAAAAAAAAAAACCCAACAAAACAGATAAACCCATAGTAAATCTGATTTTAAAAAGGAAAGAGGAAAATCAAATTGTTAATCTTAAAAATGAAAAGGGAGAACTCTCCACTAATGAAGAAGAAATTAGAGCAATAATTAGGAGTTCCTTTGCCCAATTTTATGCTAATAAATTTGATAACTTAAATAAAATGGAAGAATACCTTCAAAAATATAGCTTGTCCAGATTAACAGAGTAAGAAGTAAATTGGTTAAACAGTTCCATTTCAGAAAAAAAAATAGAACAAGCTATTAATCAACTCCCTAAGAAAAAAATCCCCAGGACCAGATAAATTTACATGTGAATTCTACCAAACATTTAAAGAACAATTAACTCCTATGCTATATAAATTATTTGAAAAAAAAAAAGGGGGGATTGAAGGAGTACTACCAAAGTCCTTTTATGACACAGATATGGTATTGATACCTAAACCAGGTAGTTTGAAAACAGAGAGAGAAAATTATAGACCAATCTCCCTAATGAATATTGTTGCAAAAATCTTAAATAAAATATTAGCATAAAGACTACAGAAAATAATCCCCAGGATAATACAATATGACCAAGTAGGATTTATACCAGGAATGCAGGGTGGGTTCGATATTAGGAAAATTATTAGCATAATTGACTATATCAATAACCAAATTAACAAAAATCATATGATCATCTCAAAAGATGAGGAAAAAGCATTTGATAAAATTCAACATCCATTCCCGATAAAAAAAAAAAAAACACTTAAAGAGTATAGGAATAAATGGAGTTTTCCTTAAAATAGTCAGAAGCAACGATTTAAAACTGTCAGTAAGCATTATATATAGTGGGGATAAACTGGAACCACTCTCAGTAAGATCAGGAATGAAACAAGGTTGTCCACTATCACCATTACTATTCAATATTTTATTAGAAACCCTAGCTTTGGCAGTAAGAGTTGAGAAAAAGATTAAGGGAATTAGATTAGGTAATGAGGAAACCAAATTATCACTCTTTGCAGAAGATATGATGCTATACTTAGAGAACCTCAGAGATGCTACTAAAAAGCTATTAGAAATAATTCACAACTTTATCAAAGTTGCAGGATATAAAATAAATCCACATAAATCCTCAGCACTTTTATACATCACTGACAAAATCCAACAGCAAGAGGCACAAAGAAAAATTCCATTCAAAATAACTGTCGATAGCATAAAATATTTGGCAATCTATCTACCAAAGAAAAGTCAGGAATTATATGAGCAAAATTCCAAAACACTTTCCACACAAATAAAGTCAGTTTTGAATAATTGGGAAAATATTAAGTGCTCTTGGATAGACCAAGTAAATATAATAATGACAATACTCCCTAAACTAATCTATTTATTTAGTGTTATAGAAAAACTAACAATAAAATTTATGTGGAAGAACCAAAGTTCAAGAATTTCAAGGGAATTAAAGAAAAAAAATCAAATGAAGGAAGCCTAGATGTACCTGATGTAAAACTATATTATAAAGCAGTGGTCACCAAAACCATTTGGTGTTAGCTAAGAAATAGACTAGTTGATCAGTGGAATAGGTTAGGTTCACAGGACAAAATAGTCAATAACTATAGCAATCTAGTGTTTGACAAACCTAAAGATTCAAATTTTTGGGATAAGAATTCACTATTTGACAAAAACTGCTGGGAAAATTGGAAATTAGTATGGCAGAAACTAGGCATGGACCCACACTTAACGCCATACACAAGATCAAAATGGGTTCATGATTTAGGCATAAAGAACGATATTATAAATAAGTTAGAGGAACATAGGATAGTTTACCTCTCAGACTTGGGGAGGAGGATGGAATTTGTGGCTAAAGGAGAACTAGAGATCATTACTGATCACAAAATAGAAAATTTTGATCATATCAAATTAAAAAGCTTTTGTAGAAACAAAACTAATGCAAACATGATTAGAAGGGAAGCAATAAACTGGGAAAATATTTTTACAGTTAAAGGTTCTGATAAAGGGTTCATTTCCAAAATATAATAAATAAAATAATATATATTTAAAAATTTTAATATATTGTGAAGGTCCGGGCTAGCTCCTCTGAAGGGCTCAGAATAAGTCCTTGTCAGGATAAGCAAAAGTCCTTGCCCCATGTTGGGTGCCAAAGTGTAAAGTTCTGATCGTCTCTCAGCTGTAATCCTTCTCTGGGAGGAGGTTACTTTTCTCTGTGAATCTTTTTCTTTGTCTCTGTCTTTGTCACTTGCAAATCCACGGGACGTCTTCTCCTTGATCCAATCCAGAACTCACTTTCCAGACTCTAACTTCTTCTTTTAATGGGCATGGAATAACTCAGGGGCTTGTGGGAGAAATACTTCAACCAATGAACTTGCTCCTCTTAAACATGTAAGCTCCTCTCCAGAAGTTCAAAGGGGTAAAACTCCCCTTCAAGGCCAGAACTAGAGAATTGTTAAGTACCGACTTAGCACTTAGTAAGAACCTAATATCTCATTATCTCATTAGCACTTAGCAAGAACCTAACATCTCCCCCTTTCTTTTGATTTAGAACATGGGGTGGTCATGACCTTGATACATAAATCCATCAATATGGGAGGTATTACACATAATTACATAGATTACATAAACACATAGTAACATAGTAACATTATACATGCCAGAAGTATGTAACAAATAACATGATCAGATAATCATAAATTGAGAATTTATAAATGTCCATAAGTCCATTGTCCATTAGTCTCATCTTGGGTTAAGAAATCCAATGATTTGGCACCCATCTGATTCCTTCTCCTTCTGAAGAAATACAAGCAAACCCTCTCCCCCAGGCAGTTAACCTATCTGGTCCCTTCCATTCACCACTTTCTGAGTCTCCCCACATCACCTGGAAATTATCTAACAACACTGGAGCTGCTACCACTGGACACTGCCCTTCTAGTGGGTTATAAAAGTGTCAGCCGGAGCCAGTGCATCTTTGTCAAAAATTAGAAAATTAATGGCATAGAGAACTAAATTTGGAAGTTCTCTAGGGTTACCTGTGGCTCCGCCTTTCTTTTGTTTTTGGAGGAGTGTCTTAATGTTTCTGTTTCTTCTCTCTACTATTGCCTGACCATGTGGATTAAAAGGTATTCCAGTGGTGTGTAAAATCTTATACTGCACACAAAAGTGTGCAAAATGTTTAGAAGAATATGCAGGTCCATTATCTGTTTTTATTTCTTGTGGCACACCCATCATTGCAAATGCTTGTATAAGGAATTCAGTGACCACTTGGGCTGTCTCTTTTGACGTTGGTACTGCAAAAGTGAATCCTGAAAAGGTATCTACTACCATGTGGATGAAAGACAGACGACCAAAAGATTTATAATGAGTCACATCCATTTGCCAGATTTCATTGGGTCTCAAACCACGAGGATTCTTCCCTGGAGGGAGTGCAGGAGCGTGGAAAGGAAGACAAGCTGTACAGCTTTTTACTATGCTCTTAGCTTCCTCTCTTGTGATTCCAAATTGTAAACGTAAAGCTCAAGCAGCCTGATGATATTTAGAATGAGATTCTTGTGCTTCCTGAAATAAAGGAGTACTGGCTAACATAGTTAAAAGGCTATCTGCCTTTGAATTTCCATCAAAAATAGGGCCTGGAAGTCCACTATGTGAGTGGACATGCAAGATATAAATCTTGCCTGGATGCTTTCTCACTTGCTCTTGAAGTTCCTTAAAGAGTTGATAAATATTAGAGGCTGCAAATTTTATTTGGGCTGTGACAATTCTTTGTACTACACCTATTGAATAGGCTGAATCAGTAATTATATTTACGTTTCCTGGGTAATAAGTAAGAGCTAGTGTGATAGCAAACAATTCATTCTGTTGAGTGGACTGAAAAGGAATCCTGACTACTCTCTTTATGGTTAAATCATGAGAGTATACAGCACAAATATTTTATTTGGAGGTGTCTGTAAAGATTGTTGGTCCTTTAAGAGGAACCTTAGAAACCTTTTCTTCAAAAATCCATCACCAATTATGTAGTAGTCGGGTTATCTTTAATGGAGACCCATGTGCAAAATTTGGAGCTGTGGCCAATAAAATTTGCCATTCTTGGATGGTCTCACAGCATACATTAATTTGTGTGTTAGTATAGAATGTGTATATTTTTTCAAGACTTATCCCAGATAATTGTATTACTCTCTTAATAGCCTTTAATAAAATCCTAGCCACAAGCACTGGGTAAGGAGTAAGGCTTTGTTCTGGTTGTGCTGGGAGGTTCACCCACTCAATCACACTGTCTCCTTGACGAAGGGCTGCTATGGGTGCCTCTTTTGTAGCAAAAACTGATATTTCCAAGGGTTTTTGAGTGACTCTTTCAACCACATTGGATAAAGCCAGTTCAACTTCTCTCAAAGCCTCTTGTGCTTCTTTTGTAAGCTGGCGTGGTGAATTTAAAGCACTGTCTCTCCTTAAAATGTCATATAGAGGTTGCAGTTGATTGGTATTTAGGCCTAACACTGGACACATCCATTGGATATCTCCTATTAATTTTTGGAAGTCATTTAAGGTGTTCAACTTCTCTGTTCTTAAAGAAATCTTTTGTACTGTGAGTGTCTTAGGATATACTTCATATCCTAAATATTGAAAAGGAGCATGTCTTTGAATTTTTTGTGTAGCTATATGCAGTTTGTAGTACTTTAGTGTTTCCATGGTCTTTTGTAGACATGCTTCTAACATTTGTTCCTCAGGTGCACATCCCAAAATATCATCCATGTAATGTAACAATATTACTTTAATATTGCTGCAAGAGCAGCAGCAACATACATTTGGCACATAGTAGGGCTGTTTTTCATTCCCTGTGGCAAAACTGTCCATTCATATCTTTTATAAGGCTCAGCCAAATTAACACTGGGCACTGAAAAAGCAAATCTTTTCATATCCTCCTTATCTAGAGGGATAGAATAGAAACAATCCTTAATGTCTATAACCCAAAGAGGCCATTCTCTTGGCAACTGAAGAGTTCCCATAGTTTCCATCTGTTCATTGACTCTTCTTAGATCAGTTAACATCCTCCATTTCCCAGATTTCTTTTTCACCACAAATACTGGGGAATTCCAAGGACTTAGAGAAGGCCGCAAGTGTCCTTGGTCAAGTTGTTCATTCACTATGTCTAATAAGGCCTGAATTTTATCACTTCTTAAGGGCCACTGTTCTACCCACACTGGTGAATCAGTCTTCCACTGAATAGGAACTGGTGATAGTGCAAGTAGGCCTTCAACAGCAGCCCTGCCTAAAAAGCCAAAGTGCTTATTTATAATCCTATCTGCTGTAAAATGTCTCTTCCCAACAGATTGATGGGTATTTTTTCAACCACAAAAGGAGTAAAAACTCTTTTTTCACCTTCAAATATCCATCTCAAAGACATAGCACTAACTTCTGCTGCTATTGATCCTCCTACCTCAGACATGTAGGTGTCTGCTTTAATCTTTGGCCAGTGACTGGGCCAGCTGGTACCTCTAATGATATGCATCTGCACCTGTGTCTACCAATCCTTCAAATGGTATTCCATTTATAATAAATAGTAAGCATAGGTCGGTCAGTTGTCACAGCTGCTGTCCAATATATTCTTGGATTTTTTTCATTGGAGTCAGAATCTGGGTGATTATCACCAGGTTGCTTATTAGGGGTATGTAACAATAAGCCTGATGCTACTACTTCTCCTGGTTGATAAATCACATGTTGTCTACCTGTGTTAGTGACTGTGATATTAGCTACACGTTTTCCAGTTTCCCACATCAGTGTATGGATGGACACTGTTTTGTAAGCCCTCTCAGAAGGTGAAATGGTCAAGCCTACTGTGCCTGGAGGCAAAGGATCCATAGGCTGAACAGGAACAGATTTCACTTCTTGTCTCTACTGCACACAACTCTATTTTTCCTAATTTCAATCCCTTTCTTCCATATGATTGCCTTTTGGCTGATTGATCATGTCTTAAAATTCTCTGGATGTAACCTCGGCTGCCATCATGCCCCACTTGGGGGGCTGAAGCTGGGCCCCGCCTCTCATTTCCCTGGGTCAGTCTACATTCTGAGGCCCAGTGAAAGCCTTTGTGACATTTTGGACATGGAGTTTTAGGTCTTCTTTCACCCTGTCTTCTCACTCTATCTCCATATTTACACCAAGCTCTAAGATGTCCAATTTTTCCATATTGGAAACATCAACGAATTTCTCTAGAAGTCCTTTGCCAGGAGGGACCCTGTCTTTCCATGTTCATCATAGTCTGGGTGTAAAAAGCATTTGTTCCCACTGTAGCAACATCGTCTTATGATCTCCTCTAAAGGAGCATCTTTATCTAATCCCCATATAATTCTTTTGCAAATCTCATTGGCATTTTCCTTAGCCAGATGTCTGGTCATTATTTCTGTAGCTGAATTTTCTCCAATAGTTCTTTTGACAGCAGTTTGCAAACGTCCTACAAAATTTGCAAAGGGTTCATTGGGACCTTGCTCTATTTTAGTGAAAGCCTCTCCCCAATCTTTCTGTCCAGGGAGGGAACCCCAAGCTTTTATTGCAGCCTTAGCAATTTGCTCATACACTGTCATGGGGTAATTAATCTATTCTGAATTCTTTTCATACTGACCTTCACCAGGTAATTGCTCAAAAGTGAATTGTGTGTTAACTCCTATTTCCAAATTGCATCTGACTTGGATTTTACATAATTCATGAAACTCCGCAAGCCACAATAAGTTTTGTCCAGGTTCTAGACATGTCCTTGCTATGGATTTCCAATCATTTGGGGTTAGGACTTCATAAGACAAACCATCTAGTAACATTTTAACATAAGCTGATGTAGCCCCATAAAGGGTACAACCTTTTTTCAAATCTTTAATTTTATTCAAATCTAAAGGTATATATCTTCTCCTTTTTTGACCTACAGAGTCAAATATCTTCAATCACAAGATATACATGTATAAAATCACTTATATACTGTCCTTCTCTCTTAGCTTTAACCAATGCTTTTTCTAATCTTGTCATAGGTTTCTTCACAGTTAATTCTGTTTTTATTTCTGCCTCTTCCCCTCCTCCTTCTTGCTCCACCCCTGAAGGTGGAGTTGATGTGGGCTTGTCAATAATCTGCTCTCCAGGCAGGGTTGAAGCTTCTTCAAGAGAATTAGAGTCATCACACTCTAATTCCTCATTTAAATCCCCTTGCCCTTGGGCAAGATCTTGATCTTTCCTTTTTTCCTCATACTTCCTCCTCTGTTCATTTTAAAAACTTTTCCTTCTCCTACAACTTGCTCGATAGTTTAAGGCTAATTAAACTATGTTGTAGATATAAAATACCTCTGCAGAAATTGAACGAGGCCTATTTTTTGCGTGAAATTCTTTCATTTCAAGTCCCACTAGCTTCCAGTTTTGTACATTTAGTTTTTCTTCCTCTAAGAACCAAGGGGACATGCGTCTTAATGCACCCAAGAGTTTAGCAATCTGTACCCCGATTACAAGTAAACTCTGCTCCTCAATTATCTTAATTATACTCTCTATAATACCACTCCTGAGTGGGGCTGGAGCTGAGGCTGCCACTGGGGCTGGGGCTGAGTTGGCAGAGGTTGAGGAAATGTCTTTAGCTAACATCTGCCCCATTTCAGCTATAAGAGATTGCTGGTTTAGCCCTTAACAAGGTAAGTTCCTTATTTATCTATTAGAACACTCACTTAATCTTTAACAAAGTTTCCTTGTTACTCACGGTTATTTCTGCATCAGAAAGTCTTTTCTGCTGGAATCAGGATTGTGTCTGTCCCTGTTAAGGCACCAAAATGTGAAGGTCCGGCCTAGCTCCTCTGAAGGGCTCAGAATAAGTCCTTGTCAGGATAAGCAAAAGTCCTTGCCCCATGTTGGGTGCCAAAGTGTAAAGTTCTGATCGTCTCTCAGCTGTAATCCTTCTCTGGGAGGAGGTTACTTTTCTCTGTGAATCTTTTTCTCTGTCCTCTTCACTTGCAAATCCACGGGACGTCTTCTCCTTGATCCAATCCAGAACTCACTTTCCAGACTCTAACTTCTTCTTTTAATGGGCATGGAATAACTCAGGGGCTTGTGGGAGAAATACTTCAACCAATGAACTTGCTCCTCTTAAACATGTAAGCTCCTCTCCAGAAGTTCAAAGGTGTAAAACTCCCCTTCAAGGCCAGAACTAGAGAATTGTTAAGTACCGACTTAGCACTTAGTAAGAACCTAATATCTCATTATCTCATTAGCACTTAGTAAGAACCTAACAATATATTATAAATATTTTTATAAAATATTATAAATATATACTATATATTATAAATAATATTAAAATATAATATAAATAGATAAAATAACTATAAATAAAATAATTTATAAGAAATCAAGCCATTCACCAATTGATAATTAGCCAAAGGATATGAACAGACAATTTTCAGATGGTGAAATTGAAACTACTCATATGAAAAGGTGTTTCAAAACACTACTGATCAGAGAAATGCTAATTAAGACAACTCTGAGATACCAGTACACAATGGTCAGATTGGCTAATATGACAGGAAAAGATTGTGAAGAATGTTGGAGGAGATGCAGGAAAACTGGGGCACTGATGCACTGTTGGTGGATTTGTGAATGGATCCAGCCATTCTGGAGAGCAATTTGGAATTATGCTCAAAAAGTTATCAAACTGTGCTTACCCTTTGATCCAGCAGTGTTACTACAGGCTTATATCCCAAAGAGATAGCAAAGAAAGGAAAGGGACATCTATGTGCAAAAGTGTTTGTGGCAGCCCTTTTTATAGTGACTAGAAAGTGGAAAATGAATGGATGCTCATCAATTGGAGAATGTTTGGATAAATTGTAGTATATGAATGTTATGGAATATTATTGTTCTGTAAGAATTGGCCAGCAGGATGAATACAGAGATATTGTATCTAGGATATACTTTAATATGTTTAGCATGTATAAGACTGCCTTGCCATTTAGGGGGAGGGGGTGGAAGGAAGGAAGGGAAAAGTTGAAGCAGAAGTGAGTGCAAGGGACAATGTTGTAAAAATTACCCATGCATATGTTCTGTCAGTAAAAAGCTATAACAAAAAAAGAAACATAGTTGAAAAAACAAAGAACAAATGGAAAAATTAATACAAGATGATACTCAATAGAAACCAACAAGAAAGAGAATTCAGAAAGGTAAGAAGATGGAATTTTCCAAGAAGGTGCCTAATTTCCTTATAAAACATCTCATGCTCAGTATCCTTTATTTTATGACAGTGTGCATTTACAAGAAAATAGTGAAGTTCCATTATTCCTAATGAAAAATAGAAATGTAAGCATTTTACATTGAAAAGAAGCCCTTCTAAATGAACAGATTCAAAAGTTATTTAAAGAGAAAAAAAAATGGTTTGAAAAAGGCCATGGAAGCACACATTTGGAATTATCATCATACCAAAGATGTTTTCTTTACTGACAAAAAGTGCCAATACTATGAAAGGTATTATTTAACACATTGAGTACATTGTAGTCAGAAATAAAGTTATGAAATCCTAAGCTTTGAAAAAAATTCATAAACATATTTTAAATTTAAATTTTAAAAACAGATGCTCCATAGAAGTCAAGACCAGTGAGAAATAGAGTTCACAAAGGAAAAAGATGCAGGTTTCTATGGAGTACTTTGCTTCTAAAACATTTTGTGCTCATTATCTTTAATCTAATGTACATGGACAAGATACTGGAGTGTCATGTTTTCTAATGAATCCAAGGAAGCATACGGATTCTTCATGAAAAACAGGATATCCTTTTGAGCATTTTCAAAAGGACTTCAAAGGCAAACAAAAACCAACATTGAATCATTATATGGAAATACATTCTTAGAATTATCATCAAAACAGGCCTTTTCACTAAACATCTAAATCATTTTGCAATGTATTCTTTTTAAAAATTTTTTTATTATAGCTTTTTATTTACAAGATATATGCATGGGTAATTTTTCAGCATTGACAATTGGAAAACTTTTGTTCCAACTTTTCCCCTTTTTCCCCTTACCCCTTCCCCCTGATGGCAGGTTGATGTTAAATATGTTAAAATATAAGTTAAATACAATATATGTATACATGCCCAAACAGATTTCCAAAAAATTGGACTTTGAAATAGTGCACAATTAGCCTGTGAAGGAAATAAAAAATGCAGGTGGACAAAAATAGAGGGATTGGGAATTCTATGTAGTGATTCGTAGTCAACTCCCAGAGTTCTTCCTTTGAGTGTAGCTGGTTCAGTTCATTACTGCTTTATTGGAACTGATTTGGTTCATCTCATTGTTGAAAAGACCTACGTCCATCAGAATTGATCATCTTATAGTATTGTTGTTGAAGTATATAATGATCTCCTGTTCTTGCTCATTTCACTCAGCATCAGTTCATGTAAGTTACTCCAGGCCTTTCTGAAATCATCCTGTTGGTCATTTCTTACAGAACAATAATAGGCCATAATATTCATATACCACAATTCATTCTCCAATTGATGGGCATCCACTCAGTTTCCTGTTTCTGGCCATTACAAAAAGGGCTGCCACAAATATTTTTTGCAATGTATTCTTTAAGAAAGTGAGTACATTCCAGGTAACATAAAGAAGAAGTTGCAAAAATGAAATAGGAAATGAAAAGTCTGGATTGCATTCAAATTTGCTTAATATGTCCTTGAAACATTACAGAGATCATCTGTGAAGTTATTTCATCTAAATCCCTTATGATTTTCATTAAATGGCAAACACTGGGTAATGAAGAAAAGTGATATATAAACCTGAATGAAATAATTTTCATGGGAATTCATTGGAGTCATTGCAATAAATTCTTCATTAATTCCCTTGAAATTCTCGTCCTTTTATTCTTCCATATGAACTTTGTTGTTATTTTTTCTAGGTCACTAAAATAGTTTCTTGGGAGTCTGATTGGTATAGCACTAAACAAATAGATTAGTTTGGGGAGTATTGTCATCTTTATTATATTCGCTCAGCCTATCCACAAGCACTGGATGTCTTTCCAATTATTTAAATCTGACTTTATTTTTGTGGCAAGTGCCTTGTAATTTTGTTCATATAATTCCTAAATTTTTTTTGGTAGATGGATATCCAAATATTTTATTCTCTCGACATTTGTTTGGAATGGAATTTCTCTTTGTATCTCTTGCTGTTGTAATTTATTGGTGATGTATAAAAATGTTGAGGATATATGTGGATTTATTTTGTACCCAGCAACTTTGCTAAAGTTGTGAATTATTTCTAATAACTTTTTATTAGAATCTCTGGGGTTTTCTAAGTATACCATCATATCATCTGCAAAGAGTGACAGTTTGATTTCCTCATTACTTACTCTTATTCCTTTAATCTCTTTCCTTATTGCCGAGGGTAGCATTTCTAATACAATATTGAATAGTAATGGTGATAGTGGACAACCTTGTTTCACTCCTGATCTTATTGGGAAAGGTTCCAGTTTATTTCCATTACATATTATGCTTACTGACAGTCTTAAATATAAAAAGCACATTATTCTTGTTTGAGTAATACACTTTACCTTTATTTATAGTGCCATTTGCAGCAGTTTGCAGTTGATTACATCGAAACAAAAATTAGTTGAAAAAGACCAAGAACAAATGGAAAAAATTACATATGAAATGGAACTCACTATAAACCAGCAAGAGAGAGAATTCAGAAAGGTAAGAAGATGGAATTTTCCATGGAAGTGCCTAATTTTCTTATAATAAATAAACTTCCTTATAAAATATCCTGTGCTCAGTATCCTCAATGTACATTTACATGAAAATAGTGAAGTGCCATGATTCATAATGAAAAATAAAAAGGTAAGCATTTTACATTGAAAGGAGGGTCTTCTAAAAGAAAAGAATCAAAAAGTTTTAAAGGCAAAAAAAGGGTTGAAAAAGGCCATGGAAGCACACTCTTAGAATTATCATCAAACCAAAGATTTTTTCCTTTACTAACAAAAAAGTGCCAATCCTTATAAAATGCATAGATTAACACATTGAGCACATTGTAGTAAAAAACAAAGTTAAGAAATCCTAAACTTTGAAAAAATTCACAAACACATATTAAATTTGCCTAATCAGGCTTAGAAGGCAAAATTTAACATGAAGTACGCAATGCATTATCTTCTCTATATTTAAATATAGATTAAAGGTTTCTGAGATGCCCATGTTTCGAGGGGAATTAGTGAAGCTTCAGAGAAAACTTCTAATTCCTCCCTTTCTAAGCATCAATTTCACTTCTTACTACTTCCTAACCTTTTGTACTTCTTTTGAGTATAGATTCTTTATCTTACTTGATCTTCTCTATTTTTAATTCTACTGAGTGAAGTTTTCCCTTTTTTCTTGTGCAGTTTGGAAAATTATTATTGATGTCAATTCTCTCCTATTAGTGTCAATGGATCTTTTGACTGCACCATGCATTGTCTATTTTATTTTTAAAGCGGGATGAAAGGTGTCTTCACAACAGTCCTTTTCAGTCGAGATAGTGAAAGTCCATTGAATTCTTCCAATTATTCTCTTTAGAAATATAAATTCCTTTTCTTCTTGGTTCATGTCTGTTTTCCATTCTATTGATTCTCGTTTTCCCTTTGTTTCTTGTGCAGTTTCAGACATTATATTGCTCTCAAATCTCTCTGATTTGCATCAGTGGAACTCTCTTCGGCACCATGCATTTTCTTATATTTAAAGGTGTTATCAAAAATTTCTTAACAAAAGTCCTTTTCAGTGGAAATAGTGAATATGCACTGAAATCCTCCAGTTATTCTCTTAGACTCATCAATTACTTTTCTTACTCTGTTGTCTCTATTTCCCTTTCTATTGACTCTAGTTTTCGCCCATTTTCATTTTGGGGTTCGGGCATTATTAGTGATATCAATTCTCTCCTATTAGCATCAATGGATGTTTCAACTGCCCCATGCATTATCTTCTTTATATTTAAAGCCGGATCAAAGTTCTCTTAACATAAGTCCTTTTTATTGGAAATAGTGAATGTGCTGAGAATTGTTCTAGTTACAAACTTTCAAAACATAATTCTTTTTTTCTTACTATTTCATCCCTCTTTCCTTTTCTATTGACTCTAGTTTAACCTGTTTTTGATTTTGGATTGCATACATTACTATTGATGTCAATTCTCTCCTATTTGTGTCAATGGTCCACTCTACTGCAACCTGCATTTTCTTCTTTTTATTTAAAGCTTGGTCAATGATTTCTTAACAGAAGTCCTTTTCAGTGGAAATAGTGAATGTGCACTGAAATCCCCCCATTATTCTCTTAGACTCATCAATTCCTTTTCTTACTCTGACATCTCTGTTTCCCATTCTATTAACTCTAGTTTTCACCGTTTTTCATTTTGGCGTTCGGGCATTATTATTGGTATCAATTGTCTCCTATTTGTGTCAATGGAACACTCTTTTGCAACTTTCATTATCTTCTTTATATTTAAAGGTGGATCAAACTGTTCTTAACAGCTGTCCTTTCAGTGTATATAGTGAATGTGCATTGAAATCTTCCAGTTATTCTCTTTAGAAACATCAATTCCTTTTGTTACTTGTTCTTCTCTATTGCCAGTTCATTGGAGTCAAGTTTATCCATTGTTTCTTTTGCAGTATGGGAAATTATTTTTGTAGTCCATTCTCTCCTATTTGTGTCAATGGAACACTCTTCTGCAACCTGCATTACCTTCTTTACATTTCAAGCTGGATCAAACTGTTCTTAACAGCTGTCCTTTTCAGTGTATATAGTGAATGTGCATTGAAATATTCCAGTTATTCTCTTTAGAAACATCAATTCCTTTTGTTACTTGTTCTTCTCTATTGCCAGTTCATTGGAGTCAAGTTTATCCATTGTTTCTTTTGCAGTATGGGAAATTATTTTTGTAGTCTAATCTCTCCTATTTGTGTCAATGGAACAGTCTTATGCAACCTAAATTATCTTCTTTAAATTTCAAGCTGGATCAAACTGCTTTTACCAGCTGTCCTTTTCAGTGGAGTTAGCGAATGTTCATTGAAATCTTCCGGTTTTTCTTTTTCGAAACATCAATTACTTTTTTTACTTGTTCTTCTCTATTGCCAGTTCATTGGAGTCAAGGTTATCCATTGTTTCTTTTGCAATTTGGGAAATTATTATTGTTGTCAATTTTCTCCGTCACTGGAATTCTCTTGTGCACAATGCATTATCTTCTTTATATTTAATGGTAGATCAAATTTTTCTTAATAGCAGTACTTGGCAGTAGAGATAATGAATGTCCATTTAAATCTTTTAGTTATTCCCTTTCGAAACATTAATTCTTTATCTTACTTGATCTTCTCTATTTTTAATACTACTGAGGGAAGTTTTCCCTTTTTTCTTGTGCAGTTTGGAAAATTATTATTGATATCAATTCTCTCCTATTAGCGTCAATGGATCTTTCGACTGCACCATGCATTGTCTGTTTTATATTTAAAGCGGGATGAATGGTTTCTTCACAACTGTCCTTTTCAGAGGAGAGAGTGAATGGACATTGAATTTTTCCAATTATTCTCTTTAGAAACATCAATTCCTTTTCTTCTTGGTTCATGTCTGTTTTCCATTCCATTGATTCTAGTTTTCCCTTCGTTTCTTGTGCACTTTGAGACATTATATTGTTCTCAATTCTCTCTGATTTGTGTCAGTGGAACTCTCTTCTGCCACATGCATTATCTTTTTTAAATTTAAAGCAGGATCAAAGTTTTCTTAAGAGAAGTCCGTTTCAGTGGAAATAGTGAATGTGCACTGAATCCTCCAGTTACTCTCTTAGACTCATCAATTCCTTTTCTTACCTGGTCGTCGCTACTTCCCATTCTATTGACTCTAGTTTTCACCTTTTTTCATTTTGGGGTTCGGGCATTATTATTGATATCAAGGCTCTCCTATTAGCGTCAATGGATGTTTCGACTGCACTATGCATTGTCTTCTTTACATTTAAAGCGGGATGAATGGTTTCTTTGCCACAGTCCTTTTCAGAGGAGATTGAATGTGCATTGAAAGATTCCAATTATTCTCTTTAGAAACATCAATTCCTTTTCTTCTTGGTTCATGTCTGTTTTCCATTCTATTGATTCTCGTTTTCCTTTCGTTTCTTGTGCAGTTTCAGACATTATATTGCTCTCAAATCTCTCCGATTTGCATCACTCGAACTCTCTTCTACACCACGCATTTTCTTATATTTAACGCTGGATCAAAAATTTCTTAACCAAAGTCCTTTTCAGTGGAAATTGGGAATGGGCACTGAATCCCTCCAGTTATTCTCTTAGACTCATCAAATCCTTTTCTTACTTGGTCGTCTCTATTTCCCATTCTACGGACTCTAGTTTTTGCCCATTTTCATTTTGGGCTTCGGGCATTATTATTGACATCAATTCTCTCCTATTAGCGTCAATGGATGTTTCGACTGCACCATGTATTGTCTTCTTTATATTTAAAGCGGGATGAATGGTTTCTTCACAACTGTCCTTTTCAGAGGAGAGAGTCAATGGGCATTGAATTTTTCCAATGATTCTCTTTAGAAACCTCAATTCCTTTTCTTCTTGGTTCATGTCTATTTTCCATTCCATTGATTCTCGTTTTCCCTTCGTTTCTTGTGCACTTTCAGACATTATATTGATCTCAATTCTCTCTGATTTGCATCAGTGGAACTCTCTTCTGCCCCGTGCATTATCTTCTTTATATTTAAAGCAGGATCAGTTTTCTTAACAGAAGTCCTTTTCAGTCGAAATAGGGAATGTGCCCTGAATCCTCCAGTTACTCTCTTAGAGTCATCAATTCCTTTTCTTACTCGGTCGTCTCTATTTCCCATACTACGGACTCTAGTTTTCGCCCATTTTCATTTTGAGCTTCGGGCAGCATTACTGATATCAATTCTCTCCTATTAGTGTCGATGGATCTTTCGACTGCACCATGAATTGTCTATTTTATATTTAAAGCGGGTTGAAAGGTGTCTTCACAGCAGTCTTTTTCAGTCGAGGTAGAGAATGTGCATTGAATTCTGCCAATGATTCTCTTTAGAACCATCAATTCCCTTTCTTCTTGGTTCATGTCTATTTTCCATTCTATTGATTCTCGTTTTCGCCTTTTTTCATTTTGGGGTTCGGGCATTATTATTGATATCAAGGCTCTCCTATTAGCGTCAATGGATGTTTCGACTGCACTATGCATTGTCTTCTTTACATTTAAAGCGGGATGAATGGTGTCTTTGCCACAGTCCTTTTCAGAGGAGATTGAATGTGCATTGAAAGATTCCAATTATTCTCTTTAGAAACATCAATTCCTTTTCTTCTTGGTTCATGTCTGTTTTCCATTCTATTGATTCTCGTTTTCCCTTCGTTTCTTGTGCAGTTTCAGACATTATATTGCTCTCAAATCTCTCCGATTTGCATCACTCGAACTCTCTTCTACACCACGCATTTTCTTATATTTAACGCTGGATCAAAAATTTCTTAACCAAAGTCCTTTTCAGTGGAAATTGGGAATGGGCACTGAATCCCTCCAGTTATTCTCTTAGACTCATCAAATCCTTTTCTTACTTGGTCGTCTCTATTTCCCATTCTACTGACTCTAGTTTTTGCCCATTTTCATTTTGGGCTTCGGGCATTATTATTGACATCAATTCTCTCCTATTAGCGTCAATGGATGTTTCGACTGCACCATGTATTGTCTTCTTTATATTTAAAGCGGGATGAATGGTTTCTTCACAACTGTCCTTTTCAGAGGAGAGAGTCAATGGGCATTGAATTTTTCCAATGATTCTCTTTAGAAACCTCAATTCCTTTTCTTCTTGGTTCATGTCTATTTTCCATTCCATTGATTCTCGTTTTCCCTTCGTTTCTTGTGCACTTTCAGACATTATATTGATCTCAATTCTCTCTGATTTGCATCAGTGGAACTCTCTTCTGCCCCGTGCATTATCTTCTTTATATTTAAAGCAGGATCAGTTTTCTTAACAGAAGTCCTTTTCAGTCGAAATAGGGAATGTGCCCTGAATCCTCCAGTTACTCTCTTAGACTCATCAATTCCTTTTCTTACTCGGTCGTCTCTATTTCCCATTCTAATGACTCTAGTTTTCGCCCATTTTCATTTTGGGCTTCGGGCATCATTACTGATATCAATTCTCTCCTATTAGTGTCGATGGATCTTTCGACTGCACCATGAATTGTCTATTTTATATTTAAAGCGGGTTGAAAGGTGTCTTCAAAGCAGTCTTTTTCAGTCGAGGTAGAGAATGTGCATTGAATTCTGCCAATGATTCTCTTTAGAACCATCAATTCCCTTTCTTCTTGGTTCATGTCTATTTTCCATTCTATTGATTCTCGTTTTCGCCTTTTTTCATTTTGGGGTTCGGGCATTATTATTGATATCAAGGCTCTCCTATTAGCGTCAATGGATGTTTCGACTGCACTATGCATTGTCTTCTTTACATTTAAAGCGGGATGAATGGTGTCTTTGCCACAGTCCTTTTCAGAGGAGATTGAATGTGCATTGAAAGATTCCAATTATTCTCTTTAGAAACATCAATTCCTTTTCTTCTTGGTTCATGTCTGTTTTCCATTCTATTGATTCTCGTTTTCCCTTCGTTTCTTGTGCAGTTTCAGACATTATATTGCTCTCAAATCTCTCCGATTTGCATCACTCGAACTCTCTTCTACACCACGCATTTTCTTATATTTAACGCTGGATCAAAAATTTCTTAACCAAAGTCCTTTTCAGTGGAAATTGGGAATGGGCACTGAATCCCTCCAGTTATTCTCTTAGACTCATCAAATCCTTTTCTTACTTGGTCGTCTCTATTTCCCATTCTACTGACTCTAGTTTTTGCCCATTTTCATTTTGGGCTTCGGGCATTATTATTGACATCAATTCTCTCCTATTAGCGTCAATGGATGTTTCGACTGCACCATGTATTGTCTTCTTTATATTTAAAGCGGGATGAATGGTTTCTTCACAACTGTCCTTTTCAGAGGAGAGAGTCAATGGGCATTGAATTTTTCCAATGATTCTCTTTAGAAACCTCAATTCCTTTTCTTCTTGGTTCATGTCTATTTTCCATTCCATTGATTCTCGTTTTCCCTTCGTTTCTTGTGCACTTTCAGACATTATATTGATCTCAATTCTCTCTGATTTGCATCAGTGGAACTCTCTTCTGCCCCGTGCATTATCTTCTTTATATTTAAAGCAGGATCAGTTTTCTTAACAGAAGTCCTTTTCAGTCGAAATAGGGAATGTGCCCTGAATCCTCCAGTTACTCTCTTAGACTCATCAATTCCTTTTCTTACTCGGTCGTCTCTATTTCCCATTCTAATGACTCTAGTTTTCGCCCATTTTCATTTTGGGCTTCGGGCATCATTACTGATATCAATTCTCTCCTATTAGTGTCGATGGATCTTTCGACTGCACCATGAATTGTCTATTTTATATTTAAAGCGGGTTGAAAGGTGTCTTCAAAGCAGTCTTTTTCAGTCGAGGTAGAGAATGTGCATTGAATTCTGCCAATGATTCTCTTTAGAACCATCAATTCCCTTTCTTCTTGGTTCATGTCTATTTTCCATTCTATTGATTCTCGTTTTCGCCTTTTTTCATTTTGGGGTTCGGGCATTATTATTGATATCAAGGCTCTCCTATTAGCGTCAATGGATGTTTCGACTGCACTATGCATTGTCTTCTTTACATTTAAAGCGGGATGAATGGTGTCTTTGCCACAGTCCTTTTCAGAGGAGATTGAATGTGCATTGAAAGATTCCAATTATTCTCTTTAGAAACATCAATTCCTTTTCTTCTTGGTTCATGTCTGTTTTCCATTCTATTGATTCTCGTTTTCCCTTCGTTTCTTGTGCAGTTTCAGACATTATATTGCTCTCAAATCTCTCCGATTTGCATCACTCGAACTCTCTTCTACACCACGCATTTTCTTATATTTAACGCTGGATCAAAAATTTCTTAACCAAAGTCCTTTTCAGTGGAAATTGGGAATGGGCACTGAATCCCTCCAGTTATTCTCTTAGACTCATCAAATCCTTTTCTTACTTGGTCGTCTCTATTTCCCATTCTACTGACTCTAGTTTTTGCCCATTTTCATTTTGGGCTTCGGGCATTATTATTGACATCAATTCTCTCCTATTAGCGTCAATGGATGTTTCGACTGCACCATGTATTGTCTTCTTTATATTTAAAGCGGGATGAATGGTTTCTTCACAACTGTCCTTTTCAGAGGAGAGAGTCAATGGGCATTGAATTTTTCCAATGATTCTCTTTAGAAACCTCAATTCCTTTTCTTCTTGGTTCATGTCTATTTTCCATTCCATTGATTCTCGTTTTCCCTTCGTTTCTTGTGCACTTTCAGACATTATATTGATCTCAATTCTCTCTGATTTGCATCAGTGGAACTCTCTTCTGCCCCGTGCATTATCTTCTTTATATTTAAAGCAGGATCAGTTTTCTTAACAGAAGTCCTTTTCAGTCGAAATAGGGAATGTGCCCTGAATCCTCCAGTTACTCTCTTAGACTCATCAATTCCTTTTCTTACTCGGTCGTCTCTATTTCCCATTCTAATGACTCTAGTTTTCGCCCATTTTCATTTTGGGCTTCGGGCATCATTACTGATATCAATTCTCTCCTATTAGTGTCGATGGATCTTTCGACTGCACCATGAATTGTCTATTTTATATTTAAAGCGGGTTGAAAGGTGTCTTCAAAGCAGTCTTTTTCAGTCGAGGTAGAGAATGTGCATTGAATTCTGCCAATGATTCTCTTTAGAACCATCAATTCCCTTTCTTCTTGGTTCATGTCTATTTTCCATTCTATTGATTCTCGTTTTCGCCTTTTTTCATTTTGGGGTTCGGGCATTATTATTGATATCAAGGCTCTCCTATTAGCGTCAATGGATGTTTCGACTGCACTATGCATTGTCTTCTTTACATTTAAAGCGGGATGAATGGTGTCTTTGCCACAGTCCTTTTCAGAGGAGATTGAATGTGCATTGAAAGATTCCAATTATTCTCTTTAGAAACATCAATTCCTTTTCTTCTTGGTTCATGTCTGTTTTCCATTCTATTGATTCTCGTTTTCCCTTCGTTTCTTGTGCAGTTTCAGACATTATATTGCTCTCAAATCTCTCCGATTTGCATCACTCGAACTCTCTTCTACACCACGCATTTTCTTATATTTAACGCTGGATCAAAAATTTCTTAACCAAAGTCCTTTTCAGTGGAAATTGGGAATGGGCACTGAATCCCTCCAGTTATTCTCTTAGACTCATCAAATCCTTTTCTTACTTGGTCGTCTCTATTTCCCATTCTACTGACTCTAGTTTTTGCCCATTTTCATTTTGGGCTTCGGGCATTATTATTGACATCAATTCTCTCCTATTAGCGTCAATGGATGTTTCGACTGCACCATGTATTGTCTTCTTTATATTTAAAGCGGGATGAATGGTTTCTTCACAACTGTCCTTTTCAGAGGAGAGAGTCAATGGGCATTGAATTTTTCCAATGATTCTCTTTAGAAACCTCAATTCCTTTTCTTCTTGGTTCATGTCTATTTTCCATTCCATTGATTCTCGTTTTCCCTTCGTTTCTTGTGCACTTTCAGACATTATATTGATCTCAATTCTCTCTGATTTGCATCAGTGGAACTCTCTTCTGCCCCGTGCATTATCTTCTTTATATTTAAAGCAGGATCAGTTTTCTTAACAGAAGTCCTTTTCAGTCGAAATAGGGAATGTGCCCTGAATCCTCCAGTTACTCTCTTAGAGTCATCAATTCCTTTTCTTACTCGGTCGTCTCTATTTCCCATACTACGGACTCTAGTTTTCGCCCATTTTCATTTTGAGCTTCGGGCATCATTACTGATATCAATTCTCTCCTATTAGTGTCGATGGATCTTTCGACTGCACCATGAATTGTCTATTTTATATTTAAAGCGGGTTGAAAGGTGTCTTCACAGCAGTCTTTTTCAGTCGAGGTAGAGAATGTGCATTGAATTCTGCCAATGATTCTCTTTAGAACCATCAATTCCCTTTCTTCTTGGTTCATGTCTATTTTCCATTCTATTGATTCTCGTTTTCGCCTTTTTTCATTTTGGGGTTCGGGCATTATTATTGATATCAAGGCTCTCCTATTAGCGTCAATGGATGTTTCGACTGCACTATGCATTGTCTTCTTTACATTTAAAGCGGGATGAATGGTGTCTTTGCCACAGTCCTTTTCAGAGGAGATTGAATGTGCATTGAAAGATTCCAATTATTCTCTTTAGAAACATCAATTCCTTTTCTTCTTGGTTCATGTCTGTTTTCCATTCTATTGATTCTCGTTTTCCCTTCGTTTCTTGTGCAGTTTCAGACATTATATTGCTCTCAAATCTCTCCGATTTGCATCACTCGAACTCTCTTCTACACCACGCATTTTCTTATATTTAACGCTGGATCAAAAATTTCTTAACCAAAGTCCTTTTCAGTGGAAATTGGGAATGGGCACTGAATCCCTCCAGTTATTCTCTTAGACTCATCAAATCCTTTTCTTACTTGGTCGTCTCTATTTCCCATTCTACTGACTCTAGTTTTTGCCCATTTTCATTTTGGGCTTCGGGCATTATTATTGACATCAATTCTCTCCTATTAGCGTCAATGGATGTTTCGACTGCACCATGTATTGTCTTCTTTATATTTAAAGCGGGATGAATGGTTTCTTCACAACTGTCCTTTTCAGAGGAGAGAGTCAATGGGCATTGAATTTTTCCAATGATTCTCTTTAGAAACCTCAATTCCTTTTCTTCTTGGTTCATGTCTATTTTCCATTCCATTGATTCTCGTTTTCCCTTCGTTTCTTGTGCACTTTCAGACATTATATTGATCTCAATTCTCTCTGATTTGCATCAGTGGAACTCTCTTCTGCCCCGTGCATTATCTTCTTTATATTTAAAGCAGGATCAGTTTTCTTAACAGAAGTCCTTTTCAGTCGAAATAGGGAATGTGCCCTGAATCCTCCAGTTACTCTCTTAGACTCATCAATTCCTTTTCTTACTCGGTCGTCTCTATTTCCCATTCTAATGACTCTAGTTTTCGCCCATTTTCATTTTGGGCTTCGGGCATCATTACTGATATCAATTCTCTCCTATTAGTGTCGATGGATCTTTCGACTGCACCATGAATTGTCTATTTTATATTTAAAGCGGGTTGAAAGGTGTCTTCAAAGCAGTCTTTTTCAGTCGAGGTAGAGAATGTGCATTGAATTCTGCCAATGATTCTCTTTAGAACCATCAATTCCCTTTCTTCTTGGTTCATGTCTATTTTCCATTCTATTGATTCTCGTTTTCGCCTTTTTTCATTTTGGGGTTCGGGCATTATTATTGATATCAAGGCTCTCCTATTAGCGTCAATGGATGTTTCGACTGCACTATGCATTGTCTTCTTTACATTTAAAGCGGGATGAATGGTGTCTTTGCCACAGTCCTTTTCAGAGGAGATTGAATGTGCATTGAAAGATTCCAATTATTCTCTTTAGAAACATCAATTCCTTTTCTTCTTGGTTCATGTCTGTTTTCCATTCTATTGATTCTCGTTTTCCCTTCGTTTCTTGTGCAGTTTCAGACATTATATTGCTCTCAAATCTCTCCGATTTGCATCACTCGAACTCTCTTCTACACCACGCATTTTCTTATATTTAACGCTGGATCAAAAATTTCTTAACCAAAGTCCTTTTCAGTGGAAATTGGGAATGGGCACTGAATCCCTCCAGTTATTCTCTTAGACTCATCAAATCCTTTTCTTACTTGGTCGTCTCTATTTCCCATTCTACTGACTCTAGTTTTTGCCCATTTTCATTTTGGGCTTCGGGCATTATTATTGACATCAATTCTCTCCTATTAGCGTCAATGGATGTTTCGACTGCACCATGTATTGTCTTCTTTATATTTAAAGCGGGATGAATGGTTTCTTCACAACTGTCCTTTTCAGAGGAGAGAGTCAATGGGCATTGAATTTTTCCAATGATTCTCTTTAGAAACCTCAATTCCTTTTCTTCTTGGTTCATGTCTATTTTCCATTCCATTGATTCTCGTTTTCCCTTCGTTTCTTGTGCACTTTCAGACATTATATTGATCTCAATTCTCTCTGATTTGCATCAGTGGAACTCTCTTCTGCCCCGTGCATTATCTTCTTTATATTTAAAGCAGGATCAGTTTTCTTAACAGAAGTCCTTTTCAGTCGAAATAGGGAATGTGCCCTGAATCCTCCAGTTACTCTCTTAGACTCATCAATTCCTTTTCTTACTCGGTCGTCTCTATTTCCCATTCTAATGACTCTAGTTTTCGCCCATTTTCATTTTGGGCTTCGGGCATCATTACTGATATCAATTCTCTCCTATTAGTGTCGATGGATCTTTCGACTGCACCATGAATTGTCTATTTTATATTTAAAGCGGGTTGAAAGGTGTCTTCAAAGCAGTCTTTTTCAGTCGAGGTAGAGAATGTGCATTGAATTCTGCCAATGATTCTCTTTAGAACCATCAATTCCCTTTCTTCTTGGTTCATGTCTATTTTCCATTCTATTGATTCTCGTTTTCGCCTTTTTTCATTTTGGGGTTCGGGCATTATTATTGATATCAAGGCTCTCCTATTAGCGTCAATGGATGTTTCGACTGCACTATGCATTGTCTTCTTTACATTTAAAGCGGGATGAATGGTGTCTTTGCCACAGTCCTTTTCAGAGGAGATTGAATGTGCATTGAAAGATTCCAATTATTCTCTTTAGAAACATCAATTCCTTTTCTTCTTGGTTCATGTCTGTTTTCCATTCTATTGATTCTCGTTTTCCCTTCGTTTCTTGTGCAGTTTCAGACATTATATTGCTCTCAAATCTCTCCGATTTGCATCACTCGAACTCTCTTCTACACCACGCATTTTCTTATATTTAACGCTGGATCAAAAATTTCTTAACCAAAGTCCTTTTCAGTGGAAATTGGGAATGGGCACTGAATCCCTCCAGTTATTCTCTTAGACTCATCAAATCCTTTTCTTACTTGGTCGTCTCTATTTCCCATTCTACTGACTCTAGTTTTTGCCCATTTTCATTTTGGGCTTCGGGCATTATTATTGACATCAATTCTCTCCTATTAGCGTCAATGGATGTTTCGACTGCACCATGTATTGTCTTCTTTATATTTAAAGCGGGATGAATGGTTTCTTCACAACTGTCCTTTTCAGAGGAGAGAGTCAATGGGCATTGAATTTTTCCAATGATTCTCTTTAGAAACCTCAATTCCTTTTCTTCTTGGTTCATGTCTATTTTCCATTCCATTGATTCTCGTTTTCCCTTCGTTTCTTGTGCACTTTCAGACATTATATTGATCTCAATTCTCTCTGATTTGCATCAGTGGAACTCTCTTCTGCCCCGTGCATTATCTTCTTTATATTTAAAGCAGGATCAGTTTTCTTAACAGAAGTCCTTTTCAGTCGAAATAGGGAATGTGCCCTGAATCCTCCAGTTACTCTCTTAGACTCATCAATTCCTTTTCTTACTCGGTCGTCTCTATTTCCCATTCTAATGACTCTAGTTTTCGCCCATTTTCATTTTGGGCTTCGGGCATCATTACTGATATCAATTCTCTCCTATTAGTGTCGATGGATCTTTCGACTGCACCATGAATTGTCTATTTTATATTTAAAGCGGGTTGAAAGGTGTCTTCAAAGCAGTCTTTTTCAGTCGAGGTAGAGAATGTGCATTGAATTCTGCCAATGATTCTCTTTAGAACCATCAATTCCCTTTCTTCTTGGTTCATGTCTATTTTCCATTCTATTGATTCTCGTTTTCGCCTTTTTTCATTTTGGGGTTCGGGCATTATTATTGATATCAAGGCTCTCCTATTAGCGTCAATGGATGTTTCGACTGCACTATGCATTGTCTTCTTTACATTTAAAGCGGGATGAATGGTGTCTTTGCCACAGTCCTTTTCAGAGGAGATTGAATGTGCATTGAAAGATTCCAATTATTCTCTTTAGAAACATCAATTCCTTTTCTTCTTGGTTCATGTCTGTTTTCCATTCTATTGATTCTCGTTTTCCCTTCGTTTCTTGTGCAGTTTCAGACATTATATTGCTCTCAAATCTCTCCGATTTGCATCACTCGAACTCTCTTCTACACCACGCATTTTCTTATATTTAACGCTGGATCAAAAATTTCTTAACCAAAGTCCTTTTCAGTGGAAATTGGGAATGGGCACTGAATCCCTCCAGTTATTCTCTTAGACTCATCAAATCCTTTTCTTACTTGGTCGTCTCTATTTCCCATTCTACGGACTCTAGTTTTTGCCCATTTTCATTTTGGGCTTCGGGCATTATTATTGACATCAATTCTCTCCTATTAGCGTCAATGGATGTTTCGACTGCACCATGTATTGTCTTCTTTATATTTAAAGCGGGATGAATGGTTTCTTCACAACTGTCCTTTTCAGAGGAGAGAGTCAATGGGCATTGAATTTTTCCAATGATTCTCTTTAGAAACCTCAATTCCTTTTCTTCTTGGTTCATGTCTATTTTCCATTCCATTGATTCTCGTTTTCCCTTCGTTTCTTGTGCACTTTCAGACATTATATTGATCTCAATTCTCTCTGATTTGCATCAGTGGAACTCTCTTCTGCCCCGTGCATTATCTTCTTTATATTTAAAGCAGGATCAGTTTTCTTAACAGAAGTCCTTTTCAGTCGAAATAGGGAATGTGCCCTGAATCCTCCAGTTACTCTCTTAGACTCATCAATTCCTTTTCTTACTCGGTCGTCTCTATTTCCCATACTACGGACTCTAGTTTTCGCCCATTTTCATTTTGAGCTTCGGGCAGCATTACTGATATCAATTCTCTCCTATTAGTGTCGATGGATCTTTCGACTGCACCATGAATTGTCTATTTTATATTTAAAGCGGGTTGAAAGGTGTCTTCACAGCAGTCTTTTTCAGTCGAGGTAGAGAATGTGCATTGAATTCTGCCAATGATTCTCTTTAGAACCATCAATTCCCTTTCTTCTTGGTTCATGTCTATTTTCCATTCTATTGATTCTCGTTTTCGCCTTTTTTCATTTTGGGGTTCGGGCATTATTATTGATATCAAGGCTCTCCTATTAGCGTCAATGGATGTTTCGACTGCACTATGCATTGTCTTCTTTACATTTAAAGCGGGATGAATGGTGTCTTTGCCACAGTCCTTTTCAGAGGAGATTGAATGTGCATTGAAAGATTCCAATTATTCTCTTTAGAAACATCAATTCCTTTTCTTCTTGGTTCATGTCTGTTTTCCATTCTATTGATTCTCGTTTTCCCTTCGTTTCTTGTGCAGTTTCAGACATTATATTGCTCTCAAATCTCTCCGATTTGCATCACTCGAACTCTCTTCTACACCACGCATTTTCTTATATTTAACGCTGGATCAAAAATTTCTTAACCAAAGTCCTTTTCAGTGGAAATTGGGAATGGGCACTGAATCCCTCCAGTTATTCTCTTAGACTCATCAAATCCTTTTCTTACTTGGTCGTCTCTATTTCCCATTCTACTGACTCTAGTTTTTGCCCATTTTCATTTTGGGCTTCGGGCATTATTATTGACATCAATTCTCTCCTATTAGCGTCAATGGATGTTTCGACTGCACCATGTATTGTCTTCTTTATATTTAAAGCGGGATGAATGGTTTCTTCACAACTGTCCTTTTCAGAGGAGAGAGTCAATGGGCATTGAATTTTTCCAATGATTCTCTTTAGAAACCTCAATTCCTTTTCTTCTTGGTTCATGTCTATTTTCCATTCCATTGATTCTCGTTTTCCCTTCATTTCTTGTGCACTTTCAGACATTATATTGATCTCAATTCTCTCTGATTTGCATCAGTGGAACTCTCTTCTGCCCCGTGCATTATCTTCTTTATATTTAAAGCAGGATCAGTTTTCTTAACAGAAGTCCTTTTCAGTCGAAATAGGGAATGTGCCCTGAATCCTCCAGTTACTCTCTTAGACTCATCAATTCCTTTTCTTACTCGGTCGTCTCTATTTCCCATTCTAATGACTCTAGTTTTCGCCCATTTTCATTTTGGGCTTCGGGCATCATTACTGATATCAATTCTCTCCTATTAGTGTCGATGGATCTTTCGACTGCACCATGAATTGTCTATTTTATATTTAAAGCGGGTTGAAAGGTGTCTTCAAAGCAGTCTTTTTCAGTCGAGGTAGAGAATGTGCATTGAATTCTGCCAATGATTCTCTTTAGAACCATCAATTCCCTTTCTTCTTGGTTCATGTCTATTTTCCATTCTATTGATTCTCGTTTTCGCCTTTTTTCATTTTGGGGTTCGGGCATTATTATTGATATCAAGGCTCTCCTATTAGCGTCAATGGATGTTTCGACTGCACTATGCATTGTCTTCTTTACATTTAAAGCGGGATGAATGGTGTCTTTGCCACAGTCCTTTTCAGAGGAGATTGAATGTGCATTGAAAGATTCCAATTATTCTCTTTAGAAACATCAATTCCTTTTCTTCTTGGTTCATGTCTGTTTTCCATTCTATTGATTCTCGTTTTCCCTTCGTTTCTTGTGCAGTTTCAGACATTATATTGCTCTCAAATCTCTCCGATTTGCATCACTCGAACTCTCTTCTACACCACGCATTTTCTTATATTTAACGCTGGATCAAAAATTTCTTAACCAAAGTCCTTTTCAGTGGAAATTGGGAATGGGCACTGAATCCCTCCAGTTATTCTCTTAGACTCATCAAATCCTTTTCTTACTTGGTCGTCTCTATTTCCCATTCTACTGACTCTAGTTTTTGCCCATTTTCATTTTGGGCTTCGGGCATTATTATTGACATCAATTCTCTCCTATTAGCGTCAATGGATGTTTCGACTGCACCATGTATTGTCTTCTTTATATTTAAAGCGGGATGAATGGTTTCTTCACAACTGTCCTTTTCAGAGGAGAGAGTCAATGGGCATTGAATTTTTCCAATGATTCTCTTTAGAAACCTCAATTCCTTTTCTTCTTGGTTCATGTCTATTTTCCATTCCATTGATTCTCGTTTTCCCTTCGTTTCTTGTGCACTTTCAGACATTATATTGATCTCAATTCTCTCTGATTTGCATCAGTGGAACTCTCTTCTGCCCCGTGCATTATCTTCTTTATATTTAAAGCAGGATCAGTTTTCTTAACAGAAGTCCTTTTCAGTCGAAATAGGGAATGTGCCCTGAATCCTCCAGTTACTCTCTTAGAGTCATCAATTCCTTTTCTTACTCGGTCGTCTCTATTTCCCATTCTACTGACTCTAGTTTTCGCCCATTTTCATTTTGGGCTTCGGGCATCATTACTGATATCAATTCTCTCCTATTAGTGTCGATGGATCTTTCGACTGCACCATGAATTGTCTATTTTATATTTAAAGCGGGTTGAAAGGTGTCTTCAAAGCAGTCTTTTTCAGTCGAGGTAGAGAATGTGCATTGAATTCTGCCAATGATTCTCTTTAGAACCATCAATTCCCTTTCTTCTTGGTTCATGTCTATTTTCCATTCTATTGATTCTCGTTTTCGCCTTTTTTCATTTTGGGGTTCGGGCATTATTATTGATATCAAGGCTCTCCTATTAGCGTCAATGGATGTTTCGACTGCACTATGCATTGTCTTCTTTACATTTAAAGCGGGATGAATGGTGTCTTTGCCACAGTCCTTTTCAGAGGAGATTGAATGTGCATTGAAAGATTCCAATTATTCTCTTTAGAAACATCAATTCCTTTTCTTCTTGGTTCATGTCTGTTTTCCATTCTATTGATTCTCGTTTTCCCTTCGTTTCTTGTGCAGTTTCAGACATTATATTGCTCTCAAATCTCTCCGATTTGCATCACTCGAACTCTCTTCTACACCACGCATTTTCTTATATTTAACGCTGGATCAAAAATTTCTTAACCAAAGTCCTTTTCAGTGGAAATTGGGAATGGGCACTGAATCCCTCCAGTTATTCTCTTAGACTCATCAAATCCTTTTCTTACTTGGTCGTCTCTATTTCCCATTCTACGGACTCTAGTTTTTGCCCATTTTCATTTTGGGCTTCGGGCATTATTATTGACATCAATTCTCTCCTATTAGCGTCAATGGATGTTTCGACTGCACCATGTATTGTCTTCTTTATATTTAAAGCGGGATGAATGGTTTCTTCACAACTGTCCTTTTCAGAGGAGAGAGTCAATGGGCATTGAATTTTTCCAATGATTCTCTTTAGAAACCTCAATTCCTTTTCTTCTTGGTTCATGTCTATTTTCCATTCCATTGATTCTCGTTTTCCCTTCGTTTCTTGTGCACTTTCAGACATTATATTGATCTCAATTCTCTCTGATTTGCATCAGTGGAACTCTCTTCTGCCCCGTGCATTATCTTCTTTATATTTAAAGCAGGATCAGTTTTCTTAACAGAAGTCCTTTTCAGTCGAAATAGGGAATGTGCCCTGAATCCTCCAGTTACTCTCTTAGACTCATCAATTCCTTTTCTTACTCGGTCGTCTCTATTTCCCATACTACGGACTCTAGTTTTCGCCCATTTTCATTTTGAGCTTCGGGCAGCATTACTGATATCAATTCTCTCCTATTAGTGTCGATGGATCTTTCGACTGCACCATGAATTGTCTATTTTATATTTAAAGCGGGTTGAAAGGTGTCTTCACAGCAGTCTTTTTCAGTCGAGGTAGAGAATGTGCATTGAATTCTGCCAATGATTCTCTTTAGAACCATCAATTCCCTTTCTTCTTGGTTCATGTCTATTTTCCATTCTATTGATTCTCGTTTTCGCCTTTTTTCATTTTGGGGTTCGGGCATTATTATTGATATCAAGGCTCTCCTATTAGCGTCAATGGATGTTTCGACTGCACTATGCATTGTCTTCTTTACATTTAAAGCGGGATGAATGGTGTCTTTGCCACAGTCCTTTTCAGAGGAGATTGAATGTGCATTGAAAGATTCCAATTATTCTCTTTAGAAACATCAATTCCTTTTCTTCTTGGTTCATGTCTGTTTTCCATTCTATTGATTCTCGTTTTCCCTTCGTTTCTTGTGCAGTTTCAGACATTATATTGCTCTCAAATCTCTCCGATTTGCATCACTCGAACTCTCTTCTACACCACGCATTTTCTTATATTTAACGCTGGATCAAAAATTTCTTAACCAAAGTCCTTTTCAGTGGAAATTGGGAATGGGCACTGAATCCCTCCAGTTATTCTCTTAGACTCATCAAATCCTTTTCTTACTTGGTCGTCTCTATTTCCCATTCTACTGACTCTAGTTTTTGCCCATTTTCATTTTGGGCTTCGGGCATTATTATTGACATCAATTCTCTCCTATTAGCGTCAATGGATGTTTCGACTGCACCATGTATTGTCTTCTTTATATTTAAAGCGGGATGAATGGTTTCTTCACAACTGTCCTTTTCAGAGGAGAGAGTCAATGGGCATTGAATTTTTCCAATGATTCTCTTTAGAAACCTCAATTCCTTTTCTTCTTGGTTCATGTCTATTTTCCATTCCATTGATTCTCGTTTTCCCTTCATTTCTTGTGCACTTTCAGACATTATATTGATCTCAATTCTCTCTGATTTGCATCAGTGGAACTCTCTTCTGCCCCGTGCATTATCTTCTTTATATTTAAAGCAGGATCAGTTTTCTTAACAGAAGTCCTTTTCAGTCGAAATAGGGAATGTGCCCTGAATCCTCCAGTTACTCTCTTAGACTCATCAATTCCTTTTCTTACTCGGTCGTCTCTATTTCCCATTCTAATGACTCTAGTTTTCGCCCATTTTCATTTTGGGCTTCGGGCATCATTACTGATATCAATTCTCTCCTATTAGTGTCGATGGATCTTTCGACTGCACCATGAATTGTCTATTTTATATTTAAAGCGGGTTGAAAGGTGTCTTCAAAGCAGTCTTTTTCAGTCGAGGTAGAGAATGTGCATTGAATTCTGCCAATGATTCTCTTTAGAACCATCAATTCCCTTTCTTCTTGGTTCATGTCTATTTTCCATTCTATTGATTCTCGTTTTCGCCTTTTTTCATTTTGGGGTTCGGGCATTATTATTGATATCAAGGCTCTCCTATTAGCGTCAATGGATGTTTCGACTGCACTATGCATTGTCTTCTTTACATTTAAAGCGGGATGAATGGTGTCTTTGCCACAGTCCTTTTCAGAGGAGATTGAATGTGCATTGAAAGATTCCAATTATTCTCTTTAGAAACATCAATTCCTTTTCTTCTTGGTTCATGTCTGTTTTCCATTCTATTGATTCTCGTTTTCCCTTCGTTTCTTGTGCAGTTTCAGACATTATATTGCTCTCAAATCTCTCCGATTTGCATCACTCGAACTCTCTTCTACACCACGCATTTTCTTATATTTAACGCTGGATCAAAAATTTCTTAACCAAAGTCCTTTTCAGTGGAAATTGGGAATGGGCACTGAATCCCTCCAGTTATTCTCTTAGACTCATCAAATCCTTTTCTTACTTGGTCGTCTCTATTTCCCATTCTACTGACTCTAGTTTTTGCCCATTTTCATTTTGGGCTTCGGGCATTATTATTGACATCAATTCTCTCCTATTAGCGTCAATGGATGTTTCGACTGCACCATGTATTGTCTTCTTTATATTTAAAGCGGGATGAATGGTTTCTTCACAACTGTCCTTTTCAGAGGAGAGAGTCAATGGGCATTGAATTTTTCCAATGATTCTCTTTAGAAACCTCAATTCCTTTTCTTCTTGGTTCATGTCTATTTTCCATTCCATTGATTCTCGTTTTCCCTTCGTTTCTTGTGCACTTTCAGACATTATATTGATCTCAATTCTCTCTGATTTGCATCAGTGGAACTCTCTTCTGCCCCGTGCATTATCTTCTTTATATTTAAAGCAGGATCAGTTTTCTTAACAGAAGTCCTTTTCAGTCGAAATAGGGAATGTGCCCTGAATCCTCCAGTTACTCTCTTAGAGTCATCAATTCCTTTTCTTACTCGGTCGTCTCTATTTCCCATTCTACTGACTCTAGTTTTCGCCCATTTTCATTTTGGGCTTCGGGCATCATTACTGATATCAATTCTCTCCTATTAGTGTCGATGGATCTTTCGACTGCACCATGAATTGTCTATTTTATATTTAAAGCGGGTTGAAAGGTGTCTTCAAAGCAGTCTTTTTCAGTCGAGGTAGAGAATGTGCATTGAATTCTGCCAATGATTCTCTTTAGAACCATCAATTCCCTTTCTTCTTGGTTCATGTCTATTTTCCATTCTATTGATTCTCGTTTTCTCCTTTTTTTCCTTTTTGGGGTTCGGGCATTATTATTGATATCAAGGCTCTCCTATTAGCGTCAATGGATGTTTCGACTGCACTATGCATTGTCTTCTTTACATTTAAAGCGGGATGAATGGTGTCTTTGCCACAGTCCTTTTCAGAGGAGATTGAATGTGCATTGAAAGATTCCAATTATTCTCTTTAGAAACATCAATTCCTTTTCTTCTTGGTTCATGTCTGTTTTCCATTCTATTGATTCTCGTTTTCCCTTCGTTTCTTGTGCAGTTTCAGACATTATATTGCTCTCAAATCTCTCCGATTTGCATCACTCGAACTCTCTTCTACACCACGCATTTTCTTATATTTAACGCTGGATCAAAAATTTCTTAACCAAAGTCCTTTTCAGTGGAAATTGGGAATGGGCACTGAATCCCTCCAGTTATTCTCTTAGACTCATCAAATCCTTTTCTTACTTGGTCGTCTCTATTTCCCATTCTACTGACTCTAGTTTTTGCCCATTTTCATTTTGGGCTTCGGGCATTATTATTGACATCAATTCTCTCCTATTAGCGTCAATGGATGTTTCGACTGCACCATGTATTGTCTTCTTTATATTTAAAGCGGGATGAATGGTTTCTTCACAACTGTCCTTTTCAGAGGAGAGAGTCAATGGGCATTGAATTTTTCCAATGATTCTCTTTAGAAACCTCAATTCCTTTTCTTCTTGGTTCATGTCTATTTTCCATTCCATTGATTCTCGTTTTCCCTTCGTTTCTTGTGCACTTTCAGACATTATATTGATCTCAATTCTCTCTGATTTGCATCAGTGGAACTCTCTTCTGCCCCGTGCATTATCTTCATTATATTTAAAGCAGGATCAGTTTTCTTAACAGAAGTCCTTTTCAGTCGAAATAGGGAATGTGCCCTGAATCCTCCAGTTACTCTCTTAGACTCATCAATTCCTTTTCTTACTCGGTCGTCTCTATTTCCCATTCTAATGACTCTAGTTTTCGCCCATTTTCATTTTGGGCTTCGGGCATCATTACTGATATCAATTCTCTCCTATTAGTGTCGATGGATCTTTCGACTGCACCATGAATTGTCTATTTTATATTTAAAGCGGGTTGAAAGGTGTCTTCAAAGCAGTCTTTTTCAGTCGAGGTAGAGAATGTGCATTGAATTCTGCCAATGATTCTCTTTAGAACCATCAATTCCCTTTCTTCTTGGTTCATGTCTATTTTCCATTCTATTGATTCTCGTTTTCGCCTTTTTTCATTTTGGGGTTCGGGCATTATTATTGATATCAAGGCTCTCCTATTAGCGTCAATGGATGTTTCGACTGCACTATGCATTGTCTTCTTTACATTTAAAGCGGGATGAATGGTGTCTTTGCCACAGTCCTTTTCAGAGGAGATTGAATGTGCATTGAAAGATTCCAATTATTCTCTTTAGAAACATCAATTCCTTTTCTTCTTGGTTCATGTCTGTTTTCCATTCTATTGATTCTCGTTTTCCCTTCGTTTCTTGTGCAGTTTCAGACATTATATTGCTCTCAAATCTCTCCGATTTGCATCACTCGAACTCTCTTCTACACCACGCATTTTCTTATATTTAACGCTGGATCAAAAATTTCTTAACCAAAGTCCTTTTCAGTGGAAATTGGGAATGGGCACTGAATCCCTCCAGTTATTCTCTTAGACTCATCAAATCCTTTTCTTACTTGGTCGTCTCTATTTCCCATTCTACTGACTCTAGTTTTTGCCCATTTTCATTTTGGGCTTCGGGCATTATTATTGACATCAATTCTCTCCTATTAGCGTCAATGGATGTTTCGACTGCACCATGTATTGTCTTCTTTATATTTAAAGCGGGATGAATGGTTTCTTCACAACTGTCCTTTTCAGAGGAGAGAGTCAATGGGCATTGAATTTTTCCAATGATTCTCTTTAGAAACCTCAATTCCTTTTCTTCTTGGTTCATGTCTATTTTCCATTCCATTGATTCTCGTTTTCCCTTCGTTTCTTGTGCACTTTCAGACATTATATTGATCTCAATTCTCTCTGATTTGCATCAGTGGAACTCTCTTCTGCCCCGTGCATTATCTTCTTTATATTTAAAGCAGGATCAGTTTTCTTAACAGAAGTCCTTTTCAGTCGAAATAGGGAATGTGCCCTGAATCCTCCAGTTACTCTCTTAGACTCATCAATTCCTTTTCTTACTCGGTCGTCTCTATTTCCCATTCTAATGACTCTAGTTTTCGCCCATTTTCATTTTGGGCTTCGGGCATCATTACTGATATCAATTCTCTCCTATTAGTGTCGATGGATCTTTCGACTGCACCATGAATTGTCTATTTTATATTTAAAGCGGGTTGAAAGGTGTCTTCAAAGCAGTCTTTTTCAGTCGAGGTAGAGAATGTGCATTGAATTCTGCCAATGATTCTCTTTAGAACCATCAATTCCCTTTCTTCTTGGTTCATGTCTATTTTCCATTCTATTGATTCTCGTTTTCGCCTTTTTTCATTTTGGGGTTCGGGCATTATTATTGATATCAAGGCTCTCCTATTAGCGTCAATGGATGTTTCGACTGCACTATGCATTGTCTTCTTTACATTTAAAGCGGGATGAATGGTGTCTTTGCCACAGTCCTTTTCAGAGGAGATTGAATGTGCATTGAAAGATTCCAATTATTCTCTTTAGAAACATCAATTCCTTTTCTTCTTGGTTCATGTCTGTTTTCCATTCTATTGATTCTCGTTTTCCCTTCGTTTCTTGTGCAGTTTCAGACATTATATTGCTCTCAAATCTCTCCGATTTGCATCACTCGAACTCTCTTCTACACCACGCATTTTCTTATATTTAACGCTGGATCAAAAATTTCTTAACCAAAGTCCTTTTCAGTGGAAATTGGGAATGGGCACTGAATCCCTCCAGTTATTCTCTTAGACTCATCAAATCCTTTTCTTACTTGGTCGTCTCTATTTCCCATTCTACTGACTCTAGTTTTTGCCCATTTTCATTTTGGGCTTCGGGCATTATTATTGACATCAATTCTCTCCTATTAGCGTCAATGGATGTTTCGACTGCACCATGTATTGTCTTCTTTATATTTAAAGCGGGATGAATGGTTTCTTCACAACTGTCCTTTTCAGAGGAGAGAGTCAATGGGCATTGAATTTTTCCAATGATTCTCTTTAGAAACCTCAATTCCTTTTCTTCTTGGTTCATGTCTATTTTCCATTCCATTGATTCTCGTTTTCCCTTCGTTTCTTGTGCACTTTCAGACATTATATTGATCTCAATTCTCTCTGATTTGCATCAGTGGAACTCTCTTCTGCCCCGTGCATTATCTTCTTTATATTTAAAGCAGGATCAGTTTTCTTAACAGAAGTCCTTTTCAGTCGAAATAGGGAATGTGCCCTGAATCCTCCAGTTACTCTCTTAGACTCATCAATTCCTTTTCTTACTCGGTCGTCTCTATTTCCCATTCTAATGACTCTAGTTTTCGCCCATTTTCATTTTGGGCTTCGGGCATCATTACTGATATCAATTCTCTCCTATTAGTGTCGATGGATCTTTCGACTGCACCATGAATTGTCTATTTTATATTTAAAGCGGGTTGAAAGGTGTCTTCAAAGCAGTCTTTTTCAGTCGAGGTAGAGAATGTGCATTGAATTCTGCCAATGATTCTCTTTAGAACCATCAATTCCCTTTCTTCTTGGTTCATGTCTATTTTACATTCTATTGATTCTCGTTTTCGCCTTTTTTCATTTTGGGGTTCGGGCATTATTATTGATATCAAGGCTCTCCTATTAGCGTCAATGGATGTTTCGACTGCACTATGCATTGTCTTCTTTACATTTAAAGCGGGATGAATGGTGTCTTTGCCACAGTCCTTTTCAGAGGAGATTGAATGTGCATTGAAAGATTCCAATTATTCTCTTTAGAAACATCAATTCCTTTTCTTCTTGGTTCATGTCTGTTTTCCATTCTATTGATTCTCGTTTTCCCTTCGTTTCTTGTGCAGTTTCAGACATTATATTGCTCTCAAATCTCTCCGATTTGCATCACTCGAACTCTCTTCTACACCACGCATTTTCTTATATTTAACGCTGGATCAAAAATTTCTTAACCAAAGTCCTTTTCAGTGGAAATTGGGAATGGGCACTGAATCCCTCCAGTTATTCTCTTAGACTCATCAAATCCTTTTCTTACTTGGTCGTCTCTATTTCCCATTCTACTGACTCTAGTTTTTGCCCATTTTCATTTTGGGCTTCGGGCATTATTATTGACATCAATTCTCTCCTATTAGCGTCAATGGATGTTTCGACTGCACCATGTATTGTCTTCTTTATATTTAAAGCGGGATGAATGGTTTCTTCACAACTGTCCTTTTCAGAGGAGAGAGTCAATGGGCATTGAATTGTTCCAATGATTCTCTTTAGAAACCTCAATTCCTTTTCTTCTTGGTTCATGTCTATTTTCCATTCCATTGATTCTCGTTTTCCCTTCGTTTCTTGTGCACTTTCAGACATTATATTGATCTCAATTCTCTCTGATTTGCATCAGTGGAACTCTCTTCTGCCCCGTGCATTATCTTCTTTATATTTAAAGCAGGATCAGTTTTCTTAACAGAAGTCCTTTTCAGTCGAAATAGGGAATGTGCCCTGAATCCTCCAGTTACTCTCTTAGACTCATCAATTCCTTTTCTTACTCGGTCGTCTCTATTTCCCATTCTAATGACTCTAGTTTTCGCCCATTTTCATTTTGAGCTTCGGGCAGCATTACTGATATCAATTCTCTCCTATTAGTGTCGATGGATCTTTCGACTGCACCATGAATTGTCTATTTTATATTTAAAGCGGGTTGAAAGGTGTCTTCACAGCAGTCTTTTTCAGTCGAGGTAGAGAATGTGCATTGAATTCTGCCAATGATTCTCTTTAGAACCATCAATTCCCTTTCTTCTTGGTTCATGTCTATTTTCCATTCTATTGATTCTCGTTTTCGCCTTTTTTCATTTTGGGGTTCGGGCATTATTATTGATATCAAGGCTCTCCTATTAGCGTCAATGGATGTTTCGACTGCACTATGCATTGTCTTCTTTACATTTAAAGCGGGATGAATGGTTTCTTTGCCACAGTCCTTTTCAGAGGAGATTGAATGTGCATTGAAAGATTCCAATTATTCTCTTTAGAAACATCAATTCCTTTTCTTCTTGGTTCATGTCTGTTTTCCATTCTATTGATTCTCGTTTTCCTTTCGTTTCTTGTGCAGTTTCAGACATTATATTGCTCTCAAATCTCTCCGATTTGCATCACTCGAACTCTCTTCTACACCACGCATTTTCTTATATTTAACGCTGGATCAAAAATTTCTTAACCAAAGTCCTTTTCAGTGGAAATTGGGAATGGGCACTGAATCCCTCCAGTTATTCTCTTAGACTCATCAAATCCTTTTCTTACTTGGTCGTCTCTATTTCCCATTCTACTGACTCTAGTTTTTGCCCATTTTCATTTTGGGCTTCGGGCATTATTATTGACATCAATTCTCTCCTATTAGCGTCAATGGATGTTTCGACTGCACCATGTATTGTCTTCTTTATATTTAAAGCGGGATGAATGGTTTCTTCACAACTGTCCTTTTCAGAGGAGAGAGTCAATGGGCATTGAATTTTTCCAATGATTCTCTTTAGAAACCTCAATTCCTTTTCTTCTTGGTTCATGTCTATTTTCCATTCCATTGATTCTCGTTTTCCCTTCGTTTCTTGTGCACTTTCAGACATTATATTGATCTCAATTCTCTCTGATTTGCATCAGTGGAACTCTCTTCTGCCCCGTGCATTATCTTCTTTATATTTAAAGCAGGATCAGTTTTCTTAACAGAAGTCCTTTTCAGTCGAAATAGGGAATGTGCCCTGAATCCTCCAGTTACTCTCTTAGACTCATCAATTCCTTTTCTTACTCGGTCGTCTCTATTTCCCATTCTACTGACTCTAGTTTTCGCCCATTTTCATTTTGGGCTTCGGGCATCATTACTGATATCAATTCTCTCCTATTAGTGTCGATGGATCTTTCGACTGCACCATGAATTGTCTATTTTATATTTAAAGCGGGTTGAAAGGTGTCTTCAAAGCAGTCTTTTTCAGTCGAGGTAGAGAATGTGCATTGAATTCTGCCAATGATTCTCTTTAGAACCATCAATTCCCTTTCTTCTTGGTTCATGTCTATTTTCCATTCTATTGATTCTCGTTTTCGCCTTTTTTCATTTTGGGGTTCGGGCATTATTATTGATATCAAGGCTCTCCTATTAGCGTCAATGGATGTTTCGACTGCACTATGCATTGTCTTCTTTACATTTAAAGCGGGATGAATGGTGTCTTTGCCACAGTCCTTTTCAGAGGAGATTGAATGTGCATTGAAAGATTCCAATTATTCTCTTTAGAAACATCAATTCCTTTTCTTCTTGGTTCATGTCTGTTTTCCATTCTATTGATTCTCGTTTTCCCTTCGTTTCTTGTGCAGTTTCAGACATTATATTGCTCTCAAATCTCTCCGATTTGCATCACTCGAACTCTCTTCTACACCACGCATTTTCTTATATTTAACGCTGGATCAAAAATTTCTTAACCAAAGTCCTTTTCAGTGGAAATTGGGAATGGGCACTGAATCCCTCCAGTTATTCTCTTAGACTCATCAAATCCTTTTCTTACTTGGTCGTCTCTATTTCCCATTCTACTGACTCTAGTTTTTGCCCATTTTCATTTTGGGCTTCGGGCATTATTATTGACATCAATTCTCTCCTATTAGCGTCAATGGATGTTTCGACTGCACCATGTATTGTCTTCTTTATATTTAAAGCGGGATGAATGGTTTCTTCACAACTGTCCTTTTCAGAGGAGAGAGTCAATGGGCATTGAATTTTTCCAATGATTCTCTTTAGAAACCTCAATTCCTTTTCTTCTTGGTTCATGTCTATTTTCCATTCCATTGATTCTCGTTTTCCCTTCGTTTCTTGTGCACTTTCAGACATTATATTGATCTCAATTCTCTCTGATTTGCATCAGTGGAACTCTCTTCTGCCCCGTGCATTATCTTCTTTATATTTAAAGCAGGATCAGTTTTCTTAACAGAAGTCCTTTTCAGTCGAAATAGGGAATGTGCCCTGAATCCTCCAGTTACTCTCTTAGACTCATCAATTCCTTTTCTTACTCGGTCGTCTCTATTTCCCATTCTAATGACTCTAGTTTTCGCCCATTTTCATTTTGGGCTTCGGGCATCATTACTGATATCAATTCTCTCCTATTAGTGTCGATGGATCTTTCGACTGCACCATGAATTGTCTATTTTATATTTAAAGCGGGTTGAAAGGTGTCTTCAAAGCAGTCTTTTTCAGTCGAGGTAGAGAATGTGCATTGAATTCTGCCAATGATTCTCTTTAGAACCATCAATTCCCTTTCTTCTTGGTTCATGTCTATTTTACATTCTATTGATTCTCGTTTTCGCCTTTTTTCATTTTGGGGTTCGGGCATTATTATTGATATCAAGGCTCTCCTATTAGCGTCAATGGATGTTTCGACTGCACTATGCATTGTCTTCTTTACATTTAAAGCGGGATGAATGGTGTCTTTGCCACAGTCCTTTTCAGAGGAGATTGAATGTGCATTGAAAGATTCCAATTATTCTCTTTAGAAACATCAATTCCTTTTCTTCTTGGTTCATGTCTGTTTTCCATTCTATTGATTCTCGTTTTCCCTTCGTTTCTTGTGCAGTTTCAGACATTATATTGCTCTCAAATCTCTCCGATTTGCATCACTCGAACTCTCTTCTACACCACGCATTTTCTTATATTTAACGCTGGATCAAAAATTTCTTAACCAAAGTCCTTTTCAGTGGAAATTGGGAATGGGCACTGAATCCCTCCAGTTATTCTCTTAGACTCATCAAATCCTTTTCTTACTTGGTCGTCTCTATTTCCCATTCTACTGACTCTAGTTTTTGCCCATTTTCATTTTGGGCTTCGGGCATTATTATTGACATCAATTCTCTCCTATTAGCGTCAATGGATGTTTCGACTGAACCATGTATTGTCTTCTTTATATTTAAAGCGGGATGAATGGTTTCTTCACAACTGTCCTTTTCAGAGGAGAGAGTCAATGGGCATTGAATTTTTCCAATGATTCTCTTTAGAAACCTCAATTCCTTTTCTTCTTGGTTCATGTCTATTTTCCATTCCATTGATTCTCGTTTTCCCTTCGTTTCTTGTGCACTTTCAGACATTATATTGATCTCAATTCTCTCTGATTTGCATCAGTGGAACTCTCTTCTGCCCCGTGCATTATCTTCTTTATATTTAAAGCAGGATCAGTTTTCTTAACAGAAGTCCTTTTCAGTGGAAATAGGGAATGTGCCCTGAATCCTCCAGTTACTCTCTTAGAGTCATCAATTCCTTTTCTTACTCGGTCGTCTCTATTTCCCATACTACGGACTCTAGTTTTCGCCCATTTTCATTTTGAGCTTCGGGCAGCATTACTGATATCAATTCTCTCCTATTAGTGTCGATGGATCTTTCGACTGCACCATGAATTGTCTATTTTATATTTAAAGCGGGTTGAAAGGTGTCTTCACAGCAGTCTTTTTCAGTCGAGGTAGAGAATGTGCATTGAATTCTGCCAATGATTCTCTTTAGAACCATCAATTCCCTTTCTTCTTGGTTCATGTCTATTTTACATTCTATTGATTCTCGTTTTCGCCTTTTTTCATTTTGGGGTTCGGGCATTATTATTGATATCAAGGCTCTCCTATTAGCGTCAATGGATGTTTCGACTGCACTATGCATTGTCTTCTTTACATTTAAAGCGGGATGAATGGTTTCTTTGCCACAGTCCTTTTCAGAGGAGATTGAATGTGCATTGAAAGATTCCAATTATTCTCTTTAGAAACATCAATTCCTTTTCTTCTTGGTTCATGTCTGTTTTCCATTCTATTGATTCTCGTTTTCCCTTCGTTTCTTGTGCAGTTTCAGACATTATATTGCTCTCAAATCTCTCCGATTTGCATCACTCGAACTCTCTTCTACACCACGCATTTTCTTATATTTAACGCTGGATCAAAAATTTCTTAACCAAAGTCCTTTTCAGTGGAAATTGGGAATGGGCACTGAATCCCTCCAGTTATTCTCTTAGACTCATCAAATCCTTTTCTTACTTGGTCGTCTCTATTTCCGATTCTACTGACTCTAGTTTTTGCCCATTTTCATTTTGGGCTTCGGGCATTATTATTGACATCAATTCTCTCCTATTAGCGTCAATGGATGTTTCGACTGCACCATGTATTGTCTTCTTTATATTTAAAGCGGGATGAATGGTTTCTTCACAACTGTCCTTTTCAGAGGAGAGAGTCAATGGGCATTGAATTTTTCCAATGATTCTCTTTAGAAACCTCAATTCCTTTTCTTCTTGGTTCATGTCTATTTTCCATTCCATTGATTCTCGTTTTCCCTTCGTTTCTTGTGCACTTTCAGACATTATATTGATCTCAATTCTCTCTGATTTGCATCAGTGGAACTCTCTTCTGCCCCGTGCATTATCTTCTTTATATTTAAAGCAGGATCAGTTTTCTTAACAGAAGTCCTTTTCAGTCGAAATAGGGAATGTGCCCTGAATCCTCCAGTTACTCTCTTAGACTCATCAATTCCTTTTCTTACTCGGTCGTCTCTATTTCCCATTCTAATGACTCTAGTTTTCGCCCATTTTCATTTTGAGCTTCGGGCAGCATTACTGATATCAATTCTCTCCTATTAGTGTCGATGGATCTTTCGACTGCACCATGAATTGTCTATTTTATATTTAAAGCGGGTTGAAAGGTGTCTTCACAGCAGTCTTTTTCAGTCGAGGTAGAGAATGTGCATTGAATTCTGCCAATGATTCTCTTTAGAACCATCAATTCCCTTTCTTCTTGGTTCATGTCTATTTTACATTCTATTGATTCTCGTTTTCTCCTTTTTTCATTTTGGGGTTCGGGCATTATTATTGATATCAAGGCTCTCCTATTAGCGTCAATGGATGTTTCGACTGCACTATGCATTGTCTTCTTTACATTTAAAGCGGGATGAATGGTTTCTTTGCCACAGTCCTTTTCAGAGGAGATTGAATGTGCATTGAAAGATTCCAATTATTCTCTTAAGAACATCAATTCCTTTTCTTCTTGGTTCATGTCTGTTTTCCATTCTATTGATTCTCGTTTTCCTTTCGTTTCTTGTGCAGTTTCAGACATTATATTGCTCTCAAATCTCTCCGATTTGCATCACTCGAACTCTCTTCTACACCACGCATTTTCTTATATTTAACGCTGGATCAAAAATTTCTTAACCAAAGTCCTTTTCAGTGGAAATTGGGAATGGGCACTGAATCCCTCCAGTTATTCTCTTAGACTCATCAAATCCTTTTCTTACTTGGTCGTCTCTATTTCCCATTCTACTGACTCTAGTTTTTGCCCATTTTCATTTTGGGCTTCGGGCATTATTATTGACATCAATTCTCTCCTATTAGCGTCAATGGATGTTTCGACTGCACCATGTATTGTCTTCTTTATATTTAAAGCGGGATGAATGGTTTCTTCACAACTGTCCTTTTCAGAGGAGAGAGTCAATGGGCATTGAATTTTTCCAATGATTCTCTTTAGAAACCTCAATTCCTTTTCTTCTTGCTTCATGTCTATTTTCCATTCCATTGATTCTCGTTTTCCCTTCGTTTCTTGTGCACTTTCAGACATTATATTGATCTCAATTCTCTCTGATTTGCATCAGTGGAACTCTCTTCTGCCCCGTGCATTATCTTCTTTATATTTAAAGCAGGATCAGTTTTCTTAACAGAAGTCCTTTTCAGTCGAAATAGGGAATGTGCCCTGAATCCTCCAGTTACTCTCTTAGACTCATCAATTCCTTTTCTTACTCGGTCGTCTCTATTTCCCATTCTACTGACTCTAGTTTTCGCCCATTTTCATTTTGGGCTTCGGGCATCATTACTGATATCAATTCTCTCCTATTAGTGTCGATGGATCTTTCGACTGCACCATGAATTGTCTATTTTATATTTAAAGCGGGTTGAAAGGTGTCTTCAAAGCAGTCTTTTTCAGTCGAGGTAGAGAATGTGCATTGAATTCTGCCAATGATTCTCTTTAGAACCATCAATTCCCTTTCTTCTTGGTTCATGTCTATTTTCCATTCTATTGATTCTCGTTTTCCCCTTTTTTCATTTTGGGGTTCGGGCATTATTATTGATATCAAGGCTCTCCTATTAGCGTCAATGGATGTTTCAACTGCACTATGCATTGTCTTCTTTACATTTAAAGCGGGATGAATGGTGTCTTTGCCACAGTCCTTTTCAGAGGAGATTGAATGTGCATTGAAAGATTCCAATTATTCTCTTTAGAAACATCAATTCCTTTTCTTCTTGGTTCATGTCTGTTTTCCATTCTATTGATTCTCGTTTTCCCTTCGTTTCTTGTGCAGTTTCAGACATTATATTGCTCTCAAATCTCTCCGATTTGCATCACTCGAACTCTCTTCTACACCACGCATTTTCTTATATTTAACGCTGGATCAAAAATTTCTTAACCAAAGTCCTTTTCAGTGGAAATTGGGAATGGGCACTGAATCCCTCCAGTTATTCTCTTAGACTCATCAAATCCTTTTCTTACTTGGTCGTCTCTATTTCCCATTCTACTGACTCTAGTTTTTGCCCATTTTCATTTTGGGCTTCGGGCATTATTATTGACATCAATTCTCTCCTATTAGCGTCAATGGATGTTTCGACTGCACCATGTATTGTCTTCTTTATATTTAAAGCGGGATGAATGGTTTCTTCACAACTGTCCTTTTCAGAGGAGAGAGTCAATGGGCATTGAATTTTTCCAATGATTCTCTTTAGAAACCTCAATTCCTTTTCTTCTTGGTTCATGTCTATTTTCCATTCCATTGATTCTCGTTTTCCCTTCGTTTCTTGTGCACTTTCAGACATTATATTGATCTCAATTCTCTCTGATTTGCATCAGTGGAACTCTCTTCTGCCCCGTGCATTATCTTCTTTATATTTAAAGCAGGATCAGTTTTCTTAACAGAAGTCCTTTTCAGTGGAAATAGGGAATGTGCCCTGAATCCTCCAGTTACTCTCTTAGACTCATCAATTCCTTTTCTTACTCGGTCGTCTCTATTTCCCATACTACGGACTCTAGTTTTCGCCCATTTTCATTTTGAGCTTCGGGCATCATTACTGATATCAATTCTCTCCTATTAGTGTCGATGGATCTTTCGACTGCACCATGAATTGTGTATTTTATATTTAAAGCGGGTTGAAAGGTGTCTTCACAGCAGTCTTTTTCAGTCGAGGTAGAGAATGTGCATTGAATTCTGCCAATGATTCTCTTTAGAACCATCAATTCCCTTTCTTCTTGGTTCATGTCTATTTTACATTCTATTGATTCTCGTTTTCGCCTTTTTTCATTTTGGGGTTCGGGCATTATTATTGATATCAAGGCTCTCCTATTAGCGTCAATGGATGTTTCGACTGCACTATGCATTGTCTTCTTTACATTTAAAGAGGGATGAATGGTGTCTTTGCCACAGTCCTTTTCAGAGGAGATTGAATGTGCATTGAAAGATTCCAATTATTCTCTTTAGAAACATCAATTCCTTTTCTTCTTGGTTCATGTCTGTTTTCCATTCTATTGATTCTCGTTTTCCCTTCGTTTCTTGTGCAGTTTCAGACATTATATTGCTCTCAAATCTCTCCGATTTGCATCACTCGAACTCTCTTCTACACCACGCATTTTCTTATATTTAACGCTGGATCAAAAATTTCTTAACCAAAGTCCTTTTCAGTGGAAATTGGGAATGGGCACTGAATCCCTCCAGTTATTCTCTTAGACTCATCAAATCCTTTTCTTACTTGGTCGTCTCTATTTCCCATTCTACTGACTCTAGTTTTTGCCCATTTTCATTTTGGGCTTCGGGCATTATTATTGACATCAATTCTCTCCTATTAGCGTCAATGGATGTTTCGACTGCACCATGTATTGTCTTCTTTATATTTAAAGCGGGATGAATGGTTTCTTCACAACTGTCCTTTTCAGAGGAGAGAGTCAATGGGCATTGAATTGTTCCAATGATTCTCTTTAGAAACCTCAATTCCTTTTCTTCTTGGTTCATGTCTATTTTCCATTCCATTGATTCTCGTTTTCCCTTCGTTTCTTGTGCACTTTCAGACATTATATTGATCTCAATTCTCTCTGATTTGCATCAGTGGAACTCTCTTCTGCCCCGTGCATTATCTTCTTTATATTTAAAGCAGGATCAGTTTTCTTAACAGAAGTCCTTTTCAGTCGAAATAGGGAATGTGCCCTGAATCCTCCAGTTACTCTCTTAGACTCATCAATTCCTTTTCTTACTCGGTCGTCTCTATTTCCCATTCTAATGACTCTAGTTTTCGCCCATTTTCATTTTGGGGTTTGGGCATCATTACTGATATCAATTCTCTCCTATTAGTGTCGATGGATCTTTCGACTGCACCATGAATTGTCTATTTTATATTTAAAGCGGGTTGAAAGGTGTCTTCACAGCAGTCTTTTTCACTCGAGGTAGAGAATGTGCATTGAATTCTGCCAATGATTCTCTTTAGAACCATCAATTCCCATTCTTCTTGGTTCATGTCTATTTTCCATTCTATTGATTCTCGTTTTCGTCTTTTTTCATTTTGGGGTTCGGGCATTATTATTGATATCAAGGCTCTCCTATTAGCGTCAATGGATGTTTCGACTGCACTATGCATTGTCTTCTTTACATTTAAAGCGGGATGAATGGTTTCTTTGCCACAGTCCTTTTCAGAGGAGATTGAATGTGACTTGAAAGATTCCAATGATTCTCTTTAGAAACATCAATTCCTTTTCTTCTTGGTTCATGTCTGTTTTCCATTCTATTGATTCTCGTTTTCCTTTCGTTTCTTGTGCAGTTTCAGACATTATATTGCTCTCAAATCTCTCGGATTTGCATCACTCGAACTCTCTTCTACACCACGCATTTTCTTATATTTAACGCTGGATCAAAAATTTCTTAACCAAAGTCCTTTTCAGTGGAAATTGGGAATGGGCACTGAATCCCTCCAGTTATTCTCTTAGACTCATCAAATCCTTTTCTTACTTGGTCGTCTCTATTTTCCATTCTACTGACTCTAGTTTTTGCCCATTTTCATTTTGGGCTTCGGGCATTATTATTGACATCAATTCTCTCCTATTAGCGTCAATGGATGTTCCGACTGCTCCATGTATTGTCTTCTTTATATTTAAAGCGGGATGAATGGTTTCTTCACAACTGTCCTTTTCAGAGGAGAGAGTCAATGGGCATTGAATTTTTCCAATGATTCTCTTTAGAAACCTCAATTCCTTTTCTTCTTGGTTCATGTCTATTTTCCATTCCATTGATTCTCGTTTTCCCTTCGTTTCTTGTGCACTTTCAGACATTATATTGATCTCAATTCTCTCTGATTTGCATCATTGGAACTCTCTTCTGCCCCGTGCATTATCTTCTTTATATTTAAAGCAGGATCAGTTTTCTTAACAGAAGTCCTTTTCAGTCGAAATAGGGAATGTGCCCTGAATCCTCCAGTTACTCTCTTAGACTCATCAATTCCTTTTCTTACTCGGTCGTCTCTATTTCCCATTCTAATGACTCTAGTTTTCGCCCATTTTCATTTTGGGCTTTGGGCATCATTACTGATATCAATTCTCTCCTATTAGTGTCGATGGATCTTTCGACTGCACCATGAATTGTCTATTTTATATTTAAAGCGGGTTGAAAGGTGTCTTCACAGCAGTCTTTTTCAGTCGAGGTAGAGAATGTGCATTGAATTCTGCCAATGATTCTCTTTAGAACCATCAATTCCCATTCTTCTTGGTTCATGTCTATTTTCCATTCTATTGATTCTCGTTTTCGCCTTTTTTCATTTTGGGGTTCGGGCATTATTATTGATATCAAGGCTCTCCTATTAGCGTCAATGGATGTTTCGACTGCACTATGCATTGTCTTCTTTACATTTAAAGCGGGATGAATGGTTTCTTTGCCACAGTCCTTTTCAGAGGAGATTGAATGTGCATTGAAATATTCCAATGATTCTCTTTAGAAACATCAATTCCTTTTCTTCTTGGTTCATGTCTGTTTTCCATTCTATTGATTCTCGTTTTCCTTTCGTTTCTTGTGCAGTTTCAGACATTATATTGCTCTCAAATCTCTCCGATTTGCATCACTCGAACTCTCTTCTACACCACGCATTTTCTTATATTTAACGCTGGATCAAAAATTTCTTAACCAAAGTCCTTTTCAGTGGAAATTGGGAATGGGCACTGAATCCCTCCAGTTATTCTCTTAGACTCATCAAATCCTTTTCTTACTTGGTCGTCTCTATTTCCCATTCTACTGACTCTAGTTTTTGCCCATTTTCATTTTGGGCTTCGGGCATTATTATTGACATCAATTCTCTCCTATTAGCGTCAATGGATGTTTCGACTGCACCATGTATTGTCTTCTTTATATTTAAAGCGGGATGAATGGTTTCTTCACAACTGTCCTTTTCAGAGGAGAGAGTCAATGGGCATTGAATTTTTCCAATGATTCTCTTTAGAAACCTCAATTCCTTTTCTTCTTGCTTCATGTCTATTTTCCATTCCATTGATTCTCGTTTTCCCTTCGTTTCTTGTGCACTTTCAGACATTATATTGATCTCAATTCTCTCTGATTTGCATCAGTGGAACTCTCTTCTGCCCCGTGCATTATCTTCTTTATATTTAAAGCAGGATCAGTTTTCTTAACAGAAGTCCTTTTCAGTCGAAATAGGGAATGTGCCCTGAATCCTCCAGTTACTCTCTTAGACTCATCAATTCCTTTTCTTACTCGGTCGTCTCTATTTCCCATACTACGGACTCTAGTTTTCGCCCATTTTCATTTTGAGCTTCGGGCAGCATTACTGATATCAATTCTCTCCTATTAGTGTCGATGGATCTTTCGACTGCACCATGAATTGTGTATTTTATATTTAAAGCGGGTTGAAAGGTGTCTTCACAGCAGTCTTTTTCAGTCGAGGTAGAGAATGTGCATTGAATTCTGCCAATGATTCTCTTTAGAACCATCAATTCCCTTTCTTCTTGGTTCATGTCTATTTTCCATTCTATTGATTCTCGTTTTCGCCTTTTTTCATTTTGGGGTTCGGGCATTATTATTGATATCAAGGCTCTCCTATTAGCGTCAATGGATGTTTCGACTGCACTATGCATTGTCTTCTTTACATTTAAAGCGGGATGAATGGTGTCTTTGCCACAGTCCTTTTCAGAGGAGATTGAATGTGCATTGAAAGATTCCAATTATTCTCTTTAGAAACATCAATTCCTTTTCTTCTTGGTTCATGTCTGTTTTCCATTCTATTGATTCTCGTTTTCCCTTCGTTTCTTGTGCAGTTTCAGACATTATATTGCTCTCAAATCTCTCCGATTTGCATCACTCGAACTCTCTTCTACACCACGCATTTTCTTATATTTAACGCTGGATCAAAAATTTCTTAACCAAAGTCCTTTTCAGTGGAAATTGGGAATGGGCACTGAATCCCTCCAGTTATTCTCTTAGACTCATCAAATCCTTTTCTTACTTGGTCGTCTCTATTTCCCATTCTACTGACTCTAGTTTTTGCCCATTTTCATTTTGGGCTTCGGGCATTATTATTGACATCAATTCTCTCCTATTAGCGTCAATGGATGTTTCGACTGCACCATGTATTGTCTTCTTTATATTTAAAGCGGGATGAATGGTTTCTTCACAACTGTCCTTTTCAGAGGAGAGAGTCAATGGGCATTGAATTTTTCCAATGATTCTCTTTAGAAACCTCAATTCCTTTTCTTCTTGGTTCATGTCTATTTTCCATTCCATTGATTCTCGTTTTCCCTTCGTTTCTTGTGCACTTTCAGACATTATATTGATCTCAATTCTCTCTGATTTGCATCAGTGGAACTCTCTTCTGCCCCGTGCATTATCTTCTTTATATTTAAAGCAGGATCAGTTTTCTTAACAGAAGTCCTTTTCAGTGGAAATAGGGAATGTGCCCTGAATCCTCCAGTTACTCTCTTAGACTCATCAATTCCTTTTCTTACTCGGTCGTCTCTATTTCCCATACTACGGACTCTAGTTTTCGCCCATTTTCATTTTGAGCTTCGGGCATCATTACTGATATCAATTCTCTCCTATTAGTGTCGATGGATCTTTCGACTGCACCATGAATTGTGTATTTTATATTTAAAGCGGGTTGAAAGGTGTCTTCACAGCAGTCTTTTTCAGTCGAGGTAGAGAATGTGCATTGAATTCTGCCAATGATTCTCTTTAGAACCATCAATTCCCTTTCTTCTTGGTTCATGTCTATTTTACATTCTATTGATTCTCGTTTTCGCCTTTTTTCATTTTGGGGTTCGGGCATTATTATTGATATCAAGGCTCTCCTATTAGCGTCAATGGATGTTTCGACTGCACTATGCATTGTCTTCTTTACATTTAAAGCGGGATGAATGGTGTCTTTGCCACAGTCCTTTTCAGAGGAGATTGAATGTGCATTGAAAGATTCCAATTATTCTCTTTAGAAACATCAATTCCTTTTCTTCTTGGTTCATGTCTGTTTTCCATTCTATTGATTCTCGTTTTCCCTTCGTTTCTTGTGCAGTTTCAGACATTATATTGCTCTCAAATCTCTCCGATTTGCATCACTCGAACTCTCTTCTACACCACGCATTTTCTTATATTTAACGCTGGATCAAAAATTTCTTAACCAAAGTCCTTTTCAGTGGAAATTGGGAATGGGCACTGAATCCCTCCAGTTATTCTCTTAGACTCATCAAATCCTTTTCTTACTTGGTCGTCTCTATTTCCCATTCTACTGACTCTAGTTTTTGCCCATTTTCATTTTGGGCTTCGGGCATTATTATTGACATCAATTCTCTCCTATTAGCGTCAATGGATGTTTCGACTGCACCATGTATTGTCTTCTTTATATTTAAAGCGGGATGAATGGTTTCTTCACAACTGTCCTTTTCAGAGGAGAGAGTCAATGGGCATTGAATTGTTCCAATGATTCTCTTTAGAAACCTCAATTCCTTTTCTTCTTGGTTCATGTCTATTTTCCATTCCATTGATTCTCGTTTTCCCTTCGTTTCTTGTGCACTTTCAGACATTATATTGATCTCAATTCTCTCTGATTTGCATCAGTGGAACTCTCTTCTGCCCCGTGCATTATCTTCTTTATATTTAAAGCAGGATCAGTTTTCTTAACAGAAGTCCTTTTCAGTCGAAATAGGGAATGTGCCCTGAATCCTCCAGTTACTCTCTTAGACTCATCAATTCCTTTTCTTACTCGGTCGTCTCTATTTCCCATTCTAATGACTCTAGTTTTCGCCCATTTTCATTTTGGGGTTTGGGCATCATTACTGATATCAATTCTCTCCTATTAGTGTCGATGGATCTTTCGACTGCACCATGAATTGTCTATTTTATATTTAAAGCGGGTTGAAAGGTGTCTTCACAGCAGTCTTTTTCACTCGAGGTAGAGAATGTGCATTGAATTCTGCCAATGATTCTCTTTAGAACCATCAATTCCCATTCTTCTTGGTTCATGTCTATTTTCCATTCTATTGATTCTCGTTTTCGTCTTTTTTCATTTTGGGGTTCGGGCATTATTATTGATATCAAGGCTCTCCTATTAGCGTCAATGGATGTTTCGACTGCACTATGCATTGTCTTCTTTACATTTAAAGCGGGATGAATGGTTTCTTTGCCACAGTCCTTTTCAGAGGAGATTGAATGTGACTTGAAAGATTCCAATGATTCTCTTTAGAAACATCAATTCCTTTTCTTCTTGGTTCATGTCTGTTTTCCATTCTATTGATTCTCGTTTTCCTTTCGTTTCTTGTGCAGTTTCAGACATTATATTGCTCTCAAATCTCTCGGATTTGCATCACTCGAACTCTCTTCTACACCACGCATTTTCTTATATTTAACGCTGGATCAAAAATTTCTTAACCAAAGTCCTTTTCAGTGGAAATTGGGAATGGGCACTGAATCCCTCCAGTTATTCTCTTAGACTCATCAAATCCTTTTCTTACTTGGTCGTCTCTATTTTCCATTCTACTGACTCTAGTTTTTGCCCATTTTCATTTTGGGCTTCGGGCATTATTATTGACATCAATTCTCTCCTATTAGCGTCAATGGATGTTCCGACTGCTCCATGTATTGTCTTCTTTATATTTAAAGCGGGATGAATGGTTTCTTCACAACTGTCCTTTTCAGAGGAGAGAGTCAATGGGCATTGAATTTTTCCAATGATTCTCTTTAGAAACCTCAATTCCTTTTCTTCTTGGTTCATGTCTATTTTCCATTCCATTGATTCTCGTTTTCCCTTCGTTTCTTGTGCACTTTCAGACATTATATTGATCTCAATTCTCTCTGATTTGCATCATTGGAACTCTCTTCTGCCCCGTGCATTATCTTCTTTATATTTAAAGCAGGATCAGTTTTCTTAACAGAAGTCCTTTTCAGTCGAAATAGGGAATGTGCCCTGAATCCTCCAGTTACTCTCTTAGACTCATCAATTCCTTTTCTTACTCGGTCGTCTCTATTTCCCATTCTAATGACTCTAGTTTTCGCCCATTTTCATTTTGGGCTTTGGGCATCATTACTGATATCAATTCTCTCCTATTAGTGTCGATGGATCTTTCGACTGCACCATGAATTGTCTATTTTATATTTAAAGCGGGTTGAAAGGTGTCTTCACAGCAGTCTTTTTCAGTCGAGGTAGAGAATGTGCATTGAATTCTGCCAATGATTCTCTTTAGAACCATCAATTCCCATTCTTCTTGGTTCATGTCTATTTTCCATTCTATTGATTCTCGTTTTCGCCTTTTTTCATTTTGGGGTTCGGGCATTATTATTGATATCAAGGCTCTCCTATTAGCGTCAATGGATGTTTCGACTGCACTATGCATTGTCTTCTTTACATTTAAAGCGGGATGAATGGTTTCTTTGCCACAGTCCTTTTCAGAGGAGATTGAATGTGCATTGAAATATTCCAATGATTCTCTTTAGAAACATCAATTCCTTTTCTTCTTGGTTCATGTCTGTTTTCCATTCTATTGATTCTCGTTTTCCTTTCGTTTCTTGTGCAGTTTCAGACATTATATTGCTCTCAAATCTCTCCGATTTGCATCACTCGAACTCTCTTCTACACCACGCATTTTCTTATATTTAACGCTGGATCAAAAATTTCTTAACCAAAGTCCTTTTCAGTGGAAATTGGGAATGGGCACTGAATCCCTCCAGTTATTCTCTTAGACTCATCAAATCCTTTTCTTACTTGGTCGTCTCTATTTCCCATTCTACTGACTCTAGTTTTTGCCCATTTTCATTTTGGGCTTCGGGCATTATTATTGACATCAATTCTCTCCTATTAGCGTCAATGGATGTTTCGACTGCACCATGTATTGTCTTCTTTATATTTAAAGCGGGATGAATGGTTTCTTCACAACTGTCCTTTTCAGAGGAGAGAGTCAATGGGCATTGAATTTTTCCAATGATTCTCTTTAGAAACCTCAATTCCTTTTCTTCTTGGTTCATGTCTATTTTCCATTCCATTGATTCTCGTTTTCCCTTCGTTTCTTGTGCACTTTCAGACATTATATTGATCTCAATTCTCTCTGATTTGCATCAGTGGAACTCTCTTCTGCCCCGTGCATTATCTTCTTTATATTTAAAGCAGGATCAGTTTTCTTAACAGAAGTCCTTTTCAGTCGAAATAGGGAATGTGCCCTGAATCCTCCAGTTACTCTCTTAGACTCATCAATTCCTTTTCTTACTCGGTCGTCTCTATTTCCCATACTACGGACTCTAGTTTTCGCCCATTTTCATTTTGAGCTTCGGGCAGCATTACTGATATCAATTCTCTCCTATTAGTGTCGATGGATCTTTCGACTGCACCATGAATTGTGTATTTTATATTTAAAGCGGGTTGAAAGGTGTCTTCACAGCAGTCTTTTTCAGTCGAGGTAGAGAATGTGCATTGAATTCTGCCAATGATTCTCTTTAGAACCATCAATTCCCTTTCTTCTTGGTTCATGTCTATTTTCCATTCTATTGATTCTCGTTTTCGCCTTTTTTCATTTTGGGGTTCGGGCATTATTATTGATATCAAGGCTCTCCTATTAGCGTCAATGGATGTTTCGACTGCACTATGCATTGTCTTCTTTACATTTAAAGCGGGATGAATGGTGTCTTTGCCACAGTCCTTTTCAGAGGAGATTGAATGTGCATTGAAAGATTCCAATTATTCTCTTTAGAAACATCAATTCCTTTTCTTCTTGGTTCATGTCTGTTTTCCATTCTATTGATTCTCGTTTTCCCTTCGTTTCTTGTGCAGTTTCAGACATTATATTGCTCTCAAATCTCTCCGATTTGCATCACTCGAACTCTCTTCTACACCACGCATTTTCTTATATTTAACGCTGGATCAAAAATTTCTTAACCAAAGTCCTTTTCAGTGGAAATTGGGAATGGGCACTGAATCCCTCCAGTTATTCTCTTAGACTCATCAAATCCTTTTCTTACTTGGTCGTCTCTATTTCCCATTCTACTGACTCTAGTTTTTGCCCATTTTCATTTTGGGCTTCGGGCATTATTATTGACATCAATTCTCTCCTATTAGCGTCAATGGATGTTTCGACTGCACCATGTATTGTCTTCTTTATATTTAAAGCGGGATGAATGGTTTCTTCACAACTGTCCTTTTCAGAGGAGAGAGTCAATGGGCATTGAATTGTTCCAATGATTCTCTTTAGAAACCTCAATTCCTTTTCTTCTTGGTTCATGTCTATTTTCCATTCCATTGATTCTCGTTTTCCCTTCGTTTCTTGTGCACTTTCAGACATTATATTGATCTCAATTCTCTCTGATTTGCATCAGTGGAACTCTCTTCTGCCCCGTGCATTATCTTCTTTATATTTAAAGCAGGATCAGTTTTCTTAACAGAAGTCCTTTTCAGTCGAAATAGGGAATGTGCCCTGAATCCTCCAGTTACTCTCTTAGACTCATCAATTCCTTTTCTTACTCGGTCGTCTCTATTTCCCATTCTAATGACTCTAGTTTTCGCCCATTTTCATTTTGGGGTTTGGGCATCATTACTGATATCAATTCTCTCCTATTAGTGTCGATGGATCTTTCGACTGCACCATGAATTGTCTATTTTATATTTAAAGCGGGTTGAAAGGTGTCTTCACAGCAGTCTTTTTCACTCGAGGTAGAGAATGTGCATTGAATTCTGCCAATGATTCTCTTTAGAACCATCAATTCCCATTCTTCTTGGTTCATGTCTATTTTCCATTCTATTGATTCTCGTTTTCGTCTTTTTTCATTTTGGGGTTCGGGCATTATTATTGATATCAAGGCTCTCCTATTAGCGTCAATGGATGTTTCGACTGCACTATGCATTGTCTTCTTTACATTTAAAGCGGGATGAATGGTTTCTTTGCCACAGTCCTTTTCAGAGGAGATTGAATGTGACTTGAAAGATTCCAATGATTCTCTTTAGAAACATCAATTCCTTTTCTTCTTGGTTCATGTCTGTTTTCCATTCTATTGATTCTCGTTTTCCTTTCGTTTCTTGTGCAGTTTCAGACATTATATTGCTCTCAAATCTCTCGGATTTGCATCACTCGAACTCTCTTCTACACCACGCATTTTCTTATATTTAACGCTGGATCAAAAATTTCTTAACCAAAGTCCTTTTCAGTGGAAATTGGGAATGGGCACTGAATCCCTCCAGTTATTCTCTTAGACTCATCAAATCCTTTTCTTACTTGGTCGTCTCTATTTTCCATTCTACTGACTCTAGTTTTTGCCCATTTTCATTTTGGGCTTCGGGCATTATTATTGACATCAATTCTCTCCTATTAGCGTCAATGGATGTTCCGACTGCTCCATGTATTGTCTTCTTTATATTTAAAGCGGGATGAATGGTTTCTTCACAACTGTCCTTTTCAGAGGAGAGAGTCAATGGGCATTGAATTTTTCCAATGATTCTCTTTAGAAACCTCAATTCCTTTTCTTCTTGGTTCATGTCTATTTTCCATTCCATTGATTCTCGTTTTCCCTTCGTTTCTTGTGCACTTTCAGACATTATATTGATCTCAATTCTCTCTGATTTGCATCATTGGAACTCTCTTCTGCCCCGTGCATTATCTTCTTTATATTTAAAGCAGGATCAGTTTTCTTAACAGAAGTCCTTTTCAGTCGAAATAGGGAATGTGCCCTGAATCCTCCAGTTACTCTCTTAGACTCATCAATTCCTTTTCTTACTCGGTCGTCTCTATTTCCCATTCTAATGACTCTAGTTTTCGCCCATTTTCATTTTGGGCTTTGGGCATCATTACTGATATCAATTCTCTCCTATTAGTGTCGATGGATCTTTCGACTGCACCATGAATTGTCTATTTTATATTTAAAGCGGGTTGAAAGGTGTCTTCACAGCAGTCTTTTTCAGTCGAGGTAGAGAATGTGCATTGAATTCTGCCAATGATTCTCTTTAGAACCATCAATTCCCATTCTTCTTGGTTCATGTCTATTTTCCATTCTATTGATTCTCGTTTTCGCCTTTTTTCATTTTGGGGTTCGGGCATTATTATTGATATCAAGGCTCTCCTATTAGCGTCAATGGATGTTTCGACTGCACTATGCATTGTCTTCTTTACATTTAAAGCGGGATGAATGGTTTCTTTGCCACAGTCCTTTTCAGAGGAGATTGAATGTGCATTGAAATATTCCAATGATTCTCTTTAGAAACATCAATTCCTTTTCTTCTTGGTTCATGTCTGTTTTCCATTCTATTGATTCTCGTTTTCCTTTCGTTTCTTGTGCAGTTTCAGACATTATATTGCTCTCAAATCTCTCCGATTTGCATCACTCGAACTCTCTTCTACACCACGCATTTTCTTATATTTAACGCTGGATCAAAAATTTCTTAACCAAAGTCCTTTTCAGTGGAAATTGGGAATGGGCACTGAATCCCTCCAGTTATTCTCTTAGACTCATCAAATCCTTTTCTTACTTGGTCGTCTCTATTTCCCATTCTACTGACTCTAGTTTTTGCCCATTTTCATTTTGGGCTTCGGGCATTATTATTGACATCAATTCTCTCCTATTAGCGTCAATGGATGTTTCGACTGCACCATGTATTGTCTTCTTTATATTTAAAGCGGGATGAATGGTTTCTTCACAACTGTCCTTTTCAGAGGAGAGAGTCAATGGGCATTGAATTTTTCCAATGATTCTCTTTAGAAACCTCAATTCCTTTTCTTCTTGGTTCATGTCTATTTTCCATTCCATTGATTCTCGTTTTCCCTTCGTTTCTTGTGCACTTTCAGACATTATATTGATCTCAATTCTCTCTGATTTGCATCAGTGGAACTCTCTTCTGCCCCGTGCATTATCTTCTTTATATTTAAAGCAGGATCAGTTTTCTTAACAGAAGTCCTTTTCAGTCGAAATAGGGAATGTGCCCTGAATCCTCCAGTTACTCTCTTAGACTCATCAATTCCTTTTCTTACTCGGTCGTCTCTATTTCCCATACTACGGACTCTAGTTTTCGCCCATTTTCATTTTGAGCTTCGGGCAGCATTACTGATATCAATTCTCTCCTATTAGTGTCGATGGATCTTTCGACTGCACCATGAATTGTGTATTTTATATTTAAAGCGGGTTGAAAGGTGTCTTCACAGCAGTCTTTTTCAGTCGAGGTAGAGAATGTGCATTGAATTCTGCCAATGATTCTCTTTAGAACCATCAATTCCCTTTCTTCTTGGTTCATGTCTATTTTCCATTCTATTGATTCTCGTTTTCGCCTTTTTTCATTTTGGGGTTCGGGCATTATTATTGATATCAAGGCTCTCCTATTAGCGTCAATGGATGTTTCGACTGCACTATGCATTGTCTTCTTTACATTTAAAGCGGGATGAATGGTGTCTTTGCCACAGTCCTTTTCAGAGGAGATTGAATGTGCATTGAAAGATTCCAATTATTCTCTTTAGAAACATCAATTCCTTTTCTTCTTGGTTCATGTCTGTTTTCCATTCTATTGATTCTCGTTTTCCCTTCGTTTCTTGTGCAGTTTCAGACATTATATTGCTCTCAAATCTCTCCGATTTGCATCACTCGAACTCTCTTCTACACCACGCATTTTCTTATATTTAACGCTGGATCAAAAATTTCTTAACCAAAGTCCTTTTCAGTGGAAATTGGGAATGGGCACTGAATCCCTCCAGTTATTCTCTTAGACTCATCAAATCCTTTTCTTACTTGGTCGTCTCTATTTCCCATTCTACTGACTCTAGTTTTTGCCCATTTTCATTTTGGGCTTCGGGCATTATTATTGACATCAATTCTCTCCTATTAGCGTCAATGGATGTTTCGACTGCACCATGTATTGTCTTCTTTATATTTAAAGCGGGATGAATGGTTTCTTCACAACTGTCCTTTTCAGAGGAGAGAGTCAATGGGCATTGAATTTTTCCAATGATTCTCTTTAGAAACCTCAATTCCTTTTCTTCTTGGTTCATGTCTATTTTCCATTCCATTGATTCTCGTTTTCCCTTCGTTTCTTGTGCACTTTCAGACATTATATTGATCTCAATTCTCTCTGATTTGCATCAGTGGAACTCTCTTCTGCCCCGTGCATTATCTTCTTTATATTTAAAGCAGGATCAGTTTTCTTAACAGAAGTCCTTTTCAGTGGAAATAGGGAATGTGCCCTGAATCCTCCAGTTACTCTCTTAGAGTCATCAATTCCTTTTCTTACTCGGTCGTCTCTATTTCCCATACTACGGACTCTAGTTTTCGCCCATTTTCATTTTGAGCTTCGGGCAGCATTACTGATATCAATTCTCTCCTATTAGTGTCGATGGATCTTTCGACTGCACCATGAATTGTCTATTTTATATTTAAAGCGGGTTGAAAGGTGTCTTCACAGCAGTCTTTTTCAGTCGAGGTAGAGAATGTGCATTGAATTCTGCCAATGATTCTCTTTAGAACCATCAATTCCCTTTCTTCTTGGTTCATGTCTATTTTCCATTCTATTGATTCTCGTTTTCGCCTTTTTTCATTTTGGGGTTCGGGCATTATTATTGATATCAAGGCTCTCCTATTAGCGTCAATGGATGTTTCGACTGCACTATGCATTGTCTTCTTTACATTTAAAGCGGGATGAATGGTTTCTTTGCCACAGTCCTTTTCAGAGGAGATTGAATGTGCATTGAAATATTCCAATGATTCTCTTTAGAAACATCAATTCCTTTTCTTCTTGGTTCATGTCTGTTTTCCATTCTATTGATTCTCGTTTTCCTTTCGTTTCTTGTGCAGTTTCAGACATTATATTGCTCTCAAATCTCTCCGATTTGCATCACTCGAACTCTCTTCTACACCACGCATTTTCTTATATTTAACGCTGGATCAAAAATTTCTTAACCAAAGTCCTTTTCAGTGGAAATTGGGAATGGGCACTGAATCCCTCCAGTTATTCTCTTAGACTCATCAAATCCTTTTCTTACTTGGTCGTCTCTATTTCCCATTCTACTGACTCTAGTTTTTGCCCATTTTCATTTTGGGCTTCGGGCATTATTATTGACATCAATTCTCTCCTATTAGCGTCAATGGATGTTTCGACTGCACCATGTATTGTCTTCTTTATATTTAAAGCGGGATGAATGGTTTCTTCACAACTGTCCTTTTCAGAGGAGAGAGTCAATGGGCATTGAATTGTTCCAATGATTCTCTTTAGAAACCTCAATTCCTTTTCTTCTTGCTTCATGTCTATTTTCCATTCCATTGATTCTCGTTTTCCCTTCGTTTCTTGTGCACTTTCAGACATTATATTGATCTCAATTCTCTCTGATTTGCATCAGTGGAACTCTCTTCTGCCCCGTGCATTATCTTCTTTATATTTAAAGCAGGATCAGTTTTCTTAACAGAAGTCCTTTTCAGTCGAAATAGGGAATGTGCCCTGAATCCTCCAGTTACTCTCTTAGACTCATCAATTCCTTTTCTTACTCGGTCGTCTCTATTTCCCATTCTAATGACTCTAGTTTTCGCCCATTTTCATTTTGGGCTTGGGGCATCATTACTGATATCAATTCTCTCCTATTAGTGTCGATGGATCTTTCGACTGCACCATGAATTGTCTATTTTATATTTAAAGCGGGTTGAAAGGTGTCTTCAAAGCAGTCTTTTTCAGTCGGGGTAGAGAATGTGCATTGAATTCTGCCAATGATTCTCTTTAGAACCATCAATTCCCTTTCTTCTTGGTTCATGTCTATTTTCCATTCTATTGATTCTCGTTTTCGCCTTTTTTCATTTTGGGGTTCGGGCATTATTATTGATATCAAGGCTCTCCTATTAGCGTCAATGGATGTTTCGACTGCACTATGCATTGTCTTCTTTACATTTAAAGCGGGATGAATGGTTTCTTTGCCACAGTCCTTTTCAGAGGAGATTGAATGTGCATTGAAATATTCCAATTATTCTCTTTATTAACATCAATTCCTTTTCTTCTTGGTTCATGTCTGTTTTCCATTCTAATGATTCTCGTTTTCCCTTCGTTTCTTGTGCAGTTTCAGACATTATATTGCTCTCAAATCTCTCCGATTTGCATCACTCGAACTCTCTTCTACACCACGCATTTTCTTATATTTAACGCTGGATCAAAAATTTCTTAACCAAAGTCCTTTTCAGTGGAAATTGGGAATGGGCACTGAATCCCTCCAGTTATTCTCTTAGACTCATCAAATCCTTTTCTTACTTGGTCGTCTCTATTTTCCATTCTACTGACTCTAGTTTTTGCCCATTTTCATTTTGGGCTTCGGGCATTATTATTGACATCAATTCTCTCCTATTAGCGTCAATGGATGTTTCGACTGCTCCATGTATTGTCTTCTTTATATTTAAAGCGGGATGAATGGTTTCTTCACAACTGTCCTTTTCAGAGGAGAGAGTCAATGGGCATTGAATTTTTCCAATGATTCTCTTTAGAAACCTCAATTCCTTTTCTTCTTGGTTCATGTCTATTTTCCATTCCATTGATTCTCGTTTTCCCTTCGTTTCTTGTGCACTTTCAGACATTATATTGATCTCAATTCTCTCAGATTTGCATCAGTGGAACTCTCTTCTGCCCCGTGCATTATCTTCTTTATATTTAAAGCAGGATCAGTTTTCTTAACAGAAGTCCTTTTCAGTCGAAATAGGGAATGTGCCCTGAATCCTCCAGTTACTCTCTTAGACTCATCAATTCCTTTTCTTACTCGGTCGTCTCTATTTCCCATTCTAATGACTCTAGTTTTCGCCCATTTTCATTTTGGGCTTTGGGCATCATTACTGATATCAATTCTCTCCTATTAGTGTCGATGGATCTTTCGACTGCACCATGAATTGTCTATTTTATATTTAAAGCGGGTTGAAAGGTGTCTTCACAGCAGTCTTTTTCAGTCGAGGTAGAGAATGTGCATTGAATTCTGCCAATGATTCTCTTTAGAACCATCAATTCCCATTCTTCTTGGTTCATGTCTATTTTCCATTCTATTGATTCTCGTTTTCGTCTTTTTTCATTTTGGGGTTCGGGCATTATTATTGATATCAAGGCTCTCCTATTAGCGTCAATGGATGTTTCGACTGCACTATGCATTGTCTTCTTTACATTTAAAGCGGGATGAATGGTTTCTTTGCCACAGTCCTTTTCAGAGGAGATTGAAGGTGACTTGAAAGATTCCAATGATTCTCTTTAGAAACATCAATTCCTTTTCTTCTTGGTTCATGTCTGTTTTCCATTCTATTGATTCTCGTTTTCCTTTCGTTTCTTGTGCAGTTTCAGACATTATATTGCTCTCAAATCTCTCCGATTTGCATCACTCGAACTCTCTTCTACACCACGCATTTTCTTATATTTAACGCTGGATCAAAAATTTCTTAACCAAAGTCCTTTTCAGTGGAAATTGGGAATGGGCACTGAATCCCTCCAGTTATTCTCTTAGACTCATCAAATCCTTTTCTTACTTGGTCGTCTCTATTTTCCATTCTACTGACTCTAGTTTTTGCCCATTTTCATTTTGGGCTTCGGGCATTATTATTGACATCAATTCTCTCCTATTAGCGTCAATGGATGTTCCGACTGCTCCATGTATTGTCTTCTTTATATTTAAAGCGGGATGAATGGTTTCTTCACAACTGTCCTTTTCAGAGGAGAGAGTCAATGGGCATTGAATTTTTCCAATGATTCTCTTTAGAAACCTCAATTCCTTTTCTTCTTGGTTCATGTCTATTTTCCATTCCATTGATTCTCGTTTTCCCTTCGTTTCTTGTGCACTTTCAGACATTATATTGATCTCAATTCTCTCTGATTTGCATCATTGGAACTCTCTTCTGCCCCGTGCATTATCTTCTTTATATTTAAAGCAGGATCAGTTTTCTTAACAGAAGTCCTTTTCAGTCGAAATAGGGAATGTGCCCTGAATCCTCCAGTTACTCTCTTAGACTCATCAATTCCTTTTCTTACTCGGTCGTCTCTATTTCCCATTCTAATGACTCTAGTTTTCGCCCATTTTCATTTTGGGCTTTGGGCATCATTACTGATATCAATTCTCTCCTATTAGTGTCGATGGATCTTTCGACTGCACCATGAATTGTCTATTTTATATTTAAAGCGGGTTGAAAGGTGTCTTCACAGCAGTCTTTTTCAGTCGAGGTAGAGAATGTGCATTGAATTCTGCCAATGATTCTCTTTAGAACCATCAATTCCCATTCTTCTTGGTTCATGTCTATTTTCCATTCTATTGATTCTCGTTTTCGCCTTTTTTCATTTTGGGGTTCGGGCATTATTATTGATATCAAGGCTCTCCTATTAGCGTCAATGGATGTTTCGACTGCACTATGCATTGTCTTCTTTACATTTAAAGCGGGATGAATGGTTTCTTTGCCACAGTCCTTTTCAGAGGAGATTGAATGTGCATTGAAATATTCCAATGATTCTCTTTAGAAACATCAATTCCTTTTCTTCTTGGTTCATGTCTGTTTTCCATTCTATTGATTCTCGTTTTCCTTTCGTTTCTTGTGCAGTTTCAGACATTATATTGCTCTCAAATCTCTCCGATTTGCATCACTCGAACTCTCTTCTACACCACGCATTTTCTTATATTTAACGCTGGATCAAAAATTTCTTAACCAAAGTCCTTTTCAGTGGAAATTGGGAATGGGCACTGAATCCCTCCAGTTATTCTCTTAGACTCATCAAATCCTTTTCTTACTTGGTCGTCTCTATTTCCCATTCTACTGACTCTAGTTTTTGCCCATTTTCATTTTGGGCTTCGGGCATTATTATTGACATCAATTCTCTCCTATTAGCGTCAATGGATGTTTCGACTGCACCATGTATTGTCTTCTTTATATTTAAAGCGGGATGAATGGTTTCTTCACAACTGTCCTTTTCAGAGGAGAGAGTCAATGGGCATTGAATTTTTCCAATGATTCTCTTTAGAAACCTCAATTCCTTTTCTTCTTGCTTCATGTCTATTTTCCATTCCATTGATTCTCGTTTTCCCTTCGTTTCTTGTGCACTTTCAGACATTATATTGATCTCAATTCTCTCTGATTTGCATCAGTGGAACTCTCTTCTGCCCCGTGCATTATCTTCTTTATATTTAAAGCAGGATCAGTTTTCTTAACAGAAGTCCTTTTCAGTCGAAATAGGGAATGTGCCCTGAATCCTCCAGTTACTCTCTTAGACTCATCAATTCCTTTTCTTACTCGGTCGTCTCTATTTCCCATTCTACTGACTCTAGTTTTCGCCCATTTTCATTTTGGGCTTGGGGCATCATTACTGATATCAATTCTCTCCTATTAGTGTGGATGGATCTTTCGACTGCACCATGAATTGTCTATTTTATATTTAAAGCGGGTTGAAAGGTGTCTTCAAAGCAGTCTTTTTCAGTCGGGGTAGAGAATGTGCATTGAATTCTGCCAATGATTCTCTTTAGAACCATCAATTCCCTTTCTTCTTGGTTCATGTCTATTTTCCATTCTATTGATTCTCGTTTTCGCCTTTTTTCATTTTGGGGTTCGGGCATTATTATTGATATCAAGGCTCTCCTATTAGCGTCAATGGATGTTTCGACTGCACTATGCATTGTCTTCTTTACATTTAAAGCGGGATGAATGGTTTCTTTGCCACAGTCCTTTTCAGAGGAGATTGAATGTGCATTGAAATATTCCAATTATTCTCTTTATTAACATCAATTCCTTTTCTTCTTGGTTCATGTCTGTTTTCCATTCTAATGATTCTCGTTTTCCCTTCGTTTCTTGTGCAGTTTCAGACATTATATTGCTCTCAAATCTCTCCGATTTGCATCACTCGAACTCTCTTCTACACCACGCATTTTCTTATATTTAACGCTGGATCAAAAATTTCTTAACCAAAGTCCTTTTCAGTGGAAATTGGGAATGGGCACTGAATCCCTCCAGTTATTCTCTTAGACTCATCAAATCCTTTTCTTACTTGGTCGTCTCTATTTTCCATTCTACTGACTCTAGTTTTTGCCCATTTTCATTTTGGGCTTCGGGCATTATTATTGACATCAATTCTCTCCTATTAGCGTCAATGGATGTTTCGACTGCTCCATGTATTGTCTTCTTTATATTTAAAGCGGGATGAATGGTTTCTTCACAACTGTCCTTTTCAGAGGAGAGAGTCAATGGGCATTGAATTTTTCCAATGATTCTCTTTAGAAACCTCAATTCCTTTTCTTCTTGGTTCATGTCTATTTTCCATTCCATTGATTCTCGTTTTCCCTTCGTTTCTTGTGCACTTTCAGACATTATATTGATCTCAATTCTCTCAGATTTGCATCAGTGGAACTCTCTTCTGCCCCGTGCATTATCTTCTTTATATTTAAAGCAGGATCAGTTTTCTTAACAGAAGTCCTTTTCAGTCGAAATAGGGAATGTGCCCTGAATCCTCCAGTTACTCTCTTAGACTCATCAATTCCTTTTCTTACTCGGTCGTCTCTATTTCCCATTCTAATGACTCTAGTTTTCGCCCATTTTCATTTTGGGCTTTGGGCATCATTACTGATATCAATTCTCTCCTATTAGTGTCGATGGATCTTTCGACTGCACCATGAATTGTCTATTTTATATTTAAAGCGGGTTGAAAGGTGTCTTCACAGCAGTCTTTTTCAGTCGAGGTAGAGAATGTGCATTGAATTCTGCCAATGATTCTCTTTAGAACCATCAATTCCCATTCTTCTTGGTTCATGTCTATTTTCCATTCTATTGATTCTCGTTTTCGTCTTTTTTCATTTTGGGGTTCGGGCATTATTATTGATATCAAGGCTCTCCTATTAGCGTCAATGGATGTTTCGACTGCACTATGCATTGTCTTCTTTACATTTAAAGCGGGATGAATGGTTTCTTTGCCACAGTCCTTTTCAGAGGAGATTGAATGTGACTTGAAAGATTCCAATGATTCTCTTTAGAAACATCAATTCCTTTTCTTCTTGGTTCATGTCTGTTTTCCATTCTATTGATTCTCGTTTTCCTTTCGTTTCTTGTGCAGTTTCAGACATTATATTGCTCTCAAATCTCTCCGATTTGCATCACTCGAACTCTCTTCTACACCACGCATTTTCTTATATTTAACGCTGGATCAAAAATTTCTTAACCAAAGTCCTTTTCAGTGGAAATTGGGAATGGGCACTGAATCCCTCCAGTTATTCTCTTAGACTCATCAAATCCTTTTCTTACTTGGTCGTCTCTATTTTCCATTCTACTGACTCTAGTTTTTGCCCATTTTCATTTTGGGCTTCGGGCATTATTATTGACATCAATTCTCTCCTATTAGCGTCAATGGATGTTTCGACTGCACCATGTATTGTCTTCTTTATATTTAAAGCGGGATGAATGGTTTCTTCACAACTGTCCTTTTCAGAGGAGAGAGTCAATGGGCATTGAATTTTTCCAATGATTCTCTTTAGAAACCTCAATTCCTTTTCTTCTTGCTTCATGTCTATTTTCCATTCCATTGATTCTCGTTTTCCCTTCGTTTCTTGTGCACTTTCAGACATTATATTGATCTCAATTCTCTCTGATTTGCATCAGTGGAACTCTCTTCTGCCCCGTGCATTATCTTCTTTATATTTAAAGCAGGATCAGTTTTCTTAACAGAAGTCCTTTTCAGTCGAAATAGGGAATGTGCCCTGAATCCTCCAGTTACTCTCTTAGAGTCATCAATTCCTTTTCTTACTCGGTCGTCTCTATTTCCCATTCTACTGACTCTAGTTTTCGCCCATTTTCATTTTGGGCTTCGGGCATCATTACTGATATCAATTCTCTCCTATTAGTGTCGATGGATCTTTCGACTGCACCATGAATTGTCTATTTTATATTTAAAGCGGGTTGAAAGGTGTCTTCACAGCAGTCTTTTTCAGTCGAGGTAGAGAATGTGCATTGAATTCTGCCAATGATTCTCTTTAGAACCATCAATTCCCTTTCTTCTTGGTTCATGTCTATTTTCCATTCTATTGATTCTCGTTTTCGCCTTTTTTCATTTTGGGGTTCGGGCATTATTATTGATATCAAGGCTCTCCTATTAGCGTCAATGGATGTTTCGACTGCACTATGCATTGTCTTCTTTACATTTAAAGCGGGATGAATGGTGTCTTTGCCACAGTCCTTTTCAGAGGAGATTGAATGTGCATTGAAAGATTCCAATTATTCTCTTTAGAAACATCAATTCCTTTACTTCTTGGTTCATGTCTGTTTTCCATTCTATTGATTCTCGTTTTCCCTTCGTTTCTTGTGCAGTTTCAGACATTATATTGCTCTCAAATCTCTCCGATTTGCATCACTCGAACTCTCTTCTACACCACGCATTTTCTTATATTTAACGCTGGATCAAAAATTTCTTAACCAAAGTCCTTTTCAGTGGAAATTGGGAATGGGCACTGAATCCCTCCAGTTATTCTCTTAGACTCATCAAATCCTTTTCTTACTTGGTCGTCTCTATTTCCCATTCTACTGACTCTAGTTTTTGCCCATTTTCATTTTGGGCTTCGGGCATTATTATTGATATCAATTCTCTCCTATTAGCGTCAATGGATGTTTCGACTGCACCATGTATTGTCTTCTTTATATTTAAAGCGGGATGAATGGTTTCTTCACAACTGTCCTTTTCAGAGGAGAGAGTCAATGGGTATTGAATTTTTCCAATGATTCTCTTTAGAAACATCAATTCCTTTTCTTCTTGGTTCATGTCTATTTTCCATTCCATTGATTCTCGTTTTCCCTTCGTTTCTTATGCACTTTCAGACATTATATTGATCTCAATTCTCTCTGATTTGCATCAGTGGAACTCTCTTCTGCCCCGTGCATTATCTTCATTATATTTAAAGCAGGATCAGTTTTCTTAACAGAAGTCCTTTTCAGTCGAAATAGGGAATGTGCCCTGAATCCTCCAGTTACTCTCTTAGACTCATCAATTCCTTTTCTTACTCGGTCGTCTCTATTTCCCATTCTACTGACTCTAGTTTTCGCCCATTTTCATTTTGGGCTTCGGGCATCATTACTGATATCAATTCTCTCCTATTAGTGTCGATGGATCTTTCGACTGCACCATGAATTGTCTATTTTATATTTAAAGCGGGTTGAAAGGTGTCTTCACAGCAGTCCTTTTTCAGTCGAGGTAGAGAATGTGAATTGAATTCTGCCAATGATTCTCTTTAGAACCATCAATTCCCTTTCTTCTTGGTTCATGTCTATTTTCCATTCTATTGATTCTCGTTTTCGCCTTTTTTCATTTTGGGGTTCGGGCATTATTACTGATATTAAGGCTCTCCTATTAGCGTCAATGGATGTTTCGACTGCACTATGCATTGTCTTCTTTACATTTAAAGCGGGATGAATGGTTTCTTTGCCACGGTCCTTTTCAGAGGAGATTGAATGTGCATTGAAAGATTCCAATGATTCTCTTTAGAACCATCAATTCCCTTTCTTCTTGGTTCATGTCTATTTTCCATTCTATTGATTCTCGTTTTCGCCTTTTTTCATTTTGGGGTTCGGGCATTATTATTGATATCAAGGCTCTCCTATTAGCGTCAATGGATGTTTCGACTGCACTATGCATTGTCTTCTTTACATTTAAAGCGGGATGAATGGTTTCTTTGCCACAGTCCTTTTCAGAGGAGATTGAATGTGCATTGAAAGATTCCAATGATTCTCTTTAGAACCATCAATTCCCTTTCTTCTTGGTTCATGTCTATTTTCCATCCTATTGATTCTCGTTTTCGCCTTTTTTCATTTTGGGGTTCGGGCATTATTATTGATATCAAGGCTCTCCTATTAGCGTCAATGGATGTTTCGACTGCACTATGCATTGTCTTCTTTACATTTAAAGCGGGATGAATGGTTTCTTTGCCACAGTCCTTTTCAGAGGAGATTGAATGTGCATTGAAAGATTTCATTTATTCTCTTTAGAAACATCAATTCCTTTACTTCTTGGTTCATGTCTGTTTTCCATTCTATTGATTCTCGTTTTCCCTTCGTTTCTTGTGCAGTTTCAGACATTATATTGCTCTCAAATCTCTCCGATTTGCATCACTCGAACTCTCTTCTACACCACGCATTTTCTTATATTTAACGCTGGATCAAAAATTTCTTAACCAAAGTCCTTTTCAGTGGAAATTGGGAATGGGCACTGAATCCCTCCAATTATTCTCTTAGACTCATCAAATCCTTTTCTTACTTGGTCGTCTCTATTTCCCATTCTACTGACTCTAGTTTTTGCCCATTTTCATTTTGGGCTTCGGGCATTATTATTGATATCAATTCTCTCCTATTAGCGTCAATGGATGTTTCGACTGCACCATGTATTGTCTTCTTTACATTTAAAGCGGGATGAATGGTTTCTTTGCCACGGTCCTTTTCAGAGGAGATTGAATGTGCATTGAAAGATTCCAATGATTCTCTTTAGAACCATCAATTCCCTTTCTTCTTGGTTCATGTCTATTTTCCATCCTATTGATTCTCGTTTTCGCCTTTTTTCATTTTGGGGTTCGGGCATTATTATTAATATCAAGGCTCTCCTATTAGCGTCAATGGATGTTTCGACTGCACTATGCATTGTCTTCTTTACATTTAAAGCGGGATGAATGGTTTCTTTGCCACAGTCCTTTTCAGAGGAGATTGAATGTGCATTGAAAGATTCCAATTATTCTCTTTAGAAACATCAATTCCTTTTCTTCTTGGTTCATGTCTGTTTTCCATTCTATTGATTCTCGTTTTCCCTTCGTTTCTTGTGCAGTTTCAGACATTATATTGCTCTCAAATCTCTCCGATTTGCATCACTCGAACTCTCTTCTACACCACGCATTTTCTTATATTTAACGCTGGATCAAAAATTTCTTAACCAAAGTCCTTTTCAGTGGAAATTGGGAATGGGCACTGAATCCCTCCAGTTATTCTCTTAGACTCATCAAATCCTTTTCTTACTGTGCAACAAAAAATTCGGTTCTACACACATATATTGTATCTAAATTATACTGTAATATATTTAACATATATAAGACTGCTTGCCATCTGGGGGAGGGGTTTGGGGGAGGAAGGGAAAAAATCTGAATAGAAGTAAGTGCAAGGGATAATGTTGTAAAAAATTACCCATGCATATGTACTGTCAAAAAACGTTATAATTATAAAATAAAATAAAAATTAAAAAAAAAAAGATTAATACAAAAATGAACAGAAGATACAAAGATAGATGTTAGAATTGGAAAACAAGCTCTTAAAAATTTAAAAAAAAAGACACAAAAATAGTTTAGAACAAATCACGGAGAATCTATCCATGGACTCCCTAAAAAAAAGTAGCGGATCTATAACTTAGAAATGCAAACATAAAATAAAGTATACACAGATGAATCTGTGATATTATCGATTTGAATATTCTCTTCAGTGTTGCAAACTACAACCTTCCCATCTTCTGGGACTCTTGTCCTAAACCTTTCATTAGCTTGCTACAGATCAATTGTCTTTGAGGACAGAGAATCAGAACAAATTCTGTACAAAGTGCAGAATGCAAGGATGCTTGACATTTTCACATATCAAAACAACCTAACTTAAAGACAGAATATGGAAAGACAAACCTAATATTATTAGGCTTTGGTGAGAATGTAATAAAATGAAAAGTTTGATTCTCATATTTAAGAAGACATGTCAGAGATTTAGCTAGAAGTATTGAAAAAAAGAAGATGAAATATGTATCGTGGATGTTAATTTGTGTGTGTGTGTGTGTGTGTGTGTGTGTGTGACAGAGATGGACCTTTTGTCTGAGGAACAATATGGTCTTCATCATAGAATGTTTTCAAATGCTCAAAATAAAATATATGTAATTTCAAAAAAAAAAAAAAATCCTTTTCTTACTTGGTCGTCTCTATTTCCCATTCTACTGACTCTAGTTTTTGCCCATTTTCATTTTGGGTTTCAGGCATTATTATTGATATCAATTCTCTCCTATTAGCGTCAATGGATGTTTCGACTGCACCATGTATTGTCTTCTTTATATTTAAAGCGGGATGAATGGTTTCTTCCCAACTGTCCTTTTCAGAGGAGAGAGTCAATGGGCATTGAATTTTTCCAATGATTCTCTTTAGAAACATCAATTCCTTTTCTTCTTCGTTCATGTCTATTTTCCATTCCATTGATTCTCGTTTTCCCTTCGTTTCTTGTGCACTTTCAGACATTATATTGATCTCAATTCTCTCTGATTTGCATCAGTGGAACTCTCTTCTGCCCCGTGCATTATCTTCTTTATATTTAAAGCAGGATCAGTTTTCTTAACAGAAGTCCTTTTCAGTCGAAATAGGGAATGTGCCCTGAATCCTCCAGTTACTCTCTTAGAGTCATCAATTCCTTTTCTTACTCGGTCGTCTCTATTTCCCATTCTACGGACTCTAGTTTTCGCCCATTTTTATTTTGGGCTTCGGGCATCATCACTGATATCAATTCTCTCCTATTAGTGTCGATGGATCTTTCGACTGCACCATGAATTGTCTATTTTATATTTAAAGCGGGTTGAAAGGTGTCTTCACAGTAGTCTTTTTCAGTCGAGGTAGAGAATGTGCATTGAATTCTGCCAATGATTCTCTTTAGAACCATCAATTCCCTTTCTTCTTGGTTCATGTCTATTTTCCATTCTATTGATTCTCGTTTTCGCCTTTTTTCATTTTGGGGTTCGGGCATTATTATTGATATCAAGGCTCTCCTATTAGCGTCAATGGATGTTTCGACTGCACTATGCATTGTCTTCTTTACATTTAAAGCGGGATGAATGGTGTCTTTGCCACAGTCCTTTTCAGAGGAGATTGAATGTGCATTGAAAGATTCCAATTATTCTCTTTAGAAACATCAATTCCTTTTCTTCTTGGTTCATGTCTGTTTTCCATTCTAATGATTCTCGTTTTCCCTTCGTTTCTTGTGCAGTTTCAGACATTATATTGCTCTCAAATCTCTCCGATTTGCATCACTCGAACTCTCTTCTACACCACGCATTTTCTTATATTTAACGCTGGATCAAAAATTTCTTAACCAAAGTCCTTTTCAGTGGAAATTGGGAATGGGCACTGAATCCCTCCAGTTATTCTCTTAGACTCATCAAATCCTTTTCTTACTTGGTCGTCTCTATTTTCCATTCTACTGACTCTAGTTTTTGCCCATTTTCATTTTGGGCTTCGGGCATTATTATTGACATCAATTCTCTCCTATTAGCGTCAATGGATGTTTCGACTGCACCATGTATTGTCTTCTTTATATTTAAAGCGGGATGAATGGTTTCTTCACAACTGTCCTTTTCAGAGGAGAGAGTCAATGGGCATTGAATTTTTCCAATGATTCTCTTTAGAAACCTCAATTCCTTTTCTTCTTGGTTCATGTCTATTTTCCATTCCATTGATTCTCGTTTTCCCTTCGTTTCTTGTGCACTTTCAGACATTATATTGATCTCAATTCTCTCTGATTTGCATCAGTGGAACTCTCTTCTGCCCCGTGCATTATCTTCTTTATATTTAAAGCAGGATCAGTTTTCTTAACAGAAGTCCTTTTCAGTCGAAATCGGGAATGTGCCCTGAATCCTCCAGTTACTCTTTTAGACTCATCAATTCCTTTTCTTACTCGGTCGTCTCTATTTCCCATTCTACTGACTCTAGTTTTCGCCCATTTTCATTTTGGGCTTCGGGCATCATTACTGATATCAATTCTCTCCTATTAGTGTCGATGGATCTTTCGACTGCACCATGAATTGTCTATTTTATATTTAAAGCGGGTTGAAAGGGGTCTTCAAAGCAGTCTTTTTCAGCCGAGGTAGAGAATGTGCATTGAATTCTGCCAATGATTCTCTTTAGAACCATCAATTCCCTTTCTTCTTGGTTCATGTCTATTTTCCATTCTATTGATTCTCGTTTTCGCCTTTTTTCATTTTGGGGTTCGGGCATTATTATTGATATCAAGGCTCTCCTATTAGCGTCAATGGATGTTTCGACTGCACTATGCATTGTCTTCTTTACATTTAAAGCGGGATGAATGGTGTCTTTGCCACAGTCCTTTTCAGAGGAGATTGAATGTGCATTGAAAGATTCCAATTATTCTCTTTAGAAACATCAATTCCTTTTCTTCTTGTTTCATGTCTGTTTTCCATTCTATTGATTCTCGTTTTCCCTTCGTTTCTTGTGCAGTTTCAGACATTATATTGCTCTCAAATCTCTCCGATTTGCATCACTCGAACTCTCTTCTACACCACGCATTTTCTTATATTTAACGCTGGATCAAAAATTTCTTAACCAAAGTCCTTTTCAGTGGAAATTGGGAATGGGCACTGAATCCCTCCAGTTATTCTCTTAGACTCATCAAATCCTTTTCTTACTTGGTCGTCTCTATTTCCCATTCTACTGACTCTAGTTTTTGCCCATTTTCATTTTGGGCTTCGGGCATTATTATTGACATCAATTCTCTCCTATTAGCGTCAATGGATGTTTCGACTGCACCATGTATTGTCTTCTTTATATTTAAAGCGGGATGAATGGTTTCTTCACAACTGTCCTTTTCAGAGGAGAGAGTCAATGGGCATTGAATTTTTCCAATGATTCTCTTTAGAAACATCAATTCCTTTTCTTCTTGCTTCATGTCTATTTTCCATTCCATTGATTCTCGTTTTCCCTTCGTTTCTTGTGCACTTTCAGACATTATATTGATCTCAATTCTCTCTGATTTGCATCAGTGGAACTCTCTTCTGCCCCGTGCATTATCTTCTTTATATTTAAAGCAGGATCAGTTTTCTTAACAGAAGTCCTTTTCAGTCGAAATAGGGAATGTGCCCTGAATCCTCCAGTTACTCTCTTAGACTCATCAATTCCTTTTCTTACTCGGTCGTCTCTATTTCCCATACTACGGACTCTAGTTTTCGCCCATTTTCATTTTGAGCTTCGGGCAGCATTACTGATATCAATTCTCTCCTATTAGTGTCGATGGATCTTTCGACTGCACCATGAATTGTCTATTTTATATTTAAAGCGGGTTGAAAGGTGTCTTCACAGCAGTCTTTTTCAGTCGAGGTAGAGAATGTGCATTGAATTCTGCCAATGATTCTCTTTAGAACCATCAATTCCCTTTCTTCTTGGTTCATGTCTATTTTCCATTCTATTGATTCTCGTTTTCGCCTTTTTTCATTTTGGGGTTCGGGCATTATTATTGATATCAAGGCTCTCCTATTAGCGTCAATGGATGTTTCGACTGCACTATGCATTGTCTTCTTTACATTTAAAGCGGGATGAATGGTGTCTTTGCCACAGTCCTTTTCAGAGGAGATTGAATGTGCATTGAAAGATTCCAATTATTCTCTTTAGAAACATCAATTCCTTTTCTTCTTGGTTCATGTCTGTTTTCCATTCTATTGATTCTCGTTTTCCCTTCGTTTCTTGTGCAGTTTCAGACATTATATTGCTCTCAAATCTCTCCGATTTGCATCACTCGAACTCTCTTCTACACCACGCATTTTCTTATATTTAACGCTGGATCAAAAATTTCTTAACCAAAGTCCTTTTCAGTGGAAATTGGGAATGGGCACTGAATCCCTCCAGTTATTCTCTTAGACTCATCAAATCCTTTTCTTACTTGGTCGTCTCTATTTCCCATTCTACTGACTCTAGTATTTGCCCATTTTCATTTTGGGCTTCGGGCATTATTATTGACATCAATTCTCTCCTATTAGCGTCAATGGATGTTTCGACTGAACCATGTATTGTCTTCTTTATATTTAAAGCGGGATGAATGGTTTCTTCACAACTGTCCTTTTCAGAGGAGAGAGTCAATGGGCATTGAATTTTTCCAATGATTCTCTTTAGAAACCTCAATTCCTTTTCTTCTTGGTTCATGTCTATTTTCCATTCCATTGATTCTCGTTTTCCCTTCGTTTCTTGTGCACTTTCAGACATTATATTGATCTCAATTCTCTCTGATTTGCATCAGTGGAACTCTCTTCTGCCGCGTGCATTATCTTCTTTATATTTAAAGCAGGATCAGTTTTCTTAACAGAAGTCCTTTTCAGTCGAAATAGGGAATGTGCCCTGAATCCTCCAGTTACTCTCTTAGAGTCATCAATTCCTTTTCTTACTCGGTCGTCTCTATTTCCCATTCTACGGACTCTAGTTTTCGCCCATTTTCATTTTGAGCTTCGGGTATCATTACTGATATCAATTCTCTCCTATTAGTGTCGATGGATCTTTCGACGGCACCATGAATTGTCTATTTTATATTTAAAGCGGGTTGAAAGGTGTCTTCACAGCAGTCTTTTTCAGTCGAGGTAGAGAATGTGCATTGAATTCTGCCAATGATTCTCTTTAGAACCATCAATTCCCTTTCTTCTTGGTTCATGTCTATTTTCCATTCTATTGATTCTCGTTTTCGCCTTTTTTCATTTTGGGGTTCGGGCATTATTATTGATATCAAGGCTCTCCTATTAGCGTCAATGGATGTTTCGACTGCACTATGCATTGTCTTCTTTACATTTAAAGCGGGATGAATGGTTTCTTTGCCACAGTCCTTTTCAGAGGAGATTGAATGTGCATTGAAAGATTCCAATGATTCTCTTTAGAACCATCAATTCCCTTTCTTCTTGGTTCATGTCTATTTTCCATCCTATTGATTCTCGTTTTCGCCTTTTTTCATTTTGGGGTTCGGGCATTATTATTGATATCAAGGCTCTCCTATTAGCGTCAATGGATGTTTCGACTGCACTATGCATTGTCTTCTTGACATTTAAAGCGGGATGAATGGTTTCTTTGCCAAAGTCCTTTTCAGAGGAGATTGAATGTGCATTGAAAGATTTCATTTATTCTCTTTAGAAACATCAATTCCTTTACTTCTTGGTTCATGTCTGTTTTCCATTCTATTGATTCTCGTTTTCCCTTCGTTTCTTGTGCAGTTTCAGACATTATATTGCTCTCAAATCTCTCCGATTTGCATCACTCGAACTCTCTTCTACACCACGCATTTTCTTACATTTAACGCTGGATCAAAAATTTCTTAACCTTTTCAGTGGAAATTGGGAATGGGCACTGAATCCCTCCAGTTATTCTCTTAGACTCATCAAATCCTTTTCTTACTTGGTCGTCTCTATTCCCATTCTACTGACTCTAGTTTTTGCCCATTTTCATTTTGGGCTTCGGGCATTATTATTGATATCAATTCTCTCCTATTAGCGTCAATGGATGTTTCGACTGCACCATGTATTGTCTTCTTTATATTTAAAGCGGGATGAATGGTTTCTTCACAACTGTCCTTTTCAGAGGAGAGAGTCAATGGGCATTGAATTTTTCCAATGATTCTCTTTAGAAACCTCAATTCCTTTTCTTCTTGGTTCATGTCTATTTTCCATTCCATTGATTCTCGTTTTCCCTTCGTTTCTTGTGCACTTTCAGACATTATATTGATCTCAATTCTCTCTGATTTGCATCAGTGGAACTCTCTTCTGCCCCGTGCATTATCTTCATTATATTTAAAGCAGGATCAGTTTTCTTAACAGAAGTCCTTTTCAGTCGAAATAGGGAATGTGCCCTGAATCCTCCAGTTACTCTCTTAGACTCATCAATTCCTTTTCTTACTCGGTCGTCTCTATTTCCCATTCTACGGACTCTAGTTTTCGCCCATTTTCATTTTGGGCTTCGGGCATCATTACTGATATCAATTCTCTCCTATTAGTGTCGATGGATCTTTCGACTGCACCATGAATTGTCTATTTTATATTTAAAGCGGGTTGAAAGGTGTCTTCACAGCAGTCCTTTTTCAGTCGAGGTAGAGAATGTGCCTTGAATTCTGCCAATGATTCTCTTTAGAACCATCAATTCCCTTTCTTCTTGGTTCATGTCTATTTTCCATCCTATTGATTCTCGTTTTCGCCTTTTTTCATTTTGGGGTTCGGGCATTATTATTGATATCAATTCTCTCCTATTAGCGTCAATGGATGTTTCGACTGCACCATGTATTGTCTTCTTTATATTTAAAGCGGGATGAATGGTTTCTTCACAACTGTCATTTTCAGAGGAAAGAGTCAATGGGTATTGAATATTTCCAATGATTCTCTTTAGAAACATCAATTCCTTTTCTTCTTGGTTCATGTCTATTTTCCATTCCATTGATTCTCGTTTTCCCTTCGTTTCTTGTGCACTTTCAGACATTATCTTGATCTCAGTTCTCTCTGATTTGCATCAGTGGAACTCTCTTCTGCCCCGTGCATTATCTTCATTATATTTAAAGCAGGATCAGTTTTCTTAACAGAAGTCCTTTTCAGTCGAAATAGGGAATGTGCCCTGAATCCTCCAGTTACTCTCTTAGACTCATCAATTCCTTTTCTTACTCGGTCGTCTCTATTTCCCATTCTACTGACTCTAGTTTTCGCCCATTTTCATTTTGGGCTTCGGGCATCATTACTGATATCAATTCTCTCCTATTAGTGTCGATGGATCTTTCGACTGCACCATGAATTGTCTATTTTATATTTAAAGCGGGTTGAAAGGTGTCTTCACAGCAGTCCTTTTTCAGTCGAGGTAGAGAATGTGAATTGAATTCTGCCAATGATTCTCTTTAGAACCATCAATTCCCTTTCTTCTTGGTTCATGTCTATTTTCCATTCTATTGATTCTCGTTTTCGCCTTTTTTCATTTTGGGGTTCGGGCATTATTATTGATATCAAGGCTCTCCTATTAGCGTCAATGGATGTTTCGACTGCACTATGCATTGTCTTCTTTACATTTAAAGCGGGATGAATGGTTTCTTTGCCACGGTCCTTTTCAGAGGAGATTGAATGTGCATTGAAAGATTCCAATGATTCTCTTTAGAACCATCAATTCCCTTTTTTCTTGGTTCATGTCTATTTTCCATTCTATTGATTCTCGTTTTCGCCTTTTTTCATTTTGGGGTTCGGGCATTATTATTGATATCAAGGCTCTCCTATTAGCGTCAATGGATGTTTCGACTGCACTATGCATTGTCTTCTTTACATTTAAAGCGGGATGAATGGTTTCTTTGCCACAGTCCTTTTCAGAGGAGATTGAATGTGCATTGAAAGATTCCAATGATTCTCTTTAGAACCATCAATTCCCTTTCTTCTTGGTTCATGTCTATTTTCCATCCTATTGATTCTCGTTTTCGCCTTTTTTCATTTTGGGGTTCGGGCATTATTATTGATATCAAGGCTCTCCTATTAGCGTCAATGGATGTTTCGACTGCACTATGCATTGTCTTCTTTACATTTAAAGCGGGATGAATGGTTTCTTTGCCACAGTCCTTTTCAGAGGAGATTGAATGTGCATTGAAAGATTTCATTTATTCTCTTTAGAAACATCAATTCCTTAACTTCTTGGTTCATGTCTGTTTTCCATTCTATTGATTCTCGTTTTCCCTACGTTTCTTGTGCAGTTTCAGACATTATATTGCTCTCAAATCTCTCCGATTTGCATCACTCGAACTCTCTTCTACACCACGCATTTTCTTATATTTAACGCTGGATCAAAAATTTCTTAACCAAAGTCCTTTTCAGTGGAAATTGGGAATGGGCACTGAATCCCTCCAGTTATTCTCTTAGACTCATCAAATCCTTTTCTTACTTGGTCGTCTCTATTTCCCATTCTACTGACTCTAGTTTTTGCCCATTTTCATTTTGGGCTTCGGGCATTATTATTGATATCAATTCTCTCCTATTAGCGTCAATGGATGTTTCGACTGCACCATGTATTGTCTTCTTTATATTTAAAGCGGGATGAATGGTTTCTTCACAACTGTCCTTTTCAGAGGAAAGAGTCAATGGGTATTGAATTTTTCCAATGATTCTCTTTAGAAACATCAATTCCTTTTCTTCTTGGTTCATGTCTATTTTCCATTCCATTGATTCTCGTTTTCCCTTCGTTTCTTGTGCACTTTCAGACATTATATTGATCTCAATTCTCTCTAATTTGCATCAGTGGAACTCTCTTCTGCCCCGTGCATTATCTTCATTATATTTAAAGCAGGATCAGTTTTCTTAACAGAAGTCCTTTTCAGTCGAAATAGGGAATGTGCCCTGAATCCTCCAGTTACTCTCTTAGACTCATCAATTCCTTTTCTTACTCGGTCGTCTCTATTTCCCATTCTACGGACTCTAGTTTTCGCCCATTTTCATTTTGGGCTTCGGGCATCATTACTGATATCAATTCTCTCCTATTAGTGTCGATGGATCTTTCGACTGCACCATGAATTGTCTATTTTATATTTAAAGCGGGTTGAAAGGTGTCTTCACAGCAGTCCTTTTTCAGTCGAGGTAGAGAATGTGTCTTTTATTCTGCCAATGATTCTCTTTAGAACCATCAATTCCCTTTCTTCTTGGTTCATGTCTATTTTCCATTCTATTGATTCTCGTTTTCGCCTTTTTTCATTTTGGGGTTCGGGCATTATTATTGATATCAAGGCTCTCCTATTAGCGTCAATGGATGTTTCGACTGCACTATGCATTGTCTTCTTTACATTTAAAGCGGGATGAATGGTTTCTTTGCCACGGTCCTTTTCAGAGGAGATTGAATGTGCATTGAAAGATTCCAATGATTCTCTTTAGAACCATCAATTCCCTTTCTTCTTGGTTCATGTCTATTTTCCATCCTATTGATTCTCGTTTTCGCCTTTTTTCATTTTGGGGTTCGGGCATTATTATTGATATCAAGGCTCTCCTATTAGCGTCAATGGATGTTTCGACTGCACTATGAATTGTCTTCTTTACTTTTAAAGCGGGATGAATGGTTTCTTTGCCACAGTCCTTTTCAGAGGAGATTGAATGTGCATTGAAAGATTCCAATTATTCTCTTTAGAAACATCAATTCCTTTTATTCTTGGTTCATGTCTGTTTTCCATTCTATTGATTCTCGTTTTCCCTTCGTTTCTTGTGCAGTTTCCGACATTATATTGCTCTCAAATCTCTCCGATTTGCATCACTCGAACTCTTATCTAAACCACGCATTTTCTTATATTTAACGCTGGATCAAAAATTTCTTAACCAAAGTCCTTTTCAGTGGAAATTGGGAATGGGCACTGAATCCCTCCAGTTATTCTCTTAGACTCACCAAATCCTTTTCTTACTTGGTCGTCTCTATTTCCCATTCTACTGACTCTAGATTTTGCCCATTTTCATTTTGGGCTTCGGGCATTATTATTGATATCAATTCTCTCCTATTAGCGTCAATGGATGTTTCGACTGCACCATGTATTGTCTTCTTTATATTTAAAGCGGGATGAATGGTTTCTTCGCCACAGTTCTTTTCAGAGGAGAGAGTCAATGGGCATTGAATTTTTCCAATGATTCTCTTTAGAAACATCAATTCCTTTTCTTCTTGGTTCATGTCTATTTTCCATTCCATTGATTCTCGTTTTCCCTTCGTTTCTTGTGCACTTTCAGACATTATATTGATCTCAATTCTGTCTGATTTGCATCAGTGGAACTCTCTTCTGCCCCGTGCATTATCTTCTTTATATTTAAAGCAGGATCAGTTTTCTTAACAGAAGTCCTTTTCAGTCGAAATAGGGAATGTGCCCTGAATCCTCCAGTTACTCTCTTAGACTCACCAATTCCTTTTCTTACTCGGTCGTCTCTATTTCCCATTCTACTGACTCTAGTTTTCGCCCATTTTCATTTTGGGCTTCGGGCATCATTACTGATATCAATTCTCTCCTATTAGTGTCGATGGATCTTTCGACTGCACCATGAATTGCCTATTTTATATTTAAAGCGGGTTGAAAGGTGTCTTCACAGCAGTCCTTTTTCAGTCGAGGTAGAGAATGTGCCTTGAATTCTGCCAATGATTCTCTTTAGAACCATCAATTCCCTTTCTTCTTGGTTCATGTCTATTTTCCATTCTATTGATTCTCGTTTTCGCCTTTTTTCATTTTGGGGTTCGGGCATTATTATTGATATCAAGGCTCTCCTATTAGCGTTAATGGATGTTTCGACTGCACTATGCATTGTCTTCTTTACATTTAAAGCGGGATGAATGGTTTCTTTGCCACAGTCCTTTTCAGAGGAGATTGAATGTGCATTGAAAGATTCCAATTATTCTCTTTAGAAACATCAATTCCTTTTCTTCTTGGTTCATGTCTGTTTTCCATTCTATTGATTCTCGTTTTCCCTTCGTTTCTTGTGCAGTTTCAGACATTATATTGCTCTCAAATCTCTCCGATTTGCATCACTCGAACTCTCTTCTACACCACGCATTTTCTTATATTTAACGCTGGATCAAAAATTTCTTAACCAAAGTCCTTTTCAGTGGAAATTGGGAATGGGCACTGAATCCCTCCAGTTATTCTCTTAGACTCATCAAATCCTTTTCTTACTTGGTCGTCTCTATTTCCCATTCTACTGACTCTAGTTTTTGCCCATTTTCATTTTGGGCTTCGGGCATTATTATTGACATCAATTCTCTCCTATTAGCGTCAATGGATGTTTCGACTGCACCATGTATTGTCTTCTTTATATTTAAAGCGGGATGAATGGTTTCTTCACAACTGTCCTTTTCAGAGGAAAGAGTCAATGGGTATTGAATTTTTCCAATGATTCTCTTTAGAAACATCAATTCCTTTTCTTCTTGGTTCATGTCTATTTTCCATTCCATTGATTCTCGTTTTCCCTTCGTTTCTTGTGCACTTTCAGACATTATATTGATCTCAATTCTCTCTGATTTGCATCAGTGGAACTCTCTTCTGCCCCGTGCATTATCTTCATTATATTTAAAGCAGGATCAGTTTTCTTAACAGAAGTCCTTTTCAGTCGAAATAGGGAATGTGCCCTGAATCCTCCAGTTACTCTCTTAGACTCATCAATTCCTTTTCTTACTCGGTCGTCTCTATTTCCCATTCTACGGACTCTAGTTTTCGCCCATTTTCATTTTGGGCTTCGGGCATCATTACTGATATCAATTCTCTCCTATTAGTGTCGATGGATCTTTCGACTGCACCATCAATTGTCTATTTTATATTTAAAGCGGGTTGAAAGGTGTCTTCACAGCAGTCCTTTTTCAGTCGAGGTAGTGAATGTGCCTTGAATTCTGCCAATGATTCTCTTTAGAACCATCAATTCCCTTTCTTCTTGGTTCATGTCTATTTTCCATTCTATTGATTCTCGTTTTCGCCTTTTTTCATTTTGGGGTTCGGGCATTATTATTGATATCAAGGCTCTCCTATTAGCGTCAATGGATGTTTCGACTGCACTATGCATTGTCTTCTTTACATTTAAAGCGGGATGAATGGTTTCTTTGCCACAGTCCTTTTCAGAGGAGATTGAATGTGCATTGAAAGATTCCAATGATTCTCTTTAGAACCATCAATTCCCTTTCTTCTTGGTTCATGTCTATTTTCCATCCTATTGATTCTCGTTTTCGCCTTTTTTCATTTTGGGGTTCGGGCATTATTATTGATATCAAGGCTCTCCTATTAGCGTCAATGGATGTTTCGACTGCACTATGCATTGTCTTCTTGACATTTAAAGCGGGATGAATGGTTTCTTTGCCACAGTCCTTTTCAGAGGAGATTGAATGTGCATTGAAAGATTTCATTTATTCTCTTTAGAAACATCAATTCCTTTACTTCTTGGTTCATGTCTGTTTTCCATTCTATTGATTCTCGTTTTCCCTTCGTTTCTTGTGCAGTTTCAGACATTATATTGCTCTCAAATCTCTCCGATTTGCATCACTCGAACTCTCTTCTACACCACGCATTTTCTTACATTTAACGCTGGATCAAAAATTTCTTAACCAAAGTCCTTTTCAGTGGAAATTGGGAATGGGCACTGAATCCCTCCAGTTATTCTCTTAGACTCATCAAATCCTTTTCTTACTTGGTCGTCTCTATTCCCATTCTACTGACTCTAGTTTTTGCCCATTTTCATTTTGGGCTTCGGGCATTATTATTGATATCAATTCTCTCCTATTAGCGTCAATGGATGTTTCGACTGCACCATGTATTGTCTTCTTTATATTTAAAGCGGGATGAATGGTTTCTTCACAACTGTCCTTTTCAGAGGAGAGAGTCAATGGGCATTGAATTTTTCCAATGATTCTCTTTAGAAACCTCAATTCCTTTTCTTCTTGGTTCATGTCTATTTTCCATTCCATTGATTCTCGTTTTCCCTTCGTTTCTTGTGCACTTTCAGACATTATATTGATCTCAATTCTCTCTGATTTGCATCAGTGGAACTCTCTTCTGCCCCGTGCATTATCTTCATTATATTTAAAGCAGGATCAGTTTTCTTAACAGAAGTCCTTTTCAGTCGAAATAGGGAATGTGCCCTGAATCCTCCAGTTACTCTCTTAGACTCATCAATTCCTTTTCTTACTTGGTCGTCTCTATTTCCCATTCTACGGACTCTAGTTTTCGCCCATTTTCATTTTGGGCTTCGGGCATCATTACTGATATCAATTCTCTCCTATTAGTGTCGATGGATCTTTCGACTGCACCATGAATTGTCTATTTTATATTTAAAGCGGGTTGAAAGGTGTCTTCACAGCAGTCCTTTTTCAGTCGAGGTAGAGAATGTGCCTTGAATTCTGCCAATGATTCTCTTTAGAACCATCAATTCCCTTTCTTCTTGGTTCATGTCTATTTTCCATCCTATTGATTCTCGTTTTCGCCTTTTTTCATTTTGGGGTTCGGGCATTATTATTGATATCAAGGCTCTCCTATTAGCGTCAATGGATGTTTCGACTGCACTATGCATTGTCTTCTTTACATTTAAAGCGGGATGAATGGTTTCTTTGCCACGGTCCTTTTCAGAGGAGATTGAATGTGCATTGAAAGATTCCAATGATTCTCTTTAGAACCATCAATTCCCTTTCTTCTTGGTTCATGTCTATTTTCCATTCTATTGATTCTCGTTTTCGCCTTTTTTCATTTTGGGGTTCGGGCATTATTATTGATATCAAGGCTCTCCTATTAGCGTCAATGGATGTTTCGACTGCACTATGCATTGTCTTCTTTACATTTAAAGCGGGATGAATGGTTTCTTTGCCACAGTCCTTTTCAGAGGAGATTGAATGTGCATTGAAAGATTTCATTTATTCTCTTTAGAAACATCAATTCCTTTACTTCTTGGTTCATGTCTGTTTTCCATTCTATTGATTCTCGTTTTCCCTTCGTTTCTTGTGCAGTTTCAGACATTATATTGCTCTCAAATCTCTCCGATTTGCATCACTCGAACTCTCTTCTACACCACGCATTTTCTTACATTTAACGCTGGATCAAAAATTTCTTAACCAAAGTCCTTTTCAGTGGAAATTGGGAATGGGCACTGAATCCCTCCAGTTATTCTCTTAGACTCATCAAATCCTTTTCTTACTTGGTCGTCTCTATTTCCCATTCTACTGACTCTAGTTTTTGCCCATTTTCATTTTGGGCTTCGGGCATTATTATTGATATCAATTCTCTCCTATTAGCGTCAATGGATGTTTCGACTGCACCATGTATTGTCTTCTTTATATTTAAAGCGGGATGAATGGTTTCTTCACAACTGTCCTTTTCAGAGGAGAGAGTCAATGGGCATTGAATTTTTCCAATGATTCTCTTTAGAAACCTCAATTCCTTTTCTTCTTGGTTCATGTCTATTTTCCATTCCATTGATTCTCGTTTTCCCTTCGTTTCTTGTGCACTTTCAGACATTATATTGATCTCAATTCTCTCTGATTTGCATCAGTGGAACTCTCTTCTGCCCCGTGCATTATCTTCATTATATTTAAAGCAGGATCAGTTTTCTTAACAGAAGTCCTTTTCAGTCGAAATAGGGAATGTGCCCTGAATCCTCCAGTTACTCTCTTAGACTCATCAATTCCTTTTCTTACTCGGTCGTCTCTATTTCCCATTCTACGGACTCTAGTTTTCGCCCATTTTCATTTTGGGCTTCGGGCATCATTACTGATATCAATTCTCTCCTATTAGTGTCGATGGATCTTTCGACTGCACCATGAATTGTCTATTTTATATTTAAAGCGGGTTGAAAGGTGTCTTCACAGCAGTCCTTTTTCAGTCAAGGTAGAGAATGTGCCTTGAATTCTGCCAATGATTCTCTTTAGAACCATCAATTCCCTTTCTTCTTGGTTCATGTCTATTTTCCATCCTATTGATTCTCGTTTTCGCCTTTTTTCATTTTGGGGTTCGGGCATTATTATTGATATCAAGGCTCTCCTATTAGCGTCAATGGATGTTTCGACTGCACTATGCATTGTCTTCTTTACATTTAAAGCGGGATGAATGGTTTCTTTGCCACGGTCCTTTTCAGAGGAGATTGAATGTGCATTGAAAGATTCCAATGATTCTCTTTAGAACCATCAATTCCCTTTCTTCTTGGTTCATGTCTATTTTCCATTCTATTGATTCTCGTTTTCGCCTTTTTTCATTTTGGGGTTCGGGCATTATTATTGATATCAAGGCTCTCCTATTAGCGTCAATGGATGTTTCGACTGCACTATGCATTGTCTTCTTTACATTTAAAGCGGGATGAATGGTTTCTTTGCCACAGTCCTTTTCAGAGGAGATTGAATGTGCATTGAAAGATTTCATTTATTCTCTTTAGAAACATCAATTCCTTTACTTCTTGGTTCATGTCTGTTTTCCATTCTATTGATTCTCGTTTTCCCTTCGTTTCTTGTGCAGTTTCAGACATTATATTGCTCTCAAATCTCTCCGATTTGCATCACTCGAACTCTCTTCTACACCACGCATTTTCTTACATTTAACGCTGGATCAAAAATTTCTTAACCAAAGTCCTTTTCAGTGGAAATTGGGAATGGGCACTGAATCCCTCCAGTTATTCTCTTACACTCATCAAATCCTTTTCTTACTTGGTCATCTCTATTCCCATTCTACTGACTCTAGTTTTTGCCCATTTTCATTTTGGGCTTCGGGCATTATTATTGATATCAATTCTCTCCTATTAGCGTCAATGGATGTTTCGACTGCACCATGTATTGTCTTCTTTATATTTAAAGCGGGATGAATGGTTTCTTCACAACTGTCCTTTTCAGAGGAGAGAGTCAATGGGCATTGAATTTTTCCAATGATTCTCTTTAGAAACCTCAATTCCTTTTCTTCTTGGTTCATGTCTATTTTCCATTCCATTGATTCTCGTTTTCCCTTCGTTTCTTGTGCACTTTCAGACATTATATTGATCTCAATTCTCTCTGATTTGCATCAGTGGAACTCTCTTCTGCCCCGTGCATTATCTTCATTATATTTAAAGCAGGATCAGTTTTCTTAACAGAAGTCCTTTTCAGTCGAAATAGGGAATGTGCCCTGAATCCTCCAGTTACTCTCTTAGACTCATCAATTCCTTTTCTTACTCGGTCGTCTCTATTTCCCATTCTACGGACTCTAGTTTTCGCCCATTTTCATTTTGGGCTTCGGGCATCATTACTGATATCAATTCTCTCCTATTAGTGTCGATGGATCTTTCGACTGCACCATGAATTGTCTATTTTATATTTAAAGCGGGTTGAAAGGTGTCTTCACAGCAGTCCTTTTTCAGTCGAGGTAGAGAATGTGCCTTGAATTCTGCCAATGATTCTCTTTAGAACCATCAATTCCCTTTCTTCTTGGTTCATGTCTATTTTCCATCCTATTGATTCTCGTTTTCGCCTTTTTTCATTTTGGGGTTCGGGCATTATTATTGATATCAAGGCTCTCCTATTAGCGTCAATGGATGTTTCGACTGCACTATGCATTGTCTTCTTTACATTTAAAGCGGGATGAATGGTTTCTTTGCCACGGTCCTTTTCAGAGGAGATTGAATGTGCATTGAAAGATTCCAATGATTCTCTTTAGAACCATCAATTCCCTTTCTTCTTGGTTCATGTCTATTTTCCATTCTATTGATTCTCGTTTTCGCCTTTTTTCATTTTGGGGTTCGGGCATTATTATTGATATCAAGGCTCTCCTATTAGCGTCAATGGATGTTTCGACTGCACTATGCATTGTCTTCTTGACATTTAAAGCGGGATGAATGGTTTCTTTGCCACAGTCCTTTTCAGAGGAGATTGAATGTGCATTGAAAGATTTCATTTATTCTCTTTAGAAACATCAATTCCTTTACTTCTTGGTTCATGTCTGTTTTCCATTCTATTGATTCTCGTTTTCCCTTCGTTTCTTGTGCAGTTTCAGACATTATATTGCTCTCAAATCTCTCCGATTTGCATCACTCGAACTCTCTTCTACACCACGCATTTTCTTATATTTAACGCTGGATCAAAAATTTCTTAACCAAAGTCCTTTTCAGTGGAAATTGGGAATGGGCACTGAATCCCTCCAGTTATTCTCTTAGACTCATCAAATCCTTTTCTTACTTGGTCGTCTCTATTCCCATTCTACTGACTCTAGTTTTTGCCCATTTTCATTTTGGGCTTCGGGCATTATTATTGATATCAATTCTCTCCTATTAGCGTCAATGGATGTTTCGACTGCACCATGTATTGTCTTCTTTATATTTAAAGCGGGATGAATGGTTTCTTCACAACTGTCCTTTTCAGAGGAGAGAGTCAATGGGCATTGAATTTTTCCAATGATTCTCTTTAGAAACCTCAATTCCTTTTCTTCTTGGTTCATGTCTATTTTCCATTCCATTGATTCTCGTTTTCCCTTCGTTTCTTGTGCACTTTCAGACATTATATTGATCTCAATTCTCTCTGATTTGCATCAGTGGAACTCTCTTCTGCCCCGTGCATTATCTTCATTATATTTAAAGCAGGATCAGTTTTCTTAACAGAAGTCCTTTTCAGTCGAAATAGGGAATGTGCCCTGAATCCTCCAGTTACTCTCTTAGACTCATCAATTCCTTTTCTTACTCGGTCGTCTCTATTTCCCATTCTACGGACTCTAGTTTTCGCCCATTTTCATTTTGGGCTTCGGGCATCATTACTGATATCAATTCTCTCCTATTAGTGTCGATGGATCTTTCGACTGCACCATGAATTGTCTATTTTATATTTAAAGCGGGTTGAAAGGTGTCTTCACAGCAGTCCTTTTTCAGTCGAGGTAGAGAATGTGCCTTGAATTCTGCCAATGATTCTCTTTAGAACCATCAATTCCCTTTCTTCTTGGTTCATGTCTATTTTCCATCCTATTGATTCTCGTTTTCGCCTTTTTTCATTTTGGGGTTCGGGCATTATTATTGATATCAAGGCTCTCCTATTAGCGTCAATGGATGTTTCGACTGCACTATGCATTGTCTTCTTTACATTTAAAGCGGGATGAATGGTTTCTTTGCCACGGTCCTTTTCAGAGGAGATTGAATGTGCATTGAAAGATTCCAATGATTCTCTTTAGAACCATCAATTCCCTTTCTTCTTGGTTCATGTCTATTTTCCATTCTATTGATTCTCGTTTTCGCCTTTTTTCATTTTGGGGTTCGGGCATTATTATTGATATCAAGGCTCTCCTATTAGCGTCAATGGATGTTTCGACTGCACTATGCATTGTCTTCTTTACATTTAAAGCGGGATCAATGGTTTCTTTGCCAAAGTCCTTTTCAGAGGAGATTGAATGTGCATTGAAAGATTCCAATGATTCTCTTTAGAACCATCAATTCCCTTTCTTCTTGGTTCATGTCTATTTTCCATCCTATTGATTCTCGTTTTCGCCTTTTTTCATTTTGGGGTTCGGGCATTATTATTGATATCAAGGCTCTCCTATTAGCGTCAATGGATGTTTCGACTGCACTATGCATTGTCTTCTTTACATTTAAAGCTGGATGAATGGTTTCTTTGCCACAGTCCTTTTCAGAGGAGATTGAATGTGCATTGAAAGATTCCAATTATTCTCTTTAGAAACATCAATTCCTTTACTTCTTGGTTCATGTCTGTTTTCCATTCTATTGATTCTCGTTTTCCCTTCGTTTCTTGTGCAGTTTCAGACATTATATTGCTCTCAAATCTCTCCGATTTGCATCACTCGAACTCTCTTCTACACCACGCATTTTCTTATATTTAACGCTGGATCAAAAATTTCTTAACCAAAGTCCTTTTCAGTGGAAATTGGGAATGGGCACTGAATCCCTCCAGTTATTCTCATAGACTCATCAAATCCTTTTCTTACTTGGTCGTCTCTATTTCCCATTCTACTGATTCTAGTTTTTGCCCATTTTCATTTTGGGCTTCGGGCATTATTATTGATATCAATTCTCTCCTATTAGCGTCAATGGATGTTTCGACTGCACCATGTATTGTCTTCTTTATATTTAAAGCGGGATGAATGGTTTCTTCACAACTGTCATTTTCAGAGGAAAGAGTCAATGGGTATTGAATTTTTCCAATGATTCTCTTTAGAAACATCAATTCCTTTTCTTCTTGGTTCATGTCTATTTTCCATTCCATTGATTCTCGTTTTCCCTTCGTTTCTTGTGCACTTTCAGACATTATATTGATCTCAGTTCTCTCTGATTTGCATCAGTGGAACTCTCTTCTGCCCCGTGCATTATCTTCATTATATTTAAAGCAGGATCAGTTTTCTTAACAGAAGTCCTTTTCAGTCGAAATAGGGAATGTGCCCTGAATCCTCCAGTTACTCTCTTAGACTCATCAATTCCTTTTCTTACTCGGTCGTCTCTATTTCCCATTCTACTGACTCTAGTTTTCGCCCATTTTCATTTTGGGCTTCGGGCATCATTACTGATATCAATTCTCTCCTATTAGTGTCGATGGATCTTTCGACTGCACCATGAATTGTCTATTTTATATTTAAAGCGGGTTGAAAGGTGTCTTCACAGCAGTCCTTTTTCAGTCGAGGTAGAGAATGTGAATTGAATTCTGCCAATGATTCTCTTTAGAACCATCAATTCCCTTTCTTCTTGGTTCATGTCTATTTTCCATTCTATTGATTCTCGTTTTCGCCTTTTTTCATTTTGGGGTTCGGGCATTATTATTGATATCAAGGCTCTCCTATTAGCGTCAATGGATGTTTCGACTGCACTATGCATTGTCTTCTTTACATTTAAAGCGGGATGAATGGTTTCTTTGCCACGGTCCTTTTCAGAGGAGATTGAATGTGCATTGAAAGATTCCAATGATTCTCTTTAGAACCATCAATTCCCTTTTTTCTTGGTTCATGTCTATTTTCCATTCTATTGATTCTCGTTTTCGCCTTTTTTCATTTTGGGGTTCGGGCATTATTATTGATATCAAGGCTCTCCTATTAGCGTCAATGGATGTTTCGACTGCACTATGCATTGTCTTCTTTACATTTAAAGCGGGATGAATGGTTTCTTTGCCACAGTCCTTTTCAGAGGAGATTGAATGTGCATTGAAAGATTCCAATGATTCTCTTTAGAACCATCAATTCCCTTTCTTCTTGGTTCATGTCTATTTTCCATTCTATTGATTCTCGTTTTCGCCTTTTTTCATTTTGGGGTTCGGGCATTATTATTGATATCAAGGCTCTCCTATTAGCGTTAATGGATGTTTCGACTGCACTATGCATTGTCTTCTTTACATTTAAAGCGGGATGAATGGTTTCTTTGCCACAGTCCTTTTCAGAGGAGATTGAATGTGCATTGAAAGATTCCAATTATTCTCTTTATTAACATCAATTCCTTTTCTTCTTGGTTCATGTCTGTTTTCCATTCTATTGATTCTCGTTTTCCCTTCGTTTCTTGTGCAGTTTCAGACATTATATTGCTCTCAAATCTCTCCGATTTGCATCACTCGAACTCTCTTCTACACCACGCATTTTCTTATATTTAACGCTGGATCAAAAATTTCTTAACCAAAGTCCTTTTCAGTGGAAATTGGGAATGGGCACTGAATCCCTCCAGTTATTCTCTTAGACTCATCAAATCCTTTTCTTACTTGGTCGTCTCTATTTCCCATTCTACTGACTCTAGTTTTTGCCCATTTTCATTTTGGGCTTCGGGCATTATTATTGACATCAATTCTCTCCTATTAGCGTCAATGGATGTTTCGACTGCACCATGTATTGTCTTCTTTATATTTAAAGCGGGATGAATGGTTTCTTCACAACTGTCCTTTTCAGAGGAAAGAGTCAATGGGTATTGAATTTTTCCAATGATTCTCTTTAGAAACATCAATTCCTTTTCTTCTTGGTTCATGTCTATTTTCCATTCCATTGATTCTCGTTTTCCCTTCGTTTCTTGTGCACTTTCAGACATTATATTGATCTCAATTCTCTCTGATTTGCATCAGTGGAACTCTCTTCTGCCCCGTGCATTATCTTCATTATATTTAAAGCAGGATCAGTTTTCTTAACAGAAGTCCTTTTCAGTCGAAATAGGGAATGTGCCCTGAATCCTCCAGTTACTCTCTTAGACTCATCAATTCCTTTTCTTACTCGGTCGTCTCTATTTCCCATTCTACGGACTCTAGTTTTCGCCCATTTTCATTTTGGGCTTCGGGCATCATTACTGATATCAATTCTCTCCTATTAGTGTCGATGGATCTTTCGACTGCACCATCAATTGTCTATTTTATATTTAAAGCGGGTTGAAAGGTGTCTTCACAGCAGTCCTTTTTCAGTCGAGGTAGTGAATGTGCCTTGAATTCTGCCAATGATTCTCTTTAGAACCATCAATTCCCTTTCTTCTTGGTTCATGTCTATTTTCCATTCTATTGATTCTCGTTTTCGCCTTTTTTCATTTTGGGGTTCGGGCATTATTATTGATATCAAGGCTCTCCTATTAGCGTCAATGGATGTTTCGACTGCACTATGCATTGTCTTCTTGACATTTAAAGCGGGATGAATGGTTTCTTTGCCACAGTCCTTTTCAGAGGAGATTGAATGTGCATTGAAAGATTTCATTTATTCTCTTTAGAAACATCAATTCCTTTACTTCTTGGTTCATGTCTGTTTTCCATTCTATTGATTCTCGTTTTCCCTTCGTTTCTTGTGCAGTTTCAGACATTATATTGCTCTCAAATCTCTCCGATTTGCATCACTCGAACTCTCTTCTACACCACGCATTTTCTTATATTTAACGCTGGATCAAAAATTTCTTAACCAAAGTCCTTTTCAGTGGAAATTGGGAATGGGCACTGAATCCCTCCAGTTATTCTCTTAGACTCATCAAATCCTTTTCTTACTTGGTCGTCTCTATTCCCATTCTACTGACTCTAGTTTTTGCCCATTTTCATTTTGGGCTTCGGGCATTATTATTGATATCAATTCTCTCCTATTAGCGTCAATGGATGTTTCGACTGCACCATGTATTGTCTTCTTTATATTTAAAGCGGGATGAATGGTTTCTTCACAACTGTCCTTTTCAGAGGAGAGAGTCAATGGGCATTGAATTTTTCCAATGATTCTCTTTAGAAACCTCAATTCCTTTTCTTCTTGGTTCATGTCTATTTTCCATTCCATTGATTCTCGTTTTCCCTTCGTTTCTTGTGCACTTTCAGACATTATATTGATCTCAATTCTCTCTGATTTGCATCAGTGGAACTCTCTTCTGCCCCGTGCATTATCTTCATTATATTTAAAGCAGGATCAGTTTTCTTAACAGAAGTCCTTTTCAGTCGAAATAGGGAATGTGCCCTGAATCCTCCAGTTACTCTCTTAGACTCATCAATTCCTTTTCTTACTCGGTCGTCTCTATTTCCCATTCTACGGACTCTAGTTTTCGCCCATTTTCATTTTGGGCTTCGGGCATCATTACTGATATCAATTCTCTCCTATTAGTGTCGATGGATCTTTCGACTGCACCATGAATTGTCTATTTTATATTTAAAGCGGGTTGAAAGGTGTCTTCACAGCAGTCCTTTTTCAGTCGAGGTAGAGAATGTGCCTTGAATTCTGCCAATGATTCTCTTTAGAACCATCAATTCCCTTTCTTCTTGGTTCATGTCTATTTTCCATCCTATTGATTCTCGTTTTCGCCTTTTTTCATTTTGGGGTTCGGGCATTATTATTGATATCAAGGCTCTCCTATTAGCGTCAATGGATGTTTCGACTGCACTATGCATTGTCTTCTTTACATTTAAAGCGGGATGAATGGTTTCTTTGCCACGGTCCTTTTCAGAGGAGATTGAATGTGCATTGAAAGATTCCAATGATTCTCTTTAGAACCATCAATTCCCTTTCTTCTTGGTTCATGTCTATTTTCCATTCTATTGATTCTCGTTTTCGCCTTTTTTCATTTTGGGGTTCGGGCATTATTATTGATATCAAGGCTCTCCTATTAGCGTCAATGGATGTTTCGACTGCACTATGCATTGTCTTCTTTACATTTAAAGCGGGATGAATGGTTTCTTTGCCAAAGTCCTTTTCAGAGGAGATTGAATGTGCATTGAAAGATTCCAATGATTCTCTTTAGAACCATCAATTCCCTTTCTTCTTGGTTCATGTCTATTTTCCATCCTATTGATTCTCGTTTTCGCCTTTTTTCATTTTGGGGTTCGGGCATTATTATTGATATCAAGGCTCTCCTATTAGCGTCAATGGATGTTTCGACTGCACTATGCATTGTCTTCTTTACATTTAAAGCTGGATGAATGGTTTCTTTGCCACAGTCCTTTTCAGAGGAGATTGAATGTGCATTGAAAGATTCCAATTATTCTCTTTAGAAACATCAATTCCTTTACTTCTTGGTTCATGTCTGTTTTCCATTCTATTGATTCTCGTTTTCCCTTCGTTTCTTGTGCAGTTTCAGACATTATATTGCTCTCAAATCTCTCCGATTTGCATCACTCGAACTCTCTTCTACACCACGCATTTTCTTATATTTAACGCTGGATCAAAAATTTCTTAACCAAAGTCCTTTTCAGTGGAAATTGGGAATGGGCACTGAATCCCTCCAGTTATTCTCATAGACTCATCAAATCCTTTTCTTACTTGGTCGTCTCTATTTCCCATTCTACTGATTCTAGTTTTTGCCCATTTTCATTTTGGGCTTCGGGCATTATTATTGATATCAATTCTCTCCTATTAGCGTCAATGGATGTTTCGACTGCACCATGTATTGTCTTCTTTATATTTAAAGCGGGATGAATGGTTTCTTCACAACTGTCATTTTCAGAGGAAAGAGTCAATGGGTATTGAATTTTTCCAATGATTCTCTTTAGAAACATCAATTCCTTTTCTTCTTGGTTCATGTCTATTTTCCATTCCATTGATTCTCGTTTTCCCTTCGTTTCTTGTGCACTTTCAGACATTATATTGATCTCAGTTCTCTCTGATTTGCATCAGTGGAACTCTCTTCTGCCCCGTGCATTATCTTCATTATATTTAAAGCAGGATCAGTTTTCTTAACAGAAGTCCTTTTCAGTCGAAATAGGGAATGTGCCCTGAATCCTCCAGTTACTCTCTTAGACTCATCAATTCCTTTTCTTACTCGGTCGTCTCTATTTCCCATTCTACTGACTCTAGTTTTCGCCCATTTTCATTTTGGGCTTCGGGCATCATTACTGATATCAATTCTCTCCTATTAGTGTCGATGGATCTTTCGACTGCACCATGAATTGTCTATTTTATATTTAAAGCGGGTTGAAAGGTGTCTTCACAGCAGTCCTTTTTCAGTCGAGGTAGAGAATGTGAATTGAATTCTGCCAATGATTCTCTTTAGAACCATCAATTCCCTTTCTTCTTGGTTCATGTCTATTTTCCATTCTATTGATTCTCGTTTTCGCCTTTTTTCATTTTGGGGTTCGGGCATTATTATTGATATCAAGGCTCTCCTATTAGCGTCAATGGATGTTTCGACTGCACTATGCATTGTCTTCTTTACATTTAAAGCGGGATGAATGGTTTCTTTGCCACGGTCCTTTTCAGAGGAGATTGAATGTGCATTGAAAGATTCCAATGATTCTCTTTAGAACCATCAATTCCCTTTTTTCTTGGTTCATGTCTATTTTCCATTCTATTGATTCTCGTTTTCGCCTTTTTTCATTTTGGGGTTCGGGCATTATTATTGATATCAAGGCTCTCCTATTAGCGTCAATGGATGTTTCGACTGCACTATGCATTGTCTTCTTTACATTTAAAGCGGGATGAATGGTTTCTTTGCCACAGTCCTTTTCAGAGGAGATTGAATGTGCATTGAAAGATTCCAATGATTCTCTTTAGAACCATCAATTCCCTTTCTTCTTGGTTCATGTCTATTTTCCATTCTATTGATTCTCGTTTTCGCCTTTTTTCATTTTGGGGTTCGGGCATTATTATTGATATCAAGGCTCTCCTATTAGCGTTAATGGATGTTTCGACTGCACTATGCATTGTCTTCTTT